>NC_133656.1:240715137-241071512 GCF_009905375.1 Apium graveolens
TTTTAATTTAAAAAACCAAGGTTAGGCTGCTGATCAGTCACACACTAACCCCGAGCAAGGCACACACATTGCTCTAACTACTGGATCCAAGGCACACATTGGCCTAACTTGACCATTATATGGTCTGACCACGAATCTGGTCCACAATTTTATAAAAACAATCCAATTCTAACATAATAACAGAATATGCAATAATAAACAATAAACGAAATCATTAACAACAATAAATGTTTAACAATGGAAGGGTTTCAATCCTTATAAGATGCACCAGGTACTTTCAAAGCTTGAATGCTGGGTAATGAAAAAAATTGGATAACAAAGGAAACAACATTTCAGGGTTTCAAGGATCTGGTCTTTTAAAGCATAAGATATCATGGATTGAGTATACAGTAATCCAGTTCAGTGTCTAGTATTAGTTTGTATGTATTTGTGGAGTAGTATCGTAGATTTGTGGTTCGTGTTTGGGTATAACAATAATCAATGGCTTAGAAAGAATATGGTTCACGGCTCAAGAACAATAACTGAAATCAGGATTTAGGTTTCCGTGCTTCAAGCACTTGCAATGTCAACAAGACTATCAAGAATTACAATATCTCGAGAAAGTTCAGAACACTTGCCTGGTATTAGCTTACTACTCTGCACTCACTTCCAATCACAACCGTCTTACTCTTCAACTATCTGTTTTCCTTTCCTACGTTTTGCCTTTTCTGCTCACATATCATAAGCATCTATCAATCATCAACTCACAAGATTCTATTCAACACACACTTCTATCTACCCTTCGTTTTACCCAAATCCGATTAACGGATTGAAATCTATGCAATAACGAAGTAAACACCGAATATATAGACCGATAGTCAAACAACAGGTCACGTATAACACATAATACATCACATAATCAATGACATATCATTTATAAAGAAGTCTCGGGTCATAAATGTGCTTTCGGGTATTTAAAATAATTTTTAAAACATTTTTCGGAATTAAAACGGGTCGTTGGATCAATTTCGGGTTAATAAACAGGGTTCGGTTGGCCAATTCTGGCTCCGAAACAATTTTAGAATAATTATCGAGCCTTGAAAATAATTTAGAATAATATTTTAAAGCTCGAAACTATTTTTCAGAATTTTTAAATCATTTTTAAATAATTAAATCTAATTAAATAATTAATTAAAATCAATTAATAATTAATTAAATCAATTAATCAATTAATTTTCGAATTAATTGACCAATTAATCAATTATAAATTAACTGAAATTAATTAACTAATTAATTTAGATTTATTTATGAATTAAAAATAATTTTCAGAATTAAAATAATAATTTTTAGAATTTTCAGAAATTAAAAATGAATTTTTATAATAAAAATAATTAGGAAATATGATTTTTAAACATTTTTAAAACAGGAATCCAATTTTTGCAAAGTTTGGAAACCTCAGGGACCTAACTGCATCGTTTTCAAAAGTTGGGGTACCAAACTGTAATTTTCCAGCTCTTCGCCGGAAAACAGTTGGGTTCGCCGGAGAACACGTTCCCGGCGTCCTCACCCCACCAATACCTCCAGATCACATCTACACAACATCAGGAACACAACCATGCAATCAATTCATCCTAACAATCCCTAAGTTGGCCGGAATTTGGCCGTGAAATTTTCCAGTTTCCGGCGAACATCGGAAAACTTCAAAACACAACTCCCTTCTCTACAGACATCGGTGGTTCATGAAACTTATACGACTAGATTGCAAATTTCACAGAGAACACAACCCACTATAACACAACATCAATCTATCACAGAATAAGAAACCCCCAAATTTCAATTAAGAACATTCATACGGGTTATAAACCCTAATTTTGAAATTCGAAAATTAAACTCAAATTTGAACATGTTATTGAACTCCAAATCAGACGTATGACATATGAAAATCATCAGGAAAACAAGCTCTACAACATGCAATCATCAAATCATACAAACAATCATCCGAACAATAATTCATATTTTTAATAAAATAAATTCGAAATAAATAAATTTTTAGAAAAATAACCTTGATTTCTGCAGTGAAACAAAGCTCAGAATCTGATAGAACACCTCAAATCCTTCGTTTTGGTTACTCAAGCTTTGAAAACAGAGATCGGTAACGCCTTCGTTTTGCTGTTTGATTCTACGAAACATTTTTAAGAAATTAGGGCTTTTCTCTGAAAATTATATAATTATCTGTCTGCAAATGATTTTGGTACGAAATAAAATACGGTAAAAGGCTATTTATAATTACGGAAAATTAGTATCCCGTTGGATCATTCCGGATATAAAATGGTACGTTTATTTATAAAAACTGATCCAAACGGTATCGGTTTTCGGGATAATTATCCAGATCAGTACAATTTGTACTGCGGTCTTGGTCTCAGCGCCTGGTTACACGTATTACGAAATGAGAATTGGGATAATTTAATAAAAAGCTCCCGTTTATCGAAAATACGGGTTTTATTGATTTACCGAAACGAATATTGTATCGAAAATGTTGCGCCGGGACCCGCGCAGGACAAACCGTAAGCCGGATCGAAAAAGTCGAAAAATGGAAAATGCTCGGAATATTACAATTAGGTTAGGAAGGAGTTCTCGGAAGAGTTTCGGGTTCCAAAAACGTAACAACGGTTGACGTCGGTTGGTTCCCGTTTTTATAAAATAGATTTTAATTACCCGGAAAAAGATTTTAGAAATTTCATATGATTCTAATAAATCCATAAATCAACATAAAAATAATTAGGAAGATATGACAATTATCTATATTTTATTTTGGACATATAAAAATTAAAATACTCAATTAATATTATTTTTGAATATTCAAGTACAAATAACACTTAACAATTAACTCACAGAATAGATATTGAGAACACATAATAATTATTTAATATCAAAATAATTACACGATATATCCCGGATATTACACATATTACCCTCCCAGACATCGCTGTAGACCGGTTTAATTAGATACGTGTGATTTGGTTTACCATACTGTCATTAAAAAGAGAAATTAAATATTATGATATGATACTTTTTAGTTTTTAGAGCATCTCGGGCCGTGGACAACTATCCAGTTGGGCCACACAAAATTGATCTACCTTTTACTTTTATGGCTGAAATAAACATTATTATATAATACTTTTTAATTTTTAGAGCATTCTGAGCCGTGGACAGCTCTCCTGCTGGGCCACACAAAATTGTCTATCTTCCACTTTTATGGCCGAAGCAGATTGAAAAGAAAAGATTCAGGAACATCCCCTGATTCATTTAGAAGAAAAGTACCAGTACTATCAACTTATTTTATTTCCTTTTTTTCGGAACTTATTTTGTTTCTTTATTTGTACTATGGAAACTGTGTCAATGACCCAACAGTTGCCTACCCAAGCTACCAAACCAACAAAAATTTCAAAATCCAAATCAAAGAAAGCCCCCTCTGGTATCTCTCAAAAGATGCCAGTTGCAAAATCCACCAAAACCAAAGAGGGGAGTGTGAAGGTGGGCAAGGTAGGTGAGGGAAATGGTGAACATAAAATAAACCCTAAGGATAAGGATGGAGAGTTGAGTGGTTCCCAGCCTAGCCACACTATAGTTTCCCAACAAACTGCAGTGCTTAAAAAGGATAAATGCTCATTTCTAGTTGCATCATCCCAAAAGGATGTAACTATTGAACAAAGCTCTCAACCAAGAGAACATGCCAAGAGGGTAAGGGACACCAGCTCACCCCAAACTTATGCCAGAAAGAAAAAATCCAAAACCCTTGGGGATGCACAGGGTACACACACTGTGTAAACTGGTGCTAAAGACGCAGTCACTGTACCTTCACAAATTCAGCTTGATGTGGCTCCAATAAATGTGGAGTCACAGCCAAAATCTCTAGTGATAGAAGCACCTCAAACACCAAATTCTCCTACAATTTCTCTGGATGTGGATATGATCAACACATCAATTCCTGATTCCCCTTCTTTAACTTTGTTGGGGAAGCCAAAATCTAATGCAAGTGAGCATCATCTTTTAGATGATTTGTTGGCTCACTTGCCAATTCTTTCAGGAACTGTTGAATCACCTGTGCCCAAAATATCATCAATCAGCATAGAGTACGCAATAGTTTCTATTCCAAGTTCATTCATTTCTACTCTCTCGATGGATATTGCTCATCCGTCGAGTAGTGACTGTATCCCGACGGATAAGCTTAACAGCAGTTATCCGTCGGATAGCAAAATAACTAACCCGACGGCTACTACTCATCCGTCGAGTGTCTCTCCACAGTTTCAAACTTCATTTATTTTAAGTGTAGAAGACTTAGTGGTTGTCCAGTCACTCTTAGGATTGAGGGAAGAGAGTCTTATGAGTGAGAGTCTGGGTTGCTCCCAGGAAAAAGGAGAGGAAAAGAGTGAAACTATGCAATCCATTTCTTCAGGATTGGCAAAAGAGAGTGAGAGGAGTCCCACCTTAGATGGTGAAGGTGAGGGTGTGAGGGTGGGGAGCCAGGGTGAGACCCTGATGCAACAAAAGAGAGAACACGAGAGAAATGCAGGTACAGGAGCTATAAGGATGGATGTCATTGCTAGTGAGTCAATGAATGTCCAGGATGCAGACAGGGAGGGACTATCTCAGCAACCTCAAGCTGTTATAGATTCCATCTCCCTTGATGCTGATGCATTTACTCACCCTGTTCCAGCTTATCAACTTCTAGCTGAACAGGGCAATGACAATGCAGAAAGGATGCTCAATTTGGTGCATACCACTCAGTCAATGCTAAGAGCTAAGGATGCCATCACAACTTTGCCTTCTACAGCTGGTGATGTGGATTATGAGACTGGTTGTTCAGCAGGTTTCTTTGGTGATGAAGGTGGAGATAGTGAAGAAGAGGCATTGGACATAGGGGGAGAAGTAGGTTCCAGTTCAAGATCAGGCATACCATCATGGGCATTTTTAAAGCACTGTGATGAGCACTACTTCAAGATAACCATGATTTAACTAATCAATCAGACAAATTCTTCCCTTCAAACCACTACATATGCCAACACCAAGAAGCTCCTTCAAGCATATCTTTCTTCTCTGCAACTACAACAGATTCAAGGCTTCCAACATGCTAGAGATGTTAACACCATCAAGGGTGATATTGATGAGATGAAGAAGGCCATTTCAGAAAAAATGGATTCTAAGGTTCCAGAAGCTACAATGCTTGACATCAAGAGGCAACTAGGGAAAAATTCTGATCTTACAACAAAGATAGATGCTTTGGATACAAGAATATCAGCTATGGAAGCATCTCTAACAACCATTCATCCTCATCAACCCCAATAGACAGATTTACTTCAGAAACTGGTGGCTGCTCAAACCTACTCCTCTACTCAACTTGATGATAACAAAATGGGGGAGAAAGGACCATGTGAGGGGGAGAAGCTTCAAATTCAAATCAGTAAAGTAATTATGCCCACAGTTGCTTTCACCAAGCCACCAGTAACAAATAGTATAGATCTGATCAATGAAGCAACAACCATTTTAAGAGAAGCTGAAAAGGAGCACTTGAAGCCAATCAACTGGGAGAAAATTGATGAGGACATACAAAGGAAATTTGGGCTAGTAAAGGAGCCAGTAAAGTCAGCCATTCATCACTCTAAAGTCAAACAGATCTCTGTGAATGAAATGAGCATGAACTATCTGGAAAGAGGACAGCCATCCTGCATCAAATCTCCAAAGGCTGAAATTATTCTGAAGCCAAGGGTGAACTATCCAAAATCATCATTAAAGAACCTTTTGGATACAGTGTCTAAGACACCTAAACCTGATGAGAAGAAGCTTCTGTCAAGGTCAATTGCCTTCTACAAGGATCCAGCTGATTTAGCTTTAAAGAAAAGAATTGCTAAAGTTTTCAGGAATGGGAAAGAAATTTGTGTGGTGGCTGGACATCTTCAATTTGCTCAAGCAAAGAGAGAAGAAAAGGTAAGATTGAAGCATGAAAAGAAGCAAGCTATTCTAAATGCCAAAAAGGCTAAGCAAAAGAAAGAGCAAGCTGCTATCTTGGCCAAGCTACAAGCTGTGAAACCAACACAACAAATTCCTTCTCAGCCATCTGGAATCACTGAATCTCAAGAATTAAAGAAGCAAGTTGAATCAGAACAGAAGAAATCTCCAAGATACAAGGAATTGGCCAAAAGAACCAAAAGGAAACTGGATTTTGTTGATCAGGAATTGGAGGATCAGTTTTCTAAGGAATCCATTTCAACTACAACTCAAGTATCGAAACCCTCTGTGGTATTTGAAGACATCAAGGTGGTGGATCCTTACAGGAACATTCATGGTGAACCTATTGTTCCTAAGGATGAACCCATAGAATGGGAGAGCCTACCAATTCCTGACTTCAATTTTCCAATCCTTACCAAGCCAAAAATAACAAAGTCAAGAGCTGTCAAGAAAGTGAAGTTTTCACCTCTCAAATCCAAATCTCTAGTCAAAGCTCAATCTAAAGTCAATAAGGGAGATTACATGTACTTATGTGATATCAAGGAATTCTCTGATCTAAATCTCTATCTAGATGAACTAGAAGAAGTGAGAGGGATTGATGCATACAGAAACCTACCTGAAAGGTTAGTTTTCAAGTACAAGGGAGGAAAGGAGATTCAATGGCCACTTCACAAGATCCTTCAAGAAAGCCAAGCTGTACTGATTAAGGTTTATTCATCTTTCAAGAAGAACTTTGGGTTCAATATAACTGCAAGAAGATTGGTTCTAAAGAAGATTGAAGAACTAAGGAGTATTAGGACTAAAGATGCACTCCTAAAGACTCTAATTATCCCTTACATAGGGAGAATAGTGCATCTAAGGCCCTACTGGCTGATGGAGTTCATGGATGACAAAGGAGTGAGAAAAGTTTTCAGACTAGAAGACCAATTGAGCATCTCTAGCAATGAGACTCTCTTGGAGATGCAAGAAAAGCTAAATCTCTCAGAATCTGATGAACTGGAATTCCATAGACAACTCCAAAATCAGATAGAAGAAAACAATAGAAAGCTTGGAAAGAGATCCAGAGCTTCAAGGAACTAGATAAATCTGCTCAGGTTAGAGGAGCACCTTGAAAATGACTGTGAGCTAAACTTTGTACATTTTATTAATTAAAGCACTTTACAATTTTATCTATCTACTTTCAAAGTTATATTTTTAGGGTGTTTTGTTATCATCAAGTTTCTCTTAATTTATGGCTACAATTTCTGTAGACATAAATTGGGGGAGATTGTTGTGTATATGTTGTGAACTTGATGATTCAATAACAAAACACCTTGGTAAATTTTACTTAGTGAAAAATGTAGCACTCGACGAATAAGGATTATAGTCCCGACGGATGACTCAATATAGGTCCGACGGAATGATTTATTATCCATCGAGTGAGTAGCTTATGTAACAATAAGTCTGTAGCACATTTCTGCATACACATTGTTTAGATTCTGTAAGTAGCACTCAAGTCATGTTGACTTTAACTAGATATACAGAATAGGTTGATTAATTGTACATAGATGATGTCTTATAATTCTGTATAAGTGAAATGAAATCAAGTGCCTGATTGCTGCCCGACGGATGAACAAACAATGAATTCGACGGATGATCAACAACCCGACGGATGATCAATATCTCGACGGATGATCATGAACCCGACGGATAAAGAATTCAAATTTTTTTTGACAGTGACAATACAGTCACATGCGTCGAGTGGATGCAAATGGAATATGGTAGCCTATTCAACTGGGTTTTCGAGAACAAAGAAGCATTGCCATTTCCATGCTATTATGAAGATATTCAAAGATGCTGGAATAGAGTAATGAAGTAGCATTGTAATAGACTAGATAGTTTTTGTTTTATTATCATGTCTCATTACTTTATAATCTTGGTGATATATATAAACCAAGAAGTAGCAACTATAAAAACATCTGAGATACAAGCAGAGGAACATTTGTAAGCAGAATTCTTAGTATTTTTTTGCACCCTTAGTTGTTCAATTATTGTAAGCAGCTGTGAGCATTTTGCACACAGGGTTCTCTCGATATATAATATATATCTCTGGTAGAATCACTCAAATCCACTAAAAAGTTTTTAAAGACTCTTGTTTTTAATTACTTGTGTTTTGATTCATTTAAGTAACTATTCCGCATTGTGCTAATCAATTCACACTTATATATAGATTCGAGTTAGAACATTTTTATTTCAAGAAAAAGTTTTAAGAATTCCATTCAACCCCCTTTCTATAATTCTTGTCATATTGTTAAGGGACTAACATGGCATAGCAAGAAGCAGCACTCAGTATCCACATCAACTGCTGAAGCTGAATACATAGCTGCTGGAAGCTTTTGTGCTCAAATCTTGTGGATGAAGAACCAACTCCGGGATTATGGTTTATTGGTATCAAAGATTCCAATATTCTGTGACAATACAAGTGCAATAGCAAACTCAAAAAATCCAGTTCAGCACTCAAGGACAAAGCACATTGATATCAGGTATCACTTTATCAGAGAGCATGTCACAAATGGCACTGTGGAGTTACACTTTGTACCCACAGAGGATCAAATTGCAGACATCTTCACCAAACCACTTGATGAAAACACTTTCTCTAAGTTGGTTAGTGAACTTGGGATGTTAAATATTTCTAATTAATTTTAGAAGATAATACTTGCAATTTGGTTTGGTTAAATTCACTTGTTGTTTAAATTCAATATCTTAAGGACATCTGAATTTACATGCCATTTATTATTTCTCACAATTCAATCATTTTTGTGCATACATATAAATTATATATATGGTTAAGCACATTAATAGTGATAAAACTATTCAATTTGATCTCAGTGGACTTTAAATAATCAATATCTTAAGTGGTTCATTGAAAGTAAAATTAAATATATTACAGCATAATTATTTATCACAAGATTATAGAGTTATTAATAAAATAATAACATCTGTAAAAATAGTGAAATATAATTGTGAATAGTTATTTGTTTAAAACATCTTTTTTGCAGAATTATTTTTGATGTTTGAAATAAATCAGTAGGAAAGGGTTGTGACTTAGAAACTTTTCTAAGTCATGTACTCTGTGTCGCCACAGAACTGTGTCGCCACAGAGAATGAACTTAGAAATTTTTCTAAGTCCTATACTCTGTGTCGCCATAGAACTGTGTCGCCACAGAGAATGAACTTAGAATTATTTCTAAGTCCTATACTCTGTGTCACCACAGAGAGTGGTCGCCACAGAGAGGGTCGCAATACAGCCCTTTGAACAAAAATTGACTATTTTTGTGATATATATATACACAGTCGATTTGTTATACACACAGCTTCACCATCGCAGGAGAGGAAAAAAAATTTGATTGATTAAAACCCTAACAAAATACTGTCAAAATTTCTAATTTTTACAGTATTGGATTGCCCAGTTCACAAGGAGTAATTTGATTTCAAAATCAACCAGTTTCATCGGTTCAATTTGCAAATCGAATTACCATATCTTTGACTGCTTAAGGCTGTGTTTGGTTAATCCAGTAAAGGTCTCAATATCAATTAAAACTTATTAATCAAGGGTTTGTTTGGACATTTCTTAAAATTTAAAAGTGTGTTTAATTAAGAGTCTATTTATTTCCTTTAACTAATTCGAAGTGCTCAATTAACTTTGTTTAAATCTAAATTTTATTCTCATTTTATTCAAATGGCGAATAATATTCAGATTCCAAAAACAAATTTTGTTTCGGTTATTGAACGTGATCCCGTGAAAATGGTACACTTTGAAACTTGGATCCGTTTTTTAAATGAACATTCAATTGTGCGCTTCGCATTAACGACTAATGTAAAATTGAATGTTGAGCTTCTCAGGCATGTACACACAACAGCTATCAACTCTTCTGCAGATGACAAATTAGCTTTCTCTTTTGACATTGAAAATGATACCATCAGAATTACAGAGGATGATCTCAATGAATATCTCCAGTTACCTCGTGATAACTTTGATGACACTCCAGAGGAATGGGAACTAATCAGCTTCTTCAGGGAAATTAGAAGCACAATGACAACAAATGATGACTTACCAAGGCACTTCAATAAAAATAATCTTTCAAAAGAATGTAATTTATTCTTCAGTATACTGTCTTATTGCTTGTCTCCCAAGACAACTGGATTTCATGGACTCACTATCTTCAATCAAGTTGTTGGGGTGGCTGTCGCGAATAATCTTCGCATCAACTTTAGGAAGTTATTCATGAAGCACATCTTGGAGAACCAATCCAATCGTCAGAACTTTATCCTATATGCTAGGTTTCTTCAGATAGTGCTCAATGAGAAACTGTCAAAAGCCCAAAAGACAACCACTCACAGTGACTTAATGCAAGATCCTCTTGTCTTGTCTCAACTGTTAGTAACCAAGCTACATCAAATACCTCTTGTCTCAACTGTTAGTAACCACATCAAGCTGTTGAATCTACTCATTCAAATACCTCTGTCTATAGACCAGTCTTCTCAGGTATGGGTACTTCTGCTATGAGTCGTACTTTTGAAGCATGCTCTGATTTTATTAGCATAGATCAATTACACCTCGATTCTTAGCACACACAAATACTTGTTGAACAAGTAGATAGGTTAGGGAGTGAATTTTGTATGCCACAAATTCATAGCCACCCTCTAGAGCCAAACCAAACACCACCATCTCTCCTAACTCAAACCCTGGAGTATAAGGATCCTATGCAAATAGAGGGAGAAACTGCACTAGATGCAGCAAATAAGGAAGGTACTGTGAGTGAACCCGCAACTCTGTCTCCTATGAAGCAAAGTAGTGAACATCCTGAGACATCTGCAAACCTCCAGGTATCTTCTCAAAAGGATTCTCTGGCTAAAAAGGCACATACACAGTTACTAGATCTATCTTCTCAACAAGGTAGATCTATTGAAATTCGCCCGTCAGCCACGGCATCCTGTTACGAGTCAAACACCTTATCCAATATCCAAGCTCTTGAAGCTTTAAATGAGTCAATTAGAAGAGTACTATTTGGTGAGGACGTATTGACGGTAACAGGGAATTCGACCATTTTATGGTTAGAATATCCTGTTCAAGGTCCTTCAATGGATCAACTGCCTTCACAAGTGTTAGGAGAGAGTGTTATAATCGCTGCCAAATCTAGCACATCACTTACCTACCCAGGACTAATAAACATGGATGCATCTGCGGATAGTGGATCCGACGTAGGTGCTGATCGGTAACCCATTGGCGATGAACCAGATTTACCTGGTGAGCCTAAGGGGAATGTATCTTCACAGATACAAAGGGAAGCTGGGGATCAGATGCCAGATATGAAGGCCCCAGTGCTCCCTCCGGAGATTCGAACTCTGGACGAATCATCTCCTGATAATAGGCAACTTATCTCAGACAAGGATGGGGAATTGTGAACTCCCATTGCACCATTGCTGACCTCCTTAAGGATGGCTCCAGTGTCTTCTGCATGTACACCTAGAACTCAGAGCTTTGAGAGGAGTGAACTTATGAGAATGAGTAACACACATGACCCAAAACCGTGATACACTGTGAGAAGCCTGTGAGACACCTACCATCCAAACTACACCTACAGATCTATCCAATGATGTCACTAAAGATTATCTCAATGAGCAGCTAGCATTCAAAGACAACTATCTTAAGGAACAGCTGGCTCTTAAAGATCAACACCTTCAGATAAAACTATATCTCCGAGATCACCAAATTGCTAGTCTTTCCAATCAACTTGAACATCAACAAGCAACATTCGCCAGTTTGCGGGAATTCTTTGAGCGATCTGTATCTTATACAGGGAAAGGAAAAGCACCTGCCAACACTGAGCCAAAGATCTCAGTTAGCAAGCAGGCACCTATCCCGGTCTCATCTGAAGTAGCTCTTGCCAGTACTGGGCCAAATACCTCAGTTAGTAAGCAACTACCTGCTTCTCTTAAGATCCCTGTCTCGACCTTACATGCTCAATCAACACCAGCTCTGAAGGATAACCCATTTGAGGGGGAGAAAAGGGTAGTAGAACAAGAAAAAGTGGACACTGCTATTAATCTACTTCAAGATGCCTTTCAGACCACTGGTACGTATGATGTATTTGAAGAAGAGATGAAGGAAGAGTTAGAGGAGAGAATTGATGAAAGGGTGCTCCTAAAGGAAAGATTCTCTAAAGAAAGCGCAACATCTCAGGGGGAGCAATCAGGGCATCTGAGCAGAATCATTACAACTCAGAGAAATCTGCTGTCTCAGATATATGCTCTGACACCCTTATTTTCTGAAGAAGAATTAGAAGAAGGTGAGATAGATGAAAATGATGTTCCGATAGGGTATGAGCTAAGATTTGAAAAAGTGGCTACGGAAGAAAGAATGATCATCACAGAGGATGAAGAATTTGAAGATGAAGATGCTTTCTCGGATGACTGTCTATCCTATGGAATCATAGAGAAATAAATCGCTCTTATTTTGAAATTCAAGAAGAAATAGAAAGATCCAGAGCAAGAATTCAAAGAGCTATTCAAAGGAAAAGGAACAGATAGGAGAGAGAAGCATATCTTCAAGCTAATAGGAAAGAAAGTAAATGGGAAGAAACAAAGAAGAAAATGGACAAACCAGAAATATATCACTATTCAGACCCTGGAAACTCTAATCGGTTGAGAACTGTGGAGCACTACAGAGAGACATATATTAACATCCATGAGTTCTATGATCAGTTCAGCAAAGTAATTACTGGAACTACTGTGAACTTTATGAAGAATGGATGGAAGATCATTATCAATCACATAGATGGTCTACAGATAAAAGTGTCTACAAGTGTACTGAAGAAGTTGAATATTGTTGAATTGTTTGCTTAGCCTCAAAGATCCCATGGTTGAAATCGAATGAAAATGAATACTTCAGAGACGGACTTTGAAGAATGATGATGGATGTATCTCATCAAGCATTTATGTGGCGCCCTCCAAACCCGGATCAGAAGTTTGGGGTCCATACACACATACACATATATTATTTATAACCTACTTATATCAATAATAAAGATAACAATAATATGCAGTGACCCTATTTACCAACTACCACGGATCGCAACAGGCTAAAGTATGCATACAAGCCACACATCTACTTATATTACATACCGTTCAAATCCCAATCATTCAAACTCAAACTGAGTATTAAACTTTATTACAAACTTTTACAGACTTAAATTATTCCAAAAGAAGCCTACTAGCTCAGCTTTCTTAACCTGAACCCCTAGCTCTCGCGCTGGACTGGGGATCCTCGTTACCAACTGGTTCCTTTTTAGTTGGAAAGAATATAAACAACATCGCATAAATGAAAGAATATAAACTGAGAATAATGATCATCAATAGAACATGATTATGATATCAAGTGAACAATGAATTATGATTTAGAATTGGATATTATACTTTTAATTTAAAAACCAAGGTTAGGCTGCTGATCAGTCACGCACTAACCCCGAGCAAGGCACACATCATTGCTCTAACTACTGGATCCAAGGCACACATTTGCCTAACTTGACCATTATATGGTCTGACCACGAATCTGGTCCACAATTTTATAAAAACAATCCAATTCTAACATAATAACAGAATAAGCAACAATAAACAATAAACAGAATCATTAACAATATTGGATGTTCTATAATGAAATGGTTTCCGTGTTTATGAGGGTCAATATAGCATTTTCAAAGCTTAGCTGTTGGGTAATGAAAGAATTAGATAACAAAGGAATCAGTGTTTCAAGGTTTCAAGGATTTGGTCTTTCAAAGCATAAGATATCATAGATTGAGTATATAAGTAATTCAGTTCAGCGTTTGGTATTTAGTTTGAATATATTTATGGAGTAGTATCGTAGATTCGTGGTTCATGTTTAGGTATACAACAATCAATGGTATAGAAAGAATAAGATTCATGGCTCAAGAACAATAACTGGAATCAGAGTTTGGGTTTCAGTGCTTCAAAGCACTTGCAATATGAACAAGACTATCAAGTACTACAATATCTCGAGAAAAATTCAGAACACTTGCCTGGTACTAGCTTACTATTCTGCTCTCGCTTCCAATCACAATCGTCTTATTCCTCAATTACCTGTTTTCCTTTCCTATGCCTTGCCTCTTCTACTCACATATCATAAATATCTATCAATAATCGACTCATAGAGTTCTATTCAACACATACTTCTATCTACCCTTCGTTTTACCCAAATCCGATTAACGGATTGAAAGTTATGTAATAATCAAGTAAACACCGAATATATAGACTGATAGTTAATTAACAAGTCACATATAGCACATAATACATCACGTACTCAATGATATATTATTTATAAAGAAGTATCGGGTCATAAATAGGGGATCGGGTATTTAAAATGATTTTTAAAATATTTTTCAGATGTAAAACGGGTCGTTGGATCAATTTCGGGTTAATAAACAGGGTTCGGTTGGCCAATTCTGGCTCCGAAACAATTTTATACTAATTATCGAGCCTTGGAAATAATTTAGAATAATATTTTAAAGCTCGAAATTATTTTTCGGAATTTTTAAATCATTTTTAAGTAATTATATCTAATTAAATAATTAACTAAAATCAATTAATAATTAATTAAATCAATTAATCAATTAATAATTAATTAAATCAATTAATCAATTAATTTCCAAATTAATTGACCAATTAATCGATTAAAAATTAACTGAAATTAATTAACTAATTAATTCAGATTTAATTCTGAATTAAAAATAATTTTCGGAATTAAAATACTAATTTTTAGAATTTTCAGAAATTAAAAACATATTTTTATAATAAAAATAAATAGGAAATATGATTTTTAAATATTTTTAAAACAGGAGTCCAATTTTTGTAAAGTCTGGAAACCTGGGGAACCAAACTTCATCGTTTTCAAAAGTACAGGGACCAAACTGAAATTTTGCAGTTCCAGTCGCCGAAAAAGTCGGGGGTGGCCGGAGAATTCACCTCCGGCATCCTCCCACCACCATCACCTCCAGAATTAAACTACACAACACCAGGAACCTATATCTGCAATCAAAATTCATCAATAACCCCAGACTTGGCCGTAATTTGATCAAGAAACTCGCCGGTTTCCTGCGGGTTCGACGTAAACTTCAAAACACAACTCCCTTCTCTACAGACCTCGTTGATTCATGAAACTTGTACGACTAGATTGCAAATTTCACAGAGAATACAATACACTATACCACAACATCAATCTATTTCAGAATAAGAAACCCCCAAATTTCAATTAAGAACATTCATACGGGTTATAAACCCTAATTTTAAAATTCGAAAATCAAACTTAAATTTGAACATGTTATTGAACTCCAAATTAGACGTATAATATATCAAAATCATCAGGAAAACAAGCTCTACAACATGCAGTCATCAAATCATACAAACAATCATCCGAACAAAAATTCATATTTTTAATAAATTTAATTCGAAAATAAATAAATTTCCAGAAAATAAACCTTTGATTCTGTAGTGAAACAAAGCTCAGAATCTGATAGAACACTTCGAATCCTTCATTTTGGTTACTCAAGCTTTGAAAACAGAGATCGGTAACGCCTTCGTTTTGCTGTTTGATTCTTAGAACAGTTTTTTGTAATTAGGGTTTTTCTTTGAAAATTATAGAATTAACTATCTGCAAATGATTTTGATACGAAATAAAATACGGAAAAAGGCTATTTATAATTACGGAAAATTAGTATCCCGTTGGATCATTCCGGATATAAAATGATACGTTTATTTGTAAAAACTGATCCAAACGGTATCGGTTTTCGGGATAATTATCCAAATCAGTACAATTTGTACTGCGGTCTTGGTCTCAGCGCCTGGTTACACGTACTACGAAGTGATAATTGGGATAGTTTAATAAAAAGCTCCCGTTTATCGAAAATACGGGTTTTATTGATTTACCGAAACAAATATTGTATCGAAAATATTACGCCGGGACCCGCGCAGAACAAACCGTACGCTGTATCGAAAAAGTCGTAACATGGAATATGCTCGGAATATTACAATTAGGTTAGGAAGGAGTTCTCGGAAGAGTTTCGGGTTCCAAAAACGTAACAACAGATGACGTCGATTGGTTCCCGCTTTTATAAAATAGATTTTAAATACTCGGAAAAAGATTTTATAAATTTCATATGATCCTTATAAATCCATAAATCAACAGAAAAATAATTAGGAAGATATGACAATTATCTATACTTTATTTTGGACATATAAAAATTAAAATACCTCATACATAATATTTTTGAATATCCAAATATAGATAACACTTAACAATTAATTCACATAATAGATACTGAACACATACAATAATTATCTAATAGAAAAATAATTGCACGATATATCCCGGATATTACATCCTTCCCCCCTTAAAAGGATTCTGTCCTCAGAATCTCCTAAGAAAACAAATGAGGGTACTTTTCTCTCATATCACTTTCTAACTTCCAGGTTGACTCTTCAACCTTTGGGTTTCTCCACAATATTCTTACTAACTTTACCACTTTATTTTTCAATACTTTCTCTCTCTCCTCTAGAATCTCTATCAGACTCTCTACATATGACAAATCTGCCTGAAGCTCTATTGGCTCATATTCTATTACATGCCTGAAGTCTGGATTATATTTCTTGAGCATCGATACGTGAAAAACATTGTGAATGTGCTCCATGTGCGGGGGTAACGCCAACTCATAAGCTACTTTGCCAACGTGCTTTAAAATCTCAAAAGGTCCAACAGATCTTAGGCTTAGCTTTCCTTTCTTTCCAAACCTCTTTAGTCCTTTCCATGGTGATACTTTCAGTAATACCAAGCTTCCTTCTTCAAATTCCATGTCTTTCCTTGACTGATCTGCATATTTCCTCTGACGATCTTGTGCGGCTATCAATCTCTTCTGGATAATTTTAACAATTTCCTTTATCTGCTGTACAAGTTCAGGTCCAAGTATCTTGCGTTCTCCTACTTCATCCCAGTATATTGGAGATCTACATTTGCATCCATAAAGGGCTTCATAGGGTGGCATCCCAATGCTGGTATGATAACTGTTGTTGTAAGCAAACTCTACCAGAGGTAAATGTTCGTCCCAACTTCCTTTGAAATCAATAGCACAAACACGTAACATGTCCTTGATTGTCTGGATCGTTCTTTCACTTTGGCCATCCGTCTGGGGGTGATCGGCCGTACTCATATTCAGTCTTGTTCCCAAACATTCTTGAAAACTCTTCCAAAATCTTGAATTAAACCTTGGATCTCGATCAGATACAATAGACACAAGAACTCCATGACGAACTACAATTTCCTTCAGGTACATATGGACCAACTTATCGAGCGAAAATCTTTCATTTATAGGCAGAAAATGAGCTGACTTGGTAAGTCTATCCACTATAATCCAAATGGCATCATGATTAGCCCTTGTCCTTTAATCCAACTATGAAATCCATGGCAATATGTTCCCATTTCCACTCTGGAATCTCCAATGGCTGTAATAATCCACTTGGTCTCTGATGCTCTGCTTTAACTCTCTGACAGGTATAACATTTGCTAATCCATTCCGCGATTTCCCTCTTCATGTCTGGCCACCAATAATTCTTCTTTAAATCTCTGTACATTTTGGTACTCCCTGGATGGATGAAATACCTTGAATTATGTGCCTCCTGTAAAATTTCATTTTTCAGCTCCGTCACTGGTGGAATCCAAATTCTAGATGAAAACCTCAGAATACCTTGATCATCCTTTTGCGTGCATAACTCTTCACCTACCAAACGATTTATATCTTGATCCATTACATCTTCCTGACATTTCTTTATTTTCTCAAATAATTCTGGTTGGAAAGTCATACTGTATACTTTCGCTTCCTCAGGCTTGCAAACTTTAATCTCAAATTCCAATTTCTGAAATTCCTTATATATGTCTTCAAGTACTGATAACACATTCAACCTTTCCTTCCGACTCAATGCGTCTGCTACCACGTTTGCTTTACCGGGATGATAATTAATCGAGCAATCATAGTCTTTGATCAACTTTAACCATCTCCTTTGTCTCATATTAAGTTCCTTCTGTGTGAATATGTACTTTAAGCTTTTGTGATCCGTGAAAATCTCGCACTTTTCTCCATACAAATAATGTCTCCAAATCTTCAAAGCGAAAACTATGGCTGCTAGCTCCAAATCATGAGTAGGATACTTCTGTTCGTGTGGTTTCAATTGCCTTGACGCATACGCAATCACCTTTTTGTGCTGCATTAGAACACATCCTAATCCTTTGTGAGAAGCATCACTATAAATTACGAAATTCCCTTGATCACCTGGAAGTGACAAAACAGGTGCCGTGATCAATCGTCGCTTCAACTCCTGAAAACTTTCCTCGCATTTGTCGTTCCATATAAACTTCTCATTCTTTCGTGTAAGCTTTGTTAATGGTGTGGCAATCCTCGAGAAATTTTGAACAAATCGACGATAATATCCCGCCAATCCTAAGAAACTTCTTACCTCGGTGGGTGTTTTCGGTCTCTCCCAATTCGTAATTGGCTCGATCTTTGCCGGGTCCACTTCGATCCCTTTATTACTAACTATATGCCCTAAGAACTGAACTTCCTGTAGCCAAGACTCACACTTCGAGAATTTAGCATATAACTTCTTTTTCCTTAAAATCTCCAAAGCCGTTCTCACATGTTCCGCATGATCCTCTTCCGTCTTTGAATAGATTAAAATATCATCTATAAACACAATAACAAACTTATCGAAATACTCCTTGAAAATTCTGTTCATCAGGTCCATAAACGCTGCCGGGGCATTGGTCAATCCAAAAGACATCACTAAAAACTCGTAATGTCCATACCTTATTCTGAAAGCTGTCTTTGGTATATCTTCTGGCTTGATCTTTAGTTGATGATATCCTGATCTTAAATCAATTTTGGAGAAATACTTGGCTCCCTTCAACTGGTCGAACAGATCGTCAATTCTGGGTAACGGATACTTGTTCTTGATTGTCAGCTTGTTGAGCTCCCTATAGTCAATACACAGTCTCATGCTTCCATCTTTCTTTTTGACAAATAATATCGGGGCTCCCCACGGGGATACACTGGGTCTGATTATTCCTTTCTCTAACAGCTCTTACAATTGCTTCGCTAGCTCTTTCATCTCAACAGGCACCATTCTATACGGGGCCGTGGATACTGGTTCTGTTCCAGGTGCTAAGTCGATCGCAAATTCATTTTCTCTATCTAGAGGAAGTCCTGGTAACTCGTCGGGAAATATATCTGGAAATTCATTCACAACTAGAATATCTTTAAGTTTTGTTGGTTCTTGACTTCTGTCAATCACATATTCCATGAAATGCTCACATCCTTGTCGTAGTAACTTCTTAGCTTGAATCATCGTTAAAAAACTTCTTTACTTGTTTTTGACCCTTAAACGTTATTATCCTTTCGTCATACATCTTTATCATTACCTTCTTATTTTGACAATCTATCTGGGCATCGTGCTTAGATAACCAATCCATCCCTAATATAACGTCAAATTCTCCTAACTTAAATGGTATCAAATCTACACAAAACTTACTACTAGAAATCTCAATCTCACAATTCCCACAAACTTGATTAACAGATACACGTTCTTGATTTGCTAATTCCACAGTCATTATTTCATTTAAACACTCAACTGGACAATTTAACTTACTAACAAAATATTATGAAATAAACGACCGAGTTGCTCACGAATCTATTAACAATTTGGCACATAAAGAATTCACATTAAGCGTACCTGCCACGACATCCGTATCTTGGATCGCATCCTTCACCGACATGTAAAAATTCTAGCCCTTGGAGTCTCATTCACTGCTGGGGTAGATCCCATAATCCTTAATGCATTACTGACTGGGGCTGATGTCTTGCAATCCCTGGCCATATGTCCTGGCTTTCCACATTTAAAGCACATAAAACCAATGGCTGGAACCTTTACTACTGGATTCCGGATAGGCTGATCCTTACTTGTTGGTTCTCTTGCTGGCTGATTTCGGCACTCCCTTGAATAGTGCCCTTTCTGATTGCATTTAAAACATACCACATTCAACTTATTACAAACTCCTCCATGCTTCTTTCCACATACTTGACAATCTGGAAAAGTTAGTCTCAACTGATTTGGCTGATTTGTATTAACTGGACGGTTGCTCTGGCCTCCGTCTCCTGCATTCTATTTTCTGAAGTTAAAATTTCTCCCTGGCTGAAACTTGCCCTTCTTAAAATTTGGAAACTTCCCTGGTTGTGACTGACCCTCACTTCCCTCAACCTTCCTTTTCTTGCTTTCTTTCTCCTTCTGGAACATCTCACTCTCTATCTCTGCGATCATAGCCTTTTGTACTACTCCTGCATAGGTATCCAATTCAAAAATGGCTACTTCCCTCTGATCCAGGGTTTCAAACCTTGCTGGAATCTTTTAGCCTTCTTTCTGTTAGTATCCACATACGACGATACATACTTTGACAATTCCTCAAATTTACCCTCATAATCTGTTACCGACATGTTCCCTTGCTTTAATTCTAAAAACTTCAGCTCTATTTGATCCTGAACAAACTAAGGAAAATACTTTTCTAAAAATAATTCCTTAAACCTTTCCCAAGTAATAACATCTTTACCTTCCAATGTCTTCACCATCTCCCACCAATAGGTGGCTTCATTCTTCAAATAGTAACTTGCAAACTCAACCTTCTGTTCCTCCTTTACTTTCACTAAGGCAAATGCCTTCTCTATTTCCTTTAACCACACATTTGCTTTAATTGGCTCTAAGGAACCCTTGAATTCTGGTGGGTTTACTGCCAGAAAAGTTTTGAAAGTTACCTGGGGGTTGGTCTGCCTTTGTTGTTGTTGTGCCAGGTGAACTGTTTTTGTTGGGCCAAGATTTGAAGAATCTGGGCTATTGCTGGGTCTATCGGTCCTGGGTTCACATTTGGGTTTGTATCATCTTGGTTGTTATTGTTGTTGGTTCCTTCATTCTGGGTGTTGGTGCGGGTATTTTTTCTGGGAGGCATTTTCTGTAACGAATCAAACAACTTATTCAGCTTTTGAATCAAATCTTTGTATAAAAGAAAAGTTTTGTAAAACAGAGGTATTTCTTTTTGAAAATAGTTGTAACTAAGTAACAAAAGAGAGAACACGAGAGAAATGCAGGTACAGGAGCTATAAGGATGGATGTCATTACTAGTGAGTCAATGAATGTCCAGGATGCAGACAGGGAGGGACTATCTCAGCAACCTCAAGCTGTTATAGATTCCATCTCCCTTGATGCTGATGCATTTACTCACCCTGTTCCAGCTTATCAACTTCTAGCTGAACAGGGCAATGATAATGTAGAAAGGATGCTCAATTTGGTGCATACCACTCAGTCAATGCTAAGAGCTAAGGATGCCATCACAACTTTGCCTTCTACAGCTGGTGATGTGGATTATGAGACTGGTGGTTCAGCAGGTTTCTTTGGTGATGAAGGTGGAGATAGTGAAGAAGAGGCATTGGACATAGGGGGAGAAGTAGGTTCCAGTTCAAGATCAGGCATACCATCATGGGCATTTTTAAAGCACTGTGATGAGCACTACTTCAAGACAACCATGATTTAACTAATCAATCAGACAAATTCTTCCCTTCAAACCACTACAAATGCCAACACCAAGAAGCTCCTTCAAGCATATCTTTCTTCTCTGCAACTACAACAGATTCAAGGCTTCCAACATGCTAGAGATGTTAACACCATCAAGGGTGATATTGATGAGATGAAGAAGGCCATTTCAGACAAAATGGATTCTAAGGTTCCAGAAGCTACAATGCTTGACATCAAGAGGCAACTAGGGAAAAATTCTGATCTTGCAACAAAGATAGATGCTTTGGATACAAGAATGTCAGCTATGGAAACATCTCTAACAGCCATTCATCTTCATCAACCCCAATAGACAGATTTACTTCAGAAACTGGTGGCTACTCAAACCTACTCCTCTACTCAACTTGATGATAACAAAATGGGGGAGAAAGGACCAAGTGAGGGGGAGAAGCTTCAAATTCAAATCAGTAAAGTAATTATGCCCACAGTTGTTTTCACCAAGCCACCAGTAACAAATAGTATAGATCTGATCAATGAAGCAGCAACCATTTTAAGAGAAGCTAAAAAGGAGCACTTAAAGCCAATCAACTGGGAGAAAATTGATGAGGACATACAAAGGAAATTTGGGCTAGTAAAGGAGCCAGTAAAGTCAGCCATTCATCACTCTAAAGTCAAACAGATCTCTGTGAATGAAATGAGCATGAACTATCTGGAAAGAGGACAGCCATCCTGCATCAAATCTCCAAAGGCTGAAATTATTCTGAAGCCAAGGGTGAACTATCCAAAATCATCATTAAAGAACCTTTTAGATACAGTGTCTGAGACACCTAAACCTGATGAGAAGAAGCTTCTGTCAAGGTCAATTGCCTTCTACAAGGATCCAGCTGATTTAGCTTTAAAGAAAAGAATTGCTAAAGTTTTCAGGAATGGGAAAGAAATTTGTGTGGTGGCTTGACATCTTCAATTTGCTCAAGCAAAGAGAGAAGAAAAGGTAAGATTGAAGCAGGAAAAGAAGCAAGCTATTCTAAATGCCAAAATGGCTAAGCAAAAGAAAGAGCAAGCTGCTATCTTGGCCAAGCTACAAGCTGTGAAACCAACACAACAGATTCCTTCTCAGCCATCTGGAATCACCGAATCTCAAGAATTAAAGAAGCAAGTTGAATCAGAACAGAAGAAATCTCCAAGATACAAGGAATTGGCCAAAAGAACCAAAAGGAAACTGGATTTTGTTGATCAGGAATTGGAGGATCAGTTTTCTAAGGAATCCATTTCAACTACAACTCAAGTATCGAAACCCTCTGTGGTATTTGAAGACATCAAGGTGGTGGATCCTTACAGGAACATTTATGGTGAACCTATTGTTCCTAAGGATGAACCCATAGAATGGGAGAGCCTACCAATTCCTGACTTCAATTTTCCAATCCTTACCAAGCCAAAAATAACAAAGTCAAGAGCTGTCAAGAAAGTGAAGTTTTCACCTCTCAAATCCAAATCTCTAGTCAAAGCTCAATCTAAAGTCAATAAGGGAGATTACATGTACTTATGTGATATCAAGGAATTCTCTGATCTAAATCTCTATCTAGATGAACTAGAAGAAGTGAGAGGGATTGATGCATACAGAAACCTACCTGAAAGGTTAGTTTTCAAGTACAAGGGAGGAAAGGAGATTCAATGGCCACTTCACAAGATCCTTCAAGAAAGCCAAGCTGTACTGATTAAGGTTTATTCATCTTTCAAGAAGAACTTTGGGTTCAATGTAACTGCAAGAAGATTGGTTCTAAAGAAGATTGAAGAACTGAGGAGTATTAGGGCTAAAGATGCACTCCTAAAGACTCTAATTATCCCTTACATAGGGAGAATAGTGCATCTAAGGCCCTACTGGCTGATGGAGTTCATGGATGACAAAGGAGTGAGAAGATTTTTCAGATTAGAAGACCAATTGAGCATCTCTAGCAATGAGACTCTCTTGGATATGCAAGAAAAGCTAAATCTCTCAGAATCTGATGAACTGGAATTCCAAAGACAACTCCAAAATCAGATAGAAGAAAACAATAGAAAGCTTGGAAAGAGATCCAGAGCTTCAAGGAACTAGATAAATCTGCTCAGGTTAGAGGAGCACCTTGAAAATGACTGTGAGCTAAACTTTGTACATTTTTTAATTAAAGCACTTTACAATTTTATCTATCTACTTTCAAAGTTATATTTTAGGGTGTTTTGTTATCATCAAGTTTCTCTTAATTTATGGCTATAATTCCTGTAGACATAAATTGGGGGAGATTGTTGTGTATATGTTGTGAACTTGATGATTTCAATAACAAAACACCTTGGTAGATTTTACTTAGTGAAAAATGTAGCACTCGACGGATAAGGATTATAGTCCTGACGGATGACTCAATATAGGTCTGACGGATGATTTATTATCCATCGAGTGAGTAGCTTATGTAACAATAAGTCTGTAGCATATTTCTGCATACACATTGTTTAGATTCTGTAAGTAGCACTCAAGTCATGTTGACTTTAACTAGATATGCAGAATAGGTTGATTAATTGTACATAGATGATGTCTTATAATTCTGTATAAGTGAAATGAAATCAAGTTCCTGATTGCTGCCCGACGGATGAACAAACAATGAATTCGACGGATGATCAACAACCCGACGGATGATCAATATCTCGACAGATGATCATGAACCCGACGGATAAAGAATTCAAATTTTTTTTGACAATGACAATACAGTCACATGCGTCGAGTGGATGCAAATAGAATATGGTAGCCTATTCAACTGGGTTTTCGAGAACAAAGAAGCATTGCCATTTCCATGCTATTATGAAGATATTTAAAGATGCTGGAATAGAGTAATGAAGTAGCATTGTAATAGACTAGATAGTTTTTATTTTATTATCATGTCTCATTACTTTGTAATCTTGGTGATATATATAAACCAAGAAGTAGCAACTATAAAAACTTCTGAGATACAAGCAGAGGAACATTTGTAAGCAGAATTCTTAGTATTTTTTTGCACCCTTAGTTGTTCAATTATTGTAAGCAGCTGTGAGCATTTTGCACACAGGGTTCTCTCGATATATAATATATATCTCTGGTAGAATCACTCAAATCCACAAAAAAGTTTTTAAAGACTCTTGTTTTTAATTACTTGTGTTTTGATTCATTTAAGTAACTATTCCGCATTGTGCTAATCAATTCACACTTATATATAGATTCGAGTTATAACATTTTTATTTCAAGAAAAAGTTTCAAGAATTCCATTCAACCCCCCTTCTATAATTCTTGTCATATTGTTAAGGGACTAACATGGCATAGCAAGAAGCAGCACTCAGTATCCACATCAACTGCTGAAGCTGAATACATAGCTGCTGGAAGCTGTTGTGCTCAAATCTTGTGGATGAGGAACCAACTCCGGGATTATGGTTTATTGGTATCAAAGATTCCAATATTCTGTGACAATACAAGTGCAATAGCAAACTCAAAAAATCCAGTTCAGCACTCAAGGACAAAGCACATTGATATCAGGTATCACTTTATCATAGAGCATGTACACAAATGGCACTGTGGAGTTACACTTTGTACCCACAGAGGATCAAATTGCAGACATCTTCACCAAACCACTTGATGAAAACACTTTCTCTAAGTTGGTTAGTGAACTTGGGATGTTAAATATTTCTAATTAATTTTAGAAGATAATACTTGCAATTTGGTTTGGTTAAATTCACTTGTTGTTTAAATTCAATATCTTAAGGACATCTGAATTTATATGCCATTTATTATTTCTCACAATTCAATCATTTTTGTGCATACATATAAATTATATATATGGTTAAGCACATTAATAGTGATAAAACTATTTAATTTGATCTCAGTGGACTTTAAATAATCAATATCTAAAGTGGTTTATTGAAAGTAAAATTAAATATATTACAGCATAATTATTTATCACAAGATTATAGCGTTATTAATAAAATAATAACATCTGTAAAAATAGTGAAATATAATTGTGAATATTTATTTGTTTAAAACATCTTTTTCGCAGAATTATTTTTGATGTTTGAAATAAATTAGTAGGAAAGGGTTGTGACTTAGAAACTTTTCTAAGTCATGTACTCTGTGTCGCCACAGAACTGTGTCGCCATAGAGAATGAACTTAGAAATTTTTCTAAGTCCTATACTCTGTGTCGCCATAGAACTGTGTCGCCACAGAGAATGAACTTAGAATTATTTCTAAGTCCTATACTCTGTGTCACCACAGAGAGTGGTCGCCACAGAGAGGGTCGCAATACAGCCCCTTGAACAAAAATTGACTGTTTTTGTGAAATATATATACACAGTCGATTTGTTATACACACAGCTTCACCATCGCAGGAGAGGAAAAAAAATTTGATTGATTAAAACCCTAACAAAATACTGTCAAAATTTCTAATTTTTACAGTATTGGATTGCCCAGTTC
Organism: Apium graveolens; assembly: GCF_009905375.1. NCBI lineage: Eukaryota > Viridiplantae > Streptophyta > Magnoliopsida > Apiales > Apiaceae > Apium > Apium graveolens. The sequence goes on from NC_133656.1 coordinate 240,741,237, forward strand.
ACAAGGAGTAATTTGATTTCAAAATCAACCAGTTTCATCGGTTCAATTTGCAAATCGAATTACCATATCTTTGACTGCTTAAGGCTGTGTTTGGTTAATCCTGTAAGGGTCTCAATATCAATTAAAACTTATTAATCAAGGGTTTGTTTGGACATTTCTTAAAATTTAAAAGTGTGTTTAATTAAGAGTCTATTTATTTCCTTTAACTAATTCGAAGTGCTCAATTAACTTTGTTTAAATCTAAATTTTATTCTCATTTTATTCAAATGGCGAATAATATTCAGATTCCAAAAACAAATTTTGTTTCGGTTATTGAACGTGATCCCGTGAAAATGGTACCCTTTGAAACTTGGATCCATTTTTTAAATGAACATTCAATTGTGCGCTTCGCATTAACGACTAATGTAAAATTGAATGTTGAGCTTCTCAGGCATGTACACACAATAGCTATCAACTCTTCTGCAGATGACAAATTAGCTTTCTCTTTTGACATTGAAAATGATACCATCAGAATTACAGAGGATGATCTCAATGAATATCTCCAGTTACCTCGTGATAACTTTGATGACACTCCAGAGGAATGGGAACTACTCAGCTTCTTCAGGGAAATTAGAAGCACAATGACAACAAATGATGACTTACCAAGGCACTTCAATAAAAATAATCTTTCAAAAGAATGTAATTTATTCTTCAGTATACTGTCTCATTGCTTGTCTCCCAAGACAGCTGGATTTCATGGACTCACTATCTTCAATCAAGTTGTTGGGGTGGCTGTCGCGAATAATCTTTACATCAACTTTAGGAAGTTATTCATGAAGAACATCTTGGAGAACCAATCCAATCGTCAGAACTTTATCCTATATGCTAGGTTTCTTCAGATAGTGCTCAATGAGAAACTGTCAAAAGCCCAAAAGACAACCACTCACAGTGACTTAATGCAAGATCCTCTTGTCTTGTCTCAACTGTTAGTAACCAAGCTACACAAGGAAGGGTACTATCCAAACTCAGAGGTTGTTGTCCTAACAGATCACATGATGGATGCCTTTGCCACTATCAATGCTCAATATGAAGCAGAAGAGGAAGCTGAAGAAGCACCTGAAGCTGAAGATGTCCCCCTAGCTGAAGATGACCCAGAGGAAAACATTGCTAATGAGTCTGTTGGAGATGAGGATGTAGAAGCAGATCAACCTATTTCTGAACATGGTGACCAAGCAGAGGCTGCAGTTGAGCAAGAACAAGAAGCTGAATCTGAAGAATCCTCTCAACCTCAACCTGAAGCTGCTTGTCTACCACATCAAGCTGTTGAATCTACTCATTCAAATACCTCTGTCTATAGACCAGTCTTCTCAGGTATGGGTACTTCTGCTATGAGTCGTACTTTTGAAGCATGCTCTGATTTTATTAGCATAGATCAATTACACCTCGATTCTTAGCACACACAAATACTTGTTGAACAAGTAGATAGGCTAGGGAGTGAATTTTATATGCCACAAATTCATAGCCACCCTCTAGAGCCAAACCAAACACCACCATCTCTCCTAACTCAAACCCTGGAGTATAAGGATCCTATGCAAATAGAGGGAGAAACTGCACTAGATGCAGCAAATAAGGAAGGTACTGTGAGTGAACCCGCAACTCTGTCTCCTATGAAGCAAAGTAGTGAACATCCTGAGACATCTGCAAACCTTCAGGTATCTTCTCAAAAGGATTCTCTGGCTAAAAAGGCACATACACAGTTACTAGATCTATCTTCTCAACAAGGTAGATCTATTGAAATTCGCCCGTCAGCCACGGCATCCTGTAACGAGTCAAACACCTTATCCAATATCCAAGCTCTTGAAGCTTTAAATGAGTCAATTAGAAGAGTACTATTTGGTGAGGACGTATTGACGGTAACAGGGAATTCGACCATTTTACGGTTAGAATATCCTGTTCAAGGTCCTTCAATGGATCAACTGCCTTCACAAGTGTTAGGAGAGAGTGTTATAATCGCTGCCAAATCTAGCACATCACTTACCTACCCAGGACTAATAAACCTGGATGCATATACGGATAGTGGATCCGACGTAGGTGCTGATCGGTAACCCATTGGCGATGAACCAGATTTACCTGGTGAGCCTAAGGGGAATGTATCTTCACAGATACAAAGGGAAGTAGGGGATCAGATGCCAGATATGAAGGCCCCAGTGCTCCCTCCGGAGATTCGAACTCTGGAAGAATCATCTCCTGATAATAGGCAACTTGTCTCAGACAAGGATGGGGAATTGCGAACTCCCATTGCACCACTGCTGACCTCCTTAAGGATGGCTCCGGTGTCTTCTGCAGGTACACCTAGAACTCAAAGCTTTGAGAGGAGTGAACTTGTGAGAATGAGTAACACACATGACCCAAAACCGTGATACACTGTGAGAAGCCTGTGAGACACCTACCATCCAAACTACACCTATAGATCTATCCAATGATGTCACTAAAGATTATCTCAATGAGCAGCTAGCATTCAAAGACAACTATCTTAAGGAACAGCTGGCTCTTAAAGATCAACACCTTCAGATAAAACTATCTCTCCGAGATCATCAAATTGCTAGTCTTTCCAATCAACTTGAACATCAACAAGCAGCATTCACCAGTTTGCGGGAATTCGTTGAGCGATCTCTATCTCATACAGGAAAAGGAAAAGCACCTGCCAACACTGAGCCAAAGATCTCAGTTAGCAAGCAGGCATCTATCCCGGTCTCATCTGAAGTAGCTCTTGCCAGTACTGGGCCAAAGACCTCAGTTAGTAATCAACTACCTGCTTCTCTTGAGATCCCTGTCTCGACCTTACATGCTCAATCAACACCAGCTCTGAAGGATAACCCATTTGAGGGGGAGAAAAGGGTAGTAGAACAAGAAAAAGTGGACACTGCTGTTAATCTACTTCAAGATGCCTTTCAGACCACTGGTACGTATGATGTATTTGAAGAAGTATTGAAGGAAGAGTTAGAGGAGAGAATTGATGAAAGGGTGCTCCTAAAGGAAAGATTCTCTAAAGAAAGCGCAACATCTCAGGGGGAGCAATCAGGGCATCTGAGCAGAATCATTACAACTCAGAGAAATCTGCTGTCTCAGATATATGCTCTGACACCCTTATTTTCTGAAGAAGAATTAGAATAAGGTGAGATAGATGAAAATGATGTTCCGATAGGGTATGAGCTAAGATTTGAAAAAGTGGCTACGGAAGAAAGAATGATCATCACAGAGGATGAAGAATTTGAAGATGAAGATGCTTTCTCGGATGACTGTCTATCCTATGGAATCATAGAGAAAATAAATCGCTCTTATTTAGCAATTCAAGAAGAAATAGAAAGATTCAGAGCAAGAATTCAAAGAGCTATTCAAAGGAAAAGGAACAGAGAGGAGAGAGAAACATATCTTCAAGCTAACAGGAAAGAAAGTAAATGGGAAGAAACAAATAAGAAAATGGACAAACCAGAAGCATATCACTATTCAGACCCTGGAAACTCTAATCGGTTGAGAACTGTGGAGCACTACAGAGAGACATATATTAACATCCATGAGTTCTATGATCAGTTCAACAAAGTAATTACTGGAACTACTGTGAACATTATGAAGAATGGATGGAAGATCACTATCAATCACATAGATGGTCTACAGATAAAAGTGTCTACAAGTGTACTGAAGAAGTTGAATATTGTTGAATTGTTTGTCTTAGCCTCAAAGATCCCATGGTTGAAATCGAATGAAAATGAATACTTCAGAGACGGACTTTGAAGAATTATGATGGATGTATCTCCTCAAGCATTTATGTGGCACCCTCCAAACCCGGATCAGAAGTTTGGGGTCCACACACACATACACATACCTTATTTATAACCTGCTTATATCAATAATAAAGATAACAATAATATGCAGTGACCCTATTTACCAACTACCACGGATCGCAACAGGCTAAAGTATGCACACAAGCCAGACATCTACTTATATTACATACCGTTCAAATCCCAATCATTCAAACTCAAACTGAGTATTAAACTTTATTACAAACTTTTACAGACTTAAATTATTCCAAAAGAAGCCTACTAGCTCAGCTTTCTAAACCTGAACCCCTAGCTCTCGCGCTGGACTGGGGATCCTCGTTACCAACTGGTTCCTTTTTAGCTGGAAAGAATATAAACAACATCGCATAAATGAGCTAACTAGCTCAGCAAGTCACAATGACAAAACTGAGAATAATGATCATTAATAGAACATGATTATAATATCAAGTGAACAATGGATTATGATTTAGAATTGTATATTATACTTTTAATTTAAAAACCAAGGTTAGGCTGCTGATCAGTCACGCACTAACCCCGAACAAGGCACACATCATTGCTCTAACTACTGGATCCAAGGCACACATTTGCCTAACTTGACCATTATATGGTCTGACCACGAATCTGGTCCACAATTTTATAAAAACAATCCAATTCTAACATAATAACAGAATAAGCAACAATAAACAATAAACAGAATCATTAACAATATTGGATGTTCTATAATGAAATGGTTTCCGTGTTTATGAGGGTCAATATAGCATTTTCAAAGCTTAGCTGTTGGGTAATGAAATAATTAGATAACAAAGGAATCAGTGTTTCAAGGTTTGAAGGATTTGGTCTTTCAAAGCATAAGATATCATGGATTGAGTATATAAGTAATTCAGTTCAGCGTTCGGTATTTAGTTTGAATATATTTGTGGAGTAGTATCGTAGATTCGTGGTTCGTGTTTAGGTATACAACAATCAATGGTATAGAAAGAATAAGATTCATGGCTCAAGAACAATAACTGGAATCAGAGTTTGGGTTTCAGTGCTTCAAAGCACTTGCAATATGAACAAGACTATCAAGTACTACAATATCTCGAGAAAAATTCAGAACACTTGCCTGGTACTAGCTTACTATTCTGCTCTCGCTTCCAATCACAATCGTCTTATTCCTCAACTACCTGTTTTCCTTTCCTACGCCTTGCCTCTTCTGCTCACATATCATAAACATCTATCAATAATCGACTCATAGAGTTCTATTCAACACATACTTCTATCTACCCTTCGTTTTACCCAAATCCGATTAACGGATTGAAAGTTATGTAATAATCAAGTAAATACCGAATATATAGACTGATAGTTAATTAACAAGTCACATATAGCATATAATACATCACGTACTCAATGATATATTATTTATAAAGCAGTCTCGGGTCATAAATAGGCGATCAGATATTTAAAATGATTTTTAAAATATTTTTCGAAATTAAAACGGGTCGTTGGATCAATTTCGGGTTAATAAACAGGGTTCGGTTGGCCAATTCTGGCTCCGAAACAATTTTATACTAATTATCGAGCCTTGGAAATAATTTAGAATAATATTTTAAAGCTCAAAATTATTTTTCGGAATTTTTAAATCATTTTTAAGTAATTATATCTAATTAAATAATTAATTAAAATCAATTAATAATTAATTAAAATCAATTAATAATTAATTAAATCAATTAATCAATTAATAATTAATTAAATCAATTAATCAATTAATTTCCAAATTAATTGACCAATTAATCGATTAAAAATTAACTGAAATTAATTAAATAATTAATTCAGATTTATTTCTGAATTAAAAATAATTTTTGGAATTAAAATACTAATTTTTAGAATTTTCAGAAATTAAAAACAGTTTTCTATAATAAAAATAAATAGGAAATATGATTTTTAAACATTTTTAAAACAGGAGTCCAATTTTTGCAAAGTCTGGAAACCTGGGGAACCAAACTTCATCGTTTTCAAAAGTACAGGGACCAAACTGAAATTTTGCAGTTCCAATCGCCGAAAAAGTCGGGGGTGGCCGGAGAATTCACCTCCGGCATCCTCCCACCACCATCACCTCCAGAATTAAACTACACAACACCAGGAACCTATATCTGCAATCAAAATTCATCAATAACCCCAGACTTGGCCGGAATTCGATCAAGAAACTCGCTGGTTTCCTGCGGGTTCGACGTAAACTTCAAAACACAACTCCCTTCTCTACAGACCTCGTTGATTCATGAAACTTGTACGACTAGATTGCAAATTTCACAGAGAATACAATACACTATACCACAACATCAATCTATTTCAGAATAAGAAACCCCCAAATTTCAATTAAGAACATTCATACGGGTTATAAACCCTAATTTTAAAATTCGAAAATCAAACTCAAATTTGAACATGTTATTGAACTCCAAATCAGACGTATAATATATCAAAATCATCAGGAAAACAAGCTCTACAATATGCAGTCATCAAATCATACAAACAATCATCCGAACAAAAATTCATATTTTTAATAAATTTAATTCAAAAATAAATAAATTTCCAGAAAATAAACCTTTGATTCTGCAGTGAAACAAAGCTCAGAATCTGATAGAACACTTCGAATCCTTCGTTTTGGTTACTCAAGCTTTGAAAACAGAGATCGGTAATGCCTTCGTTTTGCTGTTTGATTCTTAGAACAGTTTTTTGTAATTAGGGGTTTTCTCTGAAAATTATAGAATTAACTATCTGCAAATGATTTTGATACGAAATAAAATACGGAAAAGGCTATTTATAATTACGGAAAATTAGTATCCCGTTGGATCATTCCGGATATAAAACGATACGTTTATTTGTAAAAACTGATCCAAACGGTATCGGTTTTCGGGATAATTATCCAAATCAGTACAATTTGTAATGCGGTCTTGGTGTCAGCGCCTGGTTATACTTACTACGAAGTGATAATTGGGATAGTTTAATAAAAAGCTCCCGTTTATCGAAAATACGGGTTTTATTGATTTACCGAAACGAATATTGTATCGAAAATGTTGCGCCGGGACCCGCGCAGAACAAACCGTACGCCGTATCGAAAAAGTCATAACATGGAATATGCTTGGAATATTACAATTCGGTTAGGAAGGAGTTCTCGGAAGAGTTTCGGGTTCCAAAAACGTAACAACAGATGACGTCGATTGGTTCCCGCTTTTATAAAATAGATTTTAAATACTCGGAAAAAGATTTTATAAATTTCATATGATCCTTATAAATCCATAAATCAACAGAAAAATAATTAGGAAGATATGACAATTATCTATATTTTATTTTGGACATATAAAAATTAAAATACCTCATTAATAATATTTTTGAATATCCAAATATAGATAACACTTAACAATTAATTCACAGAATAGATACTGAACACATACAATAATTATTTAATAGAAAAATAATTGCACGATATATCCCGGATATTACATCCTTCCCCCCTTAAAAGGATTCTGTCCTCAGAATCTCCTAAGAAAACAAATGAGGGTACTTTTCTCTCATATCACTTTCTAACTTCCAGGTTGACTCTTCAATCTTTGGGTTTCTCCACAATATTCTTACTAACTTTACCACTTTATTTCTCAATACTTTCTCTCTCTCCTCTAGAATCTCTATCGGACTCTCTACATATGACAAATCTGCCTGAAGCTCTATTGGCTCATATTCTATTACATGCCTGAAATCTGGATTATATTTCTTGAGCATCGATACGTGAAAAACATTGTGAATGTGCTCCATGTGCGGGGGTAACGCCAACTTATAAGCTACTTTGCCAACGCGCTTTAAAATCTCAAAAGATCCGACAGATCTTAGGTTTAGCTTTCCTTTCTTTCCAAACCTCGTTAGTCCTTTCCATGGTGATACTTTCAGTAATACCAAGCTTCCTTCTTCAAATTCCATGTCTTTCCTTGACTGATCTGCATATTTCCTCTGGAGATCTTGTGCGGCTATCAATCTCTTCTGGATAATTTCAACAATTTTCTTTATCTGCTGTACAAGTTCAGGTTCAAGTATCTTGCGTTCTCCTACTTCATCCCAGTATATTGGAGATCTACATTTGAGTCCATAAAGGGCTTCATAGGGTGGCATCCCAATGCTGGTATGATAACTGTTGTTGTAAGCAAACTCTACCAGAGGTAAATGTTCGTCCCAACTTCCTTTGAAATCAATAGCACAAACACGTAACATGTCCTTGATTGTCTGGATCATTCTTTCACTTTGGCCATCCGTCTGGGGGTGATAGGCCGTTCTTCCTTTGAAAAATGACTCTAATATTGTGAAAAGTGACATACATGGGGTAGATTAAGAGCTTGCTCTGATACCAATTGTTAGTCCCTTAACAATATAGCAAGAATTACAGAAGGGGGTTTGAATGGAATTCTTGAACCTTTTTCTTGAAATAAAAATGTTCAACTCGATTATGGATATATTTGTTTTGATTAGCACAATGCGGAATGTAAACTTAAATGAATCAAAACATAAGTAATTAAAAACAAGAGTCTTTAAAAACTTTCTGGTGGATTTAAACAACTCCACCAGAGATATATTTAATATATCGAGAGGACTCTGTGTGCAGAAATGCTCACAGCTGCTTACAAAAATAGAACTGCTAAGAACACAGGAAAATGCTAAAGATAGTGCTTACAAAGATTTTTCTGTTGTTGTTTCTTAGCTATCTCAGTTATTTTTCTATTTGCTACTCTCTTGGTTTATATATTACCAAGATTACAAAGTCAAAAGAACTGAACAAATATAAAATCTAACAGTCTTGATCTTTGCTGCTTTTTCGTCCTCTATTACCCAGTTAATGGGCTTCCACAGTGTACTTGTATCCAACTCAACGGCTGTGTGTCAGCTTTCACTGTTCAACTGATGTTTGAATCTTGATATGATCATCTGTCGACTTTTAGATCATCCGTCGATGACTTAATTGATCATCCGTCGACTGCTATGTTAAATATTCGTTGATAGTCATTTGATCATCCATCGAAGCTTTGTTAAGCATCCGTTGGTAGCTATTTTGGTCATCCGTCGAAGCTTTGTTAATCATCCGTTGGTAGCTATTTTGGCACTTGACTTCATTTCACTTATACAGAATTACAAGACATTGCTTATGTACAGTTAATCAACCTATTCTGCATATCTAGTTAAAGTCAACATGACTTATATGCTACTCCAGATTCTATACAAAGGTGCATATAACATTGTGCTACAAACTTATTATTACATAAGCTACTCACTCGATGGATAATAAGTTAATCATCCGTCGGGACTATAATGAGTTATCCGTCATAATTCTTATCCGTCGAGTGCTACATTATTTCACTAAGTAAAATCTACTTAGATGTTTTGTTTAGGTAATCATCAAGTACACAACATATTCATTACACTTATAATTTAATTCATTAGTTTATTATTTGAATTTTGATTATGCCAAAAAATTATGTCAACTGAAAACAGAGGACACTCCTTATTACGACTTTATGAGTGCAGGATTACTAGCATTGTTATGTTTTATACTCATTGACTGTGGTTTGTTGGAATTTAATATGTAATAGAATGTCGAATGTGTGCCCTCTTGTTTGTTTGCGGAAAGTTAGTCGATGTTAGAATGTTGTTGGTGCTTTAGGGTGTTGAGGTGAGTTGCTTTGATTAATTCTCGGATCCTTGTTTGTATACGGCATGGACTAAGATTGTACCTTCTTTTTCAGTTTCCTTATTTTTTGCGGTCGGTTGTGGTTCTTATATATTTAAAACTAGTTTTATAAGGTGATACAGGAATGATTGTGAACAGAGTGGTCCCAAAAAGGCACATAATAACAATTATGTCTAAAACCGCATAGAATTATACGTTGGCACCTCAACGACACAAACGTAACGCATAGAGTATACTGGACTACTTGTCATAGGTTCAGCCATTTGCTGGCTACATATGAATTACATACATTTACATATATTGAGGTTGAGAGATGAGGATCACACACATTTACATATATGTTTATGGCCTAAAGGTGTAATTTGTTTCAATGTGTTTCCTATCATCATGTGAATTTTAATCAACTGGATATTTTGGATACCTGCAGTATCGATTATGGTTCATTTTTAAACCATGTTGTAATCTAAATGTTGATTGTATATGTGGATTATGTGCTCTGAATCACGGTATAAACTTCATTGCATGATTATTGGCATAGACTGTTAATTTTATTAAAGATTTAATAGTTACCGCTGCCCTGCATCTTAAAGCGGAACCTGGGAATGAGAACTTTTCCCATAAAAAGCTTCCTAGTAGTTCGGTTATTCTGATTTTTTAAGTAAAGGACTTAAGAATCAAGAAATTATTCAGAAAAATAGTCGATAATTAGAAACTCTCTTTTTTTAGCAACCAATGAGCAGGGAACCGAAACATGCCACTGGAAAAACCTGTGACCTGCTGCAAATGTGTAATACAAATAATAAACTTTAAAGTATGCGAACTAACTGATATAAATTATAGTTGTAAAAGAAAGGCTTCTAAACGAAATCTAAACTAGGACATTACATATATTATAAATTACACAAGTAAATAATTCCATTCTTCAATTATTTGTTCAATAATTCAGAGAATATTATTCATATTCATTTTAAAAGTATTACTAAAGCCAATCGTTCAAAATAATTGTGGGGTTTAGCTCATGTTGCTGGTGGTGGTGGTGTAGAGAACTCATCGTAATGCCTCATGATGCTCATTCTCGTGTGTACTGAAATGACTTAATTGCCTCATTAGAAATTTGCGTGGCTTTAATATTTCCCATCTTTGTGAGTTTAGTCCTTGACCATTGTATATACATAGATATATCTGACTTCTTTATTCAGTACAATGACAAATAATTATATTAAACAATCAAAGTATAAGGTTTGAACTCGGGAATCTCCTGATATTATCTTAAGTAATCAGCTCAATGATTTATCAAGGATTAGAAGCAGAATGTAATAAAATAACATATGGTGGAACAATATTTTTTTTTTGGTAAACCAGGCTAAAGACGGTGACAGGTATGTATTACAGTTGTACAAAAATATAGTATTGCGTGTTACATCATAAATATGACATAAAGATATTAATATGCTACAATATCGATAAATAGGCACGTAAGGTTAAAGTCAGATGAATGGTGTGCTACAATATCTGATCTGATTTTATCAAAAAATAAAATAAAAGACTCATTGATATTCTGAAAGCTAAGCTAGAGCTGAAAATGGCTGGCAGAAATAGTGCATCAGGATAGTCTGCTGTGGCTGTGTGTATGCCAGTGTAAATTGAATCTCTTTAGAGTTAATTAGCATCAGAGTTGCTGTTAGACAAGTTAATTAAAATGACTTGCAAATTGCAATTCATTGATTCTTTCCAGTCTCAATTTCCGGTCTGTGCTGTTATTCAGCATCAGAGTTGCTGTTATATTAGTTTGTCTGAATTGTGGTGCATTCTGAGTACTAGCCATAAAGCCAATTAATTATGCACTTGTATTTGAATTAGCAGAATATGCAGTTTACGCATAATCACAATGCTCTGTGTTCTAATATCCCTTTGTTTGGTATTAAATTGTAATATATCCCTTTATTTGGTATTTAAAATGACATTTTTGTTACTAAGTGTCTTGAATGCAAATTTGCATACTTCAGGCAGCTTTCAATTTGCTGGAGGGGGACCAAGTCCACGATCACTGAAACGCTCTGCTTCCGGCCCGTGTGACCCCTGCAAAGCATACACAAGCAAAACACAAGTACATAACTTAACTGTTAATTAGTTCATAAATTGTTAATCCGTAGTTAACTAAATTCTGGAATGTGATTACCTGTATTAAATATTTCCACTATAATGTCACGCTCCAGCTTCTCATGGTATTTTGTGCTAGGCCAATAAAGTCCCATGATTTTGTTGTGTGAAGTTAGTGATATTCTGGAAAACTGAGAGCACACAATCCATGCCTATATATATAAAAACCATAAATTTGCTAATTTATGATTTTGTTGTGTGAAGTTAGTGATATGCTAAATTTATGTATTTGCAGCCAGTTAAAAAATGAATATTAAAAATAATTATAAAAATTTAGATAATTTAATTTGAAATTGTTAGGAATGGATTCCATGTTGTTATCTCTTTTGACTGATATATTATGTGTGTGCGTGTTTCTCAAGTACAAAAGATAATTAATATGCCGTTTCTTACTAACGTATACACAAGATTATTTGATAAATCAATTTTTAATACGAAATATTAGACATAACAAAAACTAAAAGCTCAATAAAACTTAAATATTCATTTTTGAGATATATTATTATTTATGAATTTAATCGGTTCATTCGTTATGTACACGATAAGTATTTATTAAAAAAGACTTGAAGTTAATGAGTTCATTGCATGTGCGGTAGAAAATCACTTGGATGTATAAAATACCACGAGTCTCGCATGCCTATGTTAATGGTGTTAATGAGTTCATTGCATGTGCGGTAGAAAATCTAAAGAAGAAACAGATCGAACATGGAAAAGAAGACAGGATCACATGTCCATGTCGTGATTGTTATAATCTAAAAAAGTATCCTAATATTGACACTGTTCGTGATCATTTATTTCGCCGTGGTTTCATGGAAGATTATACTAAGTGGATTTGGCATGGGGAGGGAATACACACTACCAAGACTGAGACTTCTAGCAAAATTTATGAAAGTTATGGAGACAGTATGCCTCGTAATGAAGAAGATGATGCTGAAAATGATAGGGTTGAAGAGATGATCCAAGATGTTGAAGAAATCCTAGTGCACCAACCAGAAGTTCTGGAGAACTTGGTTGATGATTCTAAAAAACCTCTCTATTATGGGTGCAATGTTCAATTTACTAGGTTATCAACAACCTTGAAGTTGTGTAAACTCAAAGTAAAAAATGGTTGGAGTGACAAGAGTTTCACTGAAATGCTCAAACTTTTAACAGAAATGCTTCCTGCAAAAAATGAGCTTCCCACTTCCATATATGAGGCGAAGAAGATATTGTGTCTAATGGGTATGAATGTAAAGAAGATACATGCTTGTCCAAATGATTGTGTGCTCTTTCGCAAGGAGCATGAACATTTACATACATGTCCAAAGTGTGGAGCCTCCCGATATAAGCGGGATGGAAATAATTCTTCTACTAATGACAAGATGCCTCCTGTCAAGGTGTTGCGCTACTTACCCATAGTGGAACGATTCATACGTCTCTTTGCAAATTCTAATGATGCAAAGCTTGTAAGGTGGCACGTGGAAGGGAGAAAATCAGATGGAATGCTCCGACACCCGGCTGACTCTCCGCAATGGAGAACCATTGATGGTAAATTCCCAGAATTTGGAGGAGAAGTTAGAAATCTACGACTAGGGCTTTGTGCAGACGGCATGAATCCGTATCGCAGTCTAAGCTCTACACATAGAACTTGGCCGGTTCTTCTAATGATATATAACTTGCCTCCTTGGCTATGCATGAAGCGTAAGTACATCATGTTGACATTGTTAATCCCTGGTCCTAAAGAAGCTGGAAATAATATAGATGTTTATCTTCAGCCACTTATTGAGGATTTAAAGTTATTGTGGGATCAAGGTGAGAAGATGTATGATGCATACAGTCAGACATATTTCAATTTGCGTGCCATGATCTTCTGCACTTTAAGTGACTTTCCCGGCTATGGTAACCTCTCAGGTTACACGATTAAAGGAGCTAAAGCATGTCCGATTTGTGAAGATGCTACGATTGATCTTCATCTGAAGAACTGCAAAAAAATGTATATATGGGTCATCACACATTTCTTCCACTTACTCACCCTTATCTTAAGAGGAAAAACGATTTTGATGGGACTATCGAGACTCGAGTGGCTCGTTTGCCTTTAACCAGGAAGGAGGTCTTTGAACGAGTTAAAGACATTGATGTTGTTCTTGGGAAGTTGTATAAAAAGCCAACTCCGAATAGTATTTGGAAGAAAAGATCTATATTTTGGGATCTACCATATTGGGAACACTTGCAAGTGAGACATTGCCTTGACTTTATGCATATTGAAAATGTATGTGAAAGCATTATTGGGACACTATTGAATATACCTGGTAAGACAAAGGATGGGATGAAAGCCAGGCTAGACTTGCAAGAGTTGGGTGTATGAGCTGAGTTAGCACCACAACAATCTGGTAAACGTGCGTATCTACCTCCCGCTTGTTACACTTTGTCCAGGAAAGAGAAAATAAGCCTTTGTGAGTGTTTATCAAGTGTCAAAGTTCCATCCGGATATTCCTCAAATCCAAAAAACCTCGTCTCAATGAAAGACTTGAAGCTTCTAGGTTTGAAGTCACATGATTGTCACGTGCTAATGCAACATCTTCTACCGGTTGCAATTCGAGGCATATTGCCGAGGCACGTGAGAGTGGTTATCACGAAATTGTGCTTCTTCTTTAATGCTATATGTAGCAAGGTCATCGATCCCTTGACTTTGGAATAAATTGCAAGTTGATATTATAGTCACACTTTGTGAATTTAAAATGTATTTCCTACATTCATTCTTCGACATTATGGTGCATTTAGTGACTCATCTTGTGAAAGAGATAAAAATTTGTGGTCCTTTATATGTGCGTCAAATGTATCCTTTCGAGAGGTTTCTGTGCATTTTAAAAGCATATGTGAGAAATCGGCGTCATCCTGAAGCAATCATAGTTGAAGGGTATTCGGTTGAAGAGACTATTGAATTTTGCACGGACTATCTAGCATCTACCGATCCAGTTAGAATTCCGAGATCTCGTCATGAAGGTAGACTTGACGGTCAGGGTATAGTAGAACATAAAATGATCACTCCCAGTGCTGAAATGCTTGATAGAGCCCATCTCTTTGTTCTACAACACATGATATAAGTTAATCCTTACTTACAAGAGCACATACTGGAGATTCGATGAAAGAATCCCTCTAAGGGTGGCAAGTGGGTTACAAATGAACATAATCGATCTTTTGTGAAATGGTTTAAAGATCGAGTGATGTCTAAATATTCAAAAAGTCCTTCAACAGTTTCCAATACTCTGAAGTGGTTAGCTTATGGCCCAAACATGCCACTGAGTTCTTTCCAAGGATATGATGTAAATGGGTACAGTTTCTACACACAACATCAAGATAATAAGAGCACCGCGCAAAATAGTGGAATATCTGTAGAAGCTTTTTCAACAGAATTTGAAAGAGGCAATTCCATTGCATCACGAGATATAAAGAAGTCTTACTATGGGGTAATTGAGGAAATCTGGGATATTGATTACAAAGATTTCAAAGTTACACTATTTAAATGTAAATGGTTTGATATCCGTCATGGTGTTCGAGTGGATGAGTCAGGTTTCACTTTGGTTGACTTCAATCGGTTTGGTCATGAGGACGATCCATTTATACTTGCAACACAGGTCAAACAAGTTTTTTATATTCGAGACCCGGCTGATGTGAGGTGGTCAATTGTTCTTCAAGGTAAGCGACGTATTATTAGAGTTGATAATGTCTAAGATGAGGAAGAGTATAATCAATTTGACGAGAACCCCCCTTTCTCGATTGGCCTACAAACCACATCTATAGAAGATAGTACATATATAAGTTATGCACGCACTGACCATGACGAAGGGGTATAGATTGATCATCAATAATGATTTGAAATACCTTCATGCCAATGAAGGTAATTTTCTACCCTATAATTAAGAACAGAAGAATAGAAGAACTCTGACAAATTCATCTTCAATTTATTCATCTAGTGAGAGATCAGTAGATTGAGCTTGATCCTTAAGCTCTGCTGCAACCCGATACAATTGCTGAACGAGGGGTAGGCTGATCATTCTTTTCATCAGGCTTGTAGATTGTGCAACATGAAGCTTGAATATTTCTGTGCAATATGATTCTCACTATGATCACAGCTGGATCAATTTTTAGTCTCCTGGTATTCCTTTTCAGATTCTTATTACCTGCTTCGTTTAGCTGTTTCTTCGTCCCTAGCATTGCACCCTAGGAGACACCTATCAATTATCTTAGTGGACACAAAGTGTGTGCAGAAGTGTTGATTTTTTTTAAGTAATTCTACTTTAAAATGTTAAGTTCAACTTTTCCAACCTGCAAGTCCTGAAAAAAATATTTCTTGGAGAACAGAAGCTGATATTCCTTTCTAGACTCACTTTTACTTAATGTGAAGATTATACCATACCAAAGTTTGTTAATCGGATACTATTGCCAGATGAAGACACTGATGTACTAGAAACTTGATTGCTATATTCATAAATATTTTAAAGAATAAATTTTTAGAAATATAGTTATGTAATATGAAATTTACAGGATTGTATTCATATTCATATTCTAGGGTGAAATTTTAAGGAATCAGCACTTGTTTTTCCACCCGAGAAACTGAGGTACCTTACCACATGAATTTTATTATATATATATACCCGTTCTATTAGAACAACCAAACGAAGAACCATGTCTCCACTGTACTAATTCAATTTTATTCTATTTTTGCCAACTTCCCGTGACATTTTTATAAGCATATCAAACCTTGATTTGCAAAACTGTCAAAAAACTAAAGATTTGCTCATAGATTGAAACAGAGGTTGTAGTATCAAATGCTCTTCACGTAACGACTTTCAAGGATTTCTGCAACATCATAGGTTTCTGCAACAAATGGTATCAATTATCAGCTCCATAAACACTGTTGCAATAATCCCAGCTATACATGATATTTGATCTTACAGGTGCAATAACTTAATGTACCATATGTAATAGCTCTTACAGAAAATAATCAGAAAATATAAAAGTACATGCACATGCTTATATGCACATGCTTAATTTCCTAACCTATTATGTTACAGATATAAGATTAATGGATCAAGATGAAGATAGGAGGGAGCAAAACAGAGAGGAAGACAGAGAGCAAGACAGGGAGCAAAGTTCTGAAGAATTAGTCAAGAAAAGAAGCAGAGGTCCAACGTTGTGCAAAAACTTGAAAAGAAGGATAGCAAAACAAAATTTGGATTGTAGCATTTCTTTCAATGAATATGGTGAGCCAATTGGGGATATGCTTTAAAATTTTAGGACTTATGTAGGATCAGTGGTTCGATTCCAAGTTGATATAAATATCGAGAGTTGGGACCTTGTAAATCAAGGCTTAAAAGATGCAATATGGGAAGATATTAAGGTACAATAAGATAATAAGGCATTTGACTTCAACTGTATTTAACATTCTTTGGCTGCTTGCTAATATTTCACTATTAGTAATTTATAACTTACTCATTATATTCAGACCCGGTGGAAATTGGATGATTCACGGAAAAAGAACGTGTTAGAAAGAGCAGGAAAGCAGTGGAGAGATTTCAAGGGAAAGCTGACTAAGAATTATTTTCGAGAAGGCAAGGATCCGTGTGAAAAATACAGCTTCATTACCGAGGACACGTGGAAAACATCCAAACAGAGACGTGAGACTGCAGAGTTTAAGGTAATTCAATGTCAATTCCTGAAAGTAGGCATGTCTGATAAATTATAAATTATAAAGAAGTATAACACATCTAGATTCTGCAAACCAGAATTTTTTTTTGATAAATTATAAGACTATACTCAGACTTTTCGAATGGAATCCATCTCGGTACAATAAAGAACTTACACAAGTGATCGGGTAGGTTCTGAGATAGATATGCATATCGGATTGCCAGTATAATGAAGCGTATGACAATCTACAATAACAAGTAATCACTGAGTGCATAAATAATACATAAATTATGTATACAAGAGAACATCAGGGATGTGTTGTACTATTATTTGTTTCCAACTACTTGTGATTTTTGGTCAGGGAGTTCAATAAATCTCAATCATTATTCGACAAACATAATTGATTATAGTAGGCAGAAAGGCTTACTGATAATGAGAATCAGTTGAACTGTTAAGCAACTCAGAGAAGTTCTCATCCAATAAATCTTGTCTATACCCACCTAAAAAATCCTAGTAATTACCCACTATAACACAACGTCATAAAAAGCTGACACTTAGCTAACAGAATATAATGTCCAAGTTTCTATTGTAAATTAAATTCATCACTGTAGCTAATTCTTCACTAGCATCACATTCTTCTTCATCATTTTCATCTTTTTTATATTCATCTGAATTAACTAATTTTGACTAACATGAAACTTTTTTATCTTTATTAAATAGGAAATAAGTGAAAAGGCAAAAGAAAGTCTGAAACATAATGAAGGATATGGTTCAAAAAGAACAAAGTAGTCTATTGATGACCCCATCGCTTCTCTCAATGATCCTGATTGCAGCAATATGTCATTGCTATCAACTGAGCGTACTGGACGCGGTTTTGATTGGCTTAGAGCACGTGCAAGAGCTGATGGACAGGGTGGTCATTACTTTCCAAATAAGAAGACAAATGATGTGTGCCTGACCATGGTAATTCACTATACTTTTTAAAATCAGCAGGGGTATCCTTGTGAAATGAAGTGTTTCTAATGAATGTTT
Source organism: Apium graveolens (assembly GCF_009905375.1). Classification (NCBI taxonomy): domain Eukaryota; kingdom Viridiplantae; phylum Streptophyta; class Magnoliopsida; order Apiales; family Apiaceae; genus Apium; species Apium graveolens. The sequence continues at coordinate 240,759,621 of NC_133656.1, forward strand.
ATTTTACAGAATGATTTGCACAATCAAGCATCAGAAGGTTCATGGACTCCACAAGGCCATGCTGACTTATTAGCACGTGCACTTGGGAATAAAGAGCACGGGGAACGTGTTAGAGGCGTTGGTGGAAGCGTGAAAATAAAAGATGTATTTAAGTCAGGGCCAAGGAGACATAGTGGTCTTGTATCGACAGATGAATTGGCCACCATTACGAAAGAAATCAGAAAAAAAGTTCAGAAAGAGTGCGAGGAAATGATGAATTCAAAATTGGAAGGCATCTTCAATCAGTTGAAGCAGATGGGTATGTCACTCGAGGCTGATCAATTTGTAAATGATGCTGGTGCCCGAAAAGTTGATAATGCTCGAAGTAGTTGTCACTCGGTGAATCCGGAAGATTATTTCTCAACTATCAAGGTACTGTCAACATAATTTTGGACTATTAAATCTCTTGATTAGTTGGGTTGAATTATTATACGACTGAATTATTTTGTGCTCTCAAAAGACATGACTTGAACCTGATATAAAAATCTCCTTCTGAAAGGCATATGTCATAGCCTATTTGTTTATTCGAGGATTTAACTCAACTCAAATAAGGATGTAACTAGTAAATAGTGGTTCTATCGTCATAGAGATCTCTCAAAGTAACATATGTCAAAGGATTAAGCAACATTGTTCTTCTACAGACTTGATGACTTAATTCACTGGAAGAAGCTCAAGAAATCGATCAAGCCTCAGTGATATAAATTAAGATTGTGAATTTAATCAAGTGACAGAGATCTCGTCAGGGTATCAATTAATTACAAGGATTTAGTCTGAAGAAAATCAAGAGTATCAAAGTCAAGGCATGAAGAAACGTCATGGAAGTTAGTCACTCATGAACCAGATAGTACATCGAGTGTCAACATTGAAGTGTAGAATTGATTCATAATTATCAGAAGATTTTCAGAAGAATGGTTGCTGTTCAAGAGTAGTATTAATTCTCTATTAATTAATTAAGTCGTATAATTTAATTAAGAAAATAAATTATATCTGCAAAGATTAATTTATTGATTAATTGAATTAATTGATTAATTAATTCTGAATTAATATTATGTATTTTTAGAATTGATTTTGAATTAATATTCTATATTAATTCAACAAGGCTATCTTTTGTATTAGCAAGACAATCGGTATGACAATCAATAGTCATACCGAAAGTCATGCCAGTTCATTTGATTGTCTTGCCAGTTCAAATGGATTGTCATGCCGAAAGTCTTTCTAGTTCAAATGAATTGTCTTACCGAAAGTCTTTCTAGTTCAAATGAATTGTCTTGCCGAAAGTCTTTCTGGATCAAGTGGATTGTTTTGTTTACTTAACAACAGCAACTGTTTTTCAACAAAAAAAGAGTATTGAATGTAAAACACAGAAGAACACAGAACAAAAGAAAACTGTAGGGAACTTTTTGCAATTTCACAGATCATTTATTTCTAGTATTCATTTTTAAATCTAATCCACTAGAAATCCTTTTCTTGTTCTTGTGTAACTATCTAGCGGATCAAAAACCCTAGAACTTAATCTCAAATTGCATTTAGCATTTGATCCTTTTTATTACAAAAATAGAAAAAGTTCATGTCGAATTTATTCTAGATTTGGAATAATTTATTTGAGATTAATCCCTTGTAAACGATACCGTTGTTGTAACACCTTTCAAGTTTAATAATAGTTTTATTTAACTTGAATTTTGTTTCACTTTTTTATTTTGCATTTTATTCGATTAAACGGTATTGTTTGTATTCAACCTTCTACAAACATATTGAGACCTAACAATTGGTATCAGAGCCTTCTGATTAACGAACAAATCAAGATCCTAGACTTTTATGATTCTTTCACTCCTTGAATTTTTATTTACTCAAAAATTCATAATGACTACACAAAAAGTTGGAACAGTTAAAATTCCACTATTCGATAAAGAAAATTATGTTATGTGGAAGAAGAAGATGCTATTGTTTTTACAAGTTGCAAATTCCAAATATCTGGAAGTGTTAAAGAAAGGTCCAAAATTCCGATGGTGGACATGTGATGAACTGCAAAGATTCCAAACATATATGGGAAACTATTGAGGTGATTAATGAAGGCACAGAGGAAGTTAGGGAGAACAAGTTAGAAATCCTAACCTCTGAGTATGAATACTTTAAATCCAATCCAGGAGAAGGAATCATTGAAGTGTTTGAGTGGTACAATGCATTGATCAACAACCTAAACATTAATGGTAAATACTATTCCATTAGGGAGGTCAACAAAAAGTTCCTTTTAACACTGCCAACTCATCTCGAACATAGAATCACTGCCATAAGAGAAGCAAGAGATCTGAGAGAGATTTCTTTGGAAAGGCTCTATGGTGTGTTAAAGACTTATGAGTTGGAGCAGATTCAGCAGAAGGAAGTCTACGAGAAAGGAAGAGTGGTCAGCACGTCTACTGCTCTAGTAGCTGAAGAATAACAACAACAACCACAACATCAACAACAATCTCAACAGTCAGAAAGAATGATACAATCTTCCAAGGTTGAAGAAAATGTGATAGTAGCAGAATTTGATCCTCCTACTACAAATCAATCAGGAGATGATTTTTATTCCTTGGAAGAACTGGAGCAATTGGAAGATGAGTCAATGGCCCTGATTGTCAAGAGATTCTCCAATGTCAGATTCAAGAGGAATCCCAAATTCAAGTACAAGTCCAACTACAACAGATTCCAGAAAGGTGGATCTTCATCCTCTAACACCAGCAGTGGTGGGTACAAAACAGGGATGGTTGATCGAAGCACCATTCGATGCTTCAACTGCAATGAATTGGGACACTTTGCCATAGAATGCAGGAAGCCAAAACAAGTTAGGAAGAACTCTTATGATTCTAATCAGAAGAGTAAATCTGAAAGGGCTCACCTGGCAAAGGGAAGAAGCTGGGATGATACTGACAGTGAAGATGAAGAAGTTGGGAATCTTGCTCTCATGGCTAGTGATGCAAACACCTCATTGTTAAGAAAAGAGGTAAAATTTACTGATGCTGAATTAGTTTATCATCTAGGAGGTTCCTTAGATTGTGCTCGTCGTGATAATGAAATGTTAAATCTACAAATCAAAGACCTTGAGAAAGAGGTCAATGAATTAAGACTTGTGCACATTAATCAAGATAAATTAAAAGAACAAGTATTTTTTCTAGAGAATAGAGTTGACTGTTATAGACAACTCAAAACTATTCTCAAAGACAAGATCACCGGTCTTGAGGCTAAGGTTAAAGTTTACTTTAATTCTTGTTCGAAGTCCAAAGAGTTTTACAATAAGCAAGCTGTTAATCAAACATCTGGAATAGGTTATGATTACAATGTTGCTATTGGAAAATTAGGCATAAACTCCCCTCCTCATGTCTGTGCTAAAGGTAGGGTAGTACCACATGTGCTTAAGGGTGTTGATGAACCCCTCTATAAAGAATCAATTGCTGAACCATTTGATAAGACCTCATTTATTATTCAAGAAGAAATCCGTGCTGAAGATCTTGCTAATAAGAAAGCTGTTTCCAAGTCAAGTGTGTCAAAGGTTCCAGTAAAAGTTGTGAAAGCAACTGAGACTAACTCAGACACACATGAGTTGGATAACACAAATGCCATGTCTACCATGCATAAGTTGCCTATTGTTAATCCCTCTCATAAAGCATGTGGTGTTCCTGATTGTATGTCTTGTGCTTTTAATTTGATGTATGCTTATTTTAATGGTAAGCATGGTTCTAATGATAAGACTACTCCTCGTCAGCATGTGAATAATATGAAGCATGATAGGTCTTAGACTGTTAGTCCTCCTAAAGCTAGAAAGGAGACATTTGTGCCTAAGCCTAAACAGAAATTTGTCAAGGCTGTTCACAAGGTCAAATGTCCAGTCATTGAGAAATTTGAGAACATTAAAGTTAAGAATGTTGTTTTGCCTGATAAAGGCCAATTTTACAAGTATGCTGGACCCAACCAAGCTTGGGTTCCGAAGAAGGTCTAATCCATTTGTATTTCAGGGCATTAAACAGGTACAACCGGTAGTGTGGATTCTTGACAGCGGATCATCAAGACATATGACCGGAGATAGAGCCCTGCTATCAAATGTCGTTGAGAAAGCTGGCCCAGTGGTTACCTTTGGAGATAACATCAAAGGTTTAACTGAGGGACATGGCTGTTTGCCAGCTGAAATGTTATCATTGAAAATGTGTATGTTGTGCAAGGACTTGAACACAATCTGCTTAGCATTAGTCAGTTCTGTGACAACAGCTACAATGTTTTATTCGACAAGCTGAAGTGTCAGATTCTGCACAAGAAAAATGAAAAACCCTCCTTGATGGGAATCCGGAAAGAAAATCTGTTCGTAGCTGACATAAACTCTGGAAGCAATCCTGAAGTCAATTGTTTTTATGCAAAGGCATCGTCAGATGAGAGTTGGCTATGGCACAAGAGACTTTCTCATCTCAATTTCAAAACAATGAATTCTCTTGTCAAAAGAGAATTGGTCAGAGGTCTGCCTCAGCTGGAATTCTCCCCAGAAGAACTATGTGAGGCTTGCCAGAAAGGAAAGTCAAAGAAAGCAAGTCACAGAGGCACTGACACATCCTCCATAACTGGTGTTCTACAATTATTGCACATGGATTTATTTGGACTAGTTAATGTTCTTTCGATGTCAAAGAAGTGTTACTGTCTTGTGATAGTTGATGACTATTCCAAGTATACGTGGGTTCTATTCCTTCACTCTAAGGATGAAACACCACAAGTTGTGATTGATCATATCAAGTTGATCGAGTTAGATTCTAATGTCCCTGTTAGAGCAATAAGGTCAGATAATGGAACAGAATTCAAGAATTCACTTCTCAATGGATTCTGTACAGACAAAGGGATTACAAGACAATTTTCAGCTCCTAGAACCCCTCAGCAAAATGGAGTGGTAGAAAGGAAGAATCGTACAATGATTGAAGCTGCAAGAACGATGTTAAGTGAATCAGGTCTTCCAATGTACTTTTGGGCTGAAGCTGTCAATACTGCATGTTATACTCAGAATCAAACTCTAATCAACAAAGACTTCATGAAAACTCCTTATGAGATTTTGAATGAACAGAAACCTTCTATCAAATACTTTCATGTATTTGGTGCCAGATGCTTCGTGCTCAAGGATGGAGATGATCGTCGTGGTAAATTCGAGGCAAAGGCATATGAGGGTATTTTTGTTGGATATGGAAGAAGATCATACAGGGTGTATATCATTGATCAACACAAAGTAACTGAAAGTGTCAATGTTACATTTGATGACACTAAACTCCATAGTATCCAAACTGAAGATCCTTCTGAGAAACTGAAGTTTGAAGATATGTCAGATTCAGAATCAGAACATGATCAAGAACCTGAGGTTGTTGCTGGTGAAGAACCTGTTAATCATGATGATACTCAAGGTAATGGTGATGGAAACTTTGGCAAGAATGGAGATACCACTGCTATTGATGGAGAATCTTCAAGTCAACATGGCAACAACTCAGGGGGAGATGCTGAAGGATCAACTAGTAGGACACAACATCCCAATGAATTTCAAGGCGAATCATCAAGATCAAATCTTCCAAGACAGACTGTCTAGAATAAAGCTCATCCTTTTGAGTTGATTATTGGTGATCCAGATGTTGGAGTCAAAACTAGACGTGCTACTCAAAATGAGTGTCTGTTCTCAGGATTTCTTTCTGAGATGGAACCTAAGAAGATTGAGGAAGCACTGACTGATCCAGATTGGGTGATTGCTATGCAAGATGAACTCAATCAGTTTGAACATCAACAAGTCTGGAAACTGGTACCTAGACCTACACACAAGAAAGCTGTTGGTACTCGGTGGGTATTCAGGAATAAACTAGATGAAGATGGTGTGGTTACAAGAGACAAAGCAAGACTGGTAGCTAAAGGGTATTCTCAAGCTGAAGGCATTGATTATGATGAAACCTATGCTCCAGTGGCTAGACTAGAGGCCATCAGGATATTTCTGGCATTTGCAGCATTCTCTAACTTTAAAGTTTATCAAATGGATGTCAAGAGTGCCTTTCTGAATGGAAAGCTGGATGAAGAGGTATATGTAGAGCAACCTCCTGGTTTTGAAGATCCAGATTATTTGGATTTTGTCTACTTTCTTTTCAAGGCTATCTATGGACTCAAACAGTCTCCGAGAAAATGGTATGACACTTTCTCTGAATTTCTTATTGAAAATAACTTTATTAGAGGTGTGATAGACAAAACTCTCTTTTCTAAAAAACATAAGAATGATACTATATTAGTCCAAGTCTATGTGGATGATATAATATTTGGGTCTACTAATGATAATCTCTGTAAGAGATTTTCTAAGTTAATGCACAACAAATTTGAAATGAGCATGATGGGAGAGCTGAAGTTTTTTCTTGGATTACAAGTAAATCAAAGGTTAGATGGAACTTTTATTTGTCAATCCAAGTATCTCAAGGAACTCCTCAAAAAGTATAATCTAGAGGATTCTGCATCAGCAAGGACTCCGTGAACTACAACTGTCAAGCTTGGACCATGTGAAAACTCGATTAAGGTAGATGTCACAAGCTACAGAGGTATGATTGGGTCGTTACTCTATCTTACTGCAAGTAGACCAGATATTATGTATGCTACATGCTTATATGCAAGGTTCCAAGCGGATCCTAGAGATATTCACCTCGTTGCTGTTAAACGAATCTTGAGATATCTTAAGGGAACACCAAATCTAGGTATTTGGTACCCTAAAATATTTAGTTTTAACCTTGTTGGATATACAGATTCAGATTACGCAGGAAGTGTTATTGATAGAAAAAGCAGCTCAGGGAGTTGTCAATTCCTAGGTAGCAGACTAGTCTCATGGTACAGCAAGAAACAGCAAACAGTTTTAAATTCAACGGTCGAGGCTGAATATATTGCTGCTGGAAGCTGCTGTGCTCAGATCTTGTAGATTAGGAATCAGCTACGGGACTATGGCTCTGTATTGAACAAAATACCTATTCTATGTGACAATACAAGTGCAATAGCCATCACCAACAACCTGTGCAGCATACAAGGACCAAGCACATTGACATCAGGTATCATTTTATTAGAGAGCACGTCATGAATGGTACTGTTGAACTATTTTTTGTTCAAACAGAAAAACAAATAGCAGATATTTTCACTAAACCTCTTGATGAATCCACATTTACCAAATTAGTTGGTAAATGTGGTATGTTGAATAACTTTAGTGATTAAACTTGTGAATATCTGAAATCTGTTCTTGAGTGAATTTACAAATGAATTTTTCATAAATGAAAAATTCATTTGCAAATTTATTTTATCATATTTTCCATAATTTCTTGCTTATTTCTATGTAAGTTTTATTATCTTATCTTATTTTATTTATTCTACTTGTTAATTTTAATATCTCAGAATATTTTATTTTCTCTAAAAATATTTTTCTAAGAATTTTATTTGCTAAAATTCAACAGAAATCTATTTTTGGAATAAAATATAATTATTTCTAAAATATTTCTTTTGTTTTTGTAAATTTATTTTGTAAACTGTAAGTGTTAATTCTATTTATAATTGTTTTATTCTGTATCTGTAAACCTTCTGCAATGACAATCGGCAAGACAATTGAAATTGTCTTGCTGAAAGTCATTTCAGTATATATATAAATATTTAGTTTATTTTATACTAGAATGACAATCGGCAAGACAATTGAAATTGTCTTGCTGAAAGTCATTCCAGTACATATAAGTGTTTATTTTTAAATTCAGTTTAATTTTATAACTGGCAAGACAATCGGTATGACTATTGATTGTCATGCCAGTAATAAAATTTATTTCAGATAATATTTGTTTTTATTTATTACTGGTATGACAATCGGTATGACTATCAGATTGTCATACCAGTTATATTATTAGTATTTTTTTGTTTTCTCAATTGCCTGGTATGACAATCGGGAAGACAATCGGTATGACTTTCCTCGATTGTCATACCAGTTGTCTACTTAACATTTTTTTGTTTTGTAAAATCATTCAGTTCTCTTGTTTTTCAAATTCCAACAGTTTTTTTTCTCTCTTATTTCACTCTCTCTCTCTCTCTCATTTCGAACAGATCAAAACCGCCTCCATTGATACTTCTTGCTTGAGTTTTTATTCAGCAAACAAAACTTCACTCCTGTTATATATACATACACGTATATACATACAGAAGTGCTGCCCATTTTTTTTGTTTTTATACTTCAATTCGATTTTTCCCCAAAATTAGTTTTTTTTGTGTATTTCAATTTGGTTTTGTGTCTTGTGATTTTACATATCTGCTTTTGTGAGTTAAGAACATTAACGAGATACATTACTTTCTAAATTTTTCGGATATAATTGATTTGATTCGAATTATTAAATTAATTTAATTAATTCGAATTTTCTTAATATTACTCTTAAAATTCTGAAAGTGTGTGTCTTATTATAATTTTTAAATGGCTCTCAATTTCCAAATTGTTTCGCATAATCTTGTTGGTTATTTTAATCCAGATAAATGTGATGTGGAAAAATTTAAGCCGTGGATTAGATTTTTAAATGACCATTCGATTGTTAGCTCTGCTATTAAATCAAATATGATTTTAAATGTTGATCTGCTCAGACTGATTTGCACAACCTCTACTTTGGCCGATGATTTTATATCTTTTTCATTCACCGTGGCAACACACAGTATGTAATTGATGTAACAGTCGTCAATCGAGCGTTAAATTTTCCTATGGACAATTTCTGTAATTTTCCCTCTGAAAATGATATTTCAAACTTCTTGCATGCTATTCACTATCAGGGGGTGATTAATTTAACTAAGTTGTCTAAATCCAATTTGGTTTCTGAATGGGACATTTTCTTCGATACACTTTCTAAAGTGTTTGCCAACTGCACTAAATCCAACTTTCACAACATCACTTCCACTCTGCAGTATATTGGTCTTGCGGTTGTTTTCAATCAAAGGATCAATTTTGGCAAACTACTTTTACCCATTCTTCTGAGACGTCTCACTACTGCTTTACGTGATCATTTTACAAATCGTAGGGTTTCATGCTACTACGCTCGTTTTCTCATGCTCATAGCAGAATATCTTCTCTCACCTGAGCATAAAGCTCTTTTTGCTAACTCTTCAGTAACTGAACCCCCTCCAGTAAGCAAAAAGATTTACACTCGCCAAGACACAACCTTCAAATTCATGCAAGTTCCAGTACTTGTATCTGCTTTCATGGCCACTTACATTCCTTTACCTATCTTCAATCTTCCCGGTCATGAACAGCAAGCTCAACCTCCAGTGGTTCAAACTACCCAGGCTCAAACATCAGATGCTCTTCCTCTGCAGGTAATAATTCCTCAAACTCAAACTATTCCTACTTCAGTTGAAAGACCCCCAGTGGTTGATAGGACTGACCATGAAGTTGTAGAACCACAGCTTCAATCCCAGGTCATAGAGCCAAACACAGATCACAACCTATCTCAACCTCTCCCCCACTGTCTAAAATGTTGACTAGAAGGTTAGTAGGAAGTAGTATGTTGGTGGATGTGAATGAACCCTCAGCTCTGCCTCCTCCGAAGAAAAGAAGAACATTTACTAAGGCATCTGAAAGCCCATCCTTGTCCTCCCAACAGGACATGGACTTTGATATGGCCAGTGAACAGTTACTAGAGACATTCTATCAACAGAATGAATCTATTGAAATTCGCCATAGGGCCATGACATCTAGTACTGATTCAAGCACACTTCCATTACTCACAATGGAAGCATACAGACCAATAGATGATACTCAGGACACGGAGTGAGGAGTGCACATTGAGTCGGTTACAGTGCCTGCCATAGTTATGGCAGAAGAGTAGTCACATGCTTCTGAGGGAAAATATGACTCTCAGCCACCTTTAATAGAGTCATTTTCTCCCCTCCCAGATCCAACACCTCTGGCTCCCTCACGGGATTCTCCACTCACAGATTTATCTGGAGAAAGTGGAGGGCAACTCGGTCAATCTATCCCTGAAGCAATTCAGACATCTATTTCACATGAAAAGATAGGTTTGACTGAGGATCGGGACTCGCGAATTCCCATTGCACCACCACTGACCTCTCTTGAAGAGGCTAGGGTGATTTTAAATGCAGGTACATAAGATCAACATCAGGAAGACTCCTCACGAGCAATTATATTGAGAGATACACAAGCACGTGAGTTGAGTGAATCAAACAGGAGAGATATTCAGGTGAGCGCATATACAGACATAAACACTGAAAATCTGTTAGCTCAAATTGCTGATCTCAAGGAACAACTTGAAAAAAGTCAGGCTGAAGCTAAATCATTCAAAGCAAAAGTGGTTGATCGGTCTTCTTCATCTACCTCTGTCAATAATCAGCTGGCTCTCATCAGGACTGAAATATCAGATTTGAAGACATCTGTTGTACCAAAGCTTAACTCAATCCAGGCATCTCCAACGTTATCAGCTGAAGACATTTCAAACTTCTGCTCTCTCCATACAAGAATGACATCTCTTGAAGACTTGGTTGAAATGAATCATTCATTGGATTCCTCAAGATTTCTAAAGATAGAGACGGGCATGGAACATCTCAATGAAGGGATGAAGCACTTGTACTTCATGATCAAAAATTCTTACTGCCCTAATGAAGAACAAAGGACTTTCTTTGAAGGGCCGTCTGGTCGAGGCTCAGGCTCTGGAGGTGATGGAGGTCATGGAGGATCTAAGGGAAAGTCTGTAGAGGATTCCTCAACTAAGGGGGAGAAGAAAGGAAGAAGTGAAAAGGGAAAATAAAAAGATTCTTCTGCTGAAGGCACAGGCAAGGCTGATAATGTCTACTTTAGTGGTGAACATGATGACTTTGATATTTGTGACGTTCCCACTGAATCAGTCTTGGAAGATAAAGATGGTTTCTTTGAAGATGAGGAGGAAAGTGATTTTGGAGAATGGGAAGAGGAAGCTCCAGTGGATCCTATGTTTGAGAAAGAGTTTCAGCAGCAGCAATCAGAGTTGAAAAGAAAAGAAGCTGAACTCAAAAAGGTATCCCAGATCATTGACATGAGGAAAGATAGCCAAAGAACAGAAACTCTTCAAAAGCAACGTCTTCATCATATTAAAGCTAAAGAAAGGAGAAGAGATGTCAGACTAAAGATTGGTGAAAAATGGGATGAAGCTAGGAGAGTACTTGATATGCCTCAGCTAAGCACAAACAATGATAGACAGTTTCTACATCTTCTGGACAAGCTGGAGATCTCTAATCCAAATAATGACGTGTACATGAATGCTATAAAGACTGAAGTCTCAAGGATCACAGCTGCCTTTGACTAGGTCTCTAAATGAAATGAGCATATTTGTATATTGTCAGAGCGAAGGATCTTTCAAGGTATCACTTCATCTGTTTGAGAATCGTTCTTTATCAGAGATTTGGGTTCTTCTCAACAAAGTCAAAAGAAGCTCAGAATTGAATAAAGTTCTTCGAGAAAGGCTCAAAGAGTTTGCCAGCAGGGCTAGTCCTCAAGTGGTCAACAATCCTCATCAGGTAAGATTCTTTAAGTCTGATTGTCTTCAAATCTGCTATCTCGATTCACAATCTCTTAAAGACTACTTAGCTAGGCATCTTGTCTGGATGGAACATCACTTAAGAACTGCTGGATATTCATCCATGTTGAAAACTCAAGCATCTGATCTGATTCAAGCTTATTGTGAAAAGAATATTAAAAGGTACAATCAGTTCAAGAATAGGCTAAAGTCAGTTGGAGTTCAACCAGTCAGGCCAGCCAGCTTCACTTCTGAAAAGGATCGTGTCTTTGACAAGGAGTTGCTTCATAATATGGAAGAAGGTGAATTCGGAAGGGAAGACAACTGAATTCAATTAGCTCAAAACTCAATGTAATATGATTAGAGCTTTATGAATCAAGATAGACTAATGTAGTTATATGTTCAGACTAGAGGAACATCTATCTTGTATTCACTTGTAAATTTCTTTTGGAATCTGGAAAATGTTAAATATAATCCAGAACTTTTTTGCTATTTACTTTGCATTACTGTTTATATCTTTTTCTTATTTGTTAGTTGAGTTATCCTCTAGGTATTTGTTGTTATTGTCTAACAAACAAATAGGGGGAGATTGAAAGGCATATGTCATAGCCTATTTGTTTATTCGAGGATTTAACTCAACTCAAATAAGGATGTAACTAGTAAATAGTGGTTCTATCGTCATAGAGATCTCTCAAAGTAACATATGTCAAAGGATTAAGCAACATTGTTCTTCTACAGACTTGATGACTTAATTCACTGGAAGAAGCTCAAGAAATTGATCAAGCCTCAGTGATATAAATCAAGATTGTGAATTTAATCAAGTGACAGAGATCTCGTCAGGGTATCAATTAATTACAAGGATTTAGTCTGAAGAAAATCAAGAGTATCAAAGTCAAGGCATGAAGAAACGTTACGGAAGTTAGTCACTCATGAACCAGACAGTACATCGAGTGTCAACATTGAAGTGTGGAATTGATTCATAATTATCAGAAGATTTTCAGAAGAATGGTTGCTGTTCAAGAGTAGTATTAATTCTCTATTAATTAATTAAGTCATATAATTTAATTAAGAAAATAAATTATATCTGCAAAGATTAATTTATTGATTAATTGAATTAATTGATTAATTAATTCTGAATTAATATTATGTATTTTCAGAATTGATTTTGAATTAATATTCTATATTAATTCAACAAGACTATCTTTTGTATTAGCAAGACAATCGGTATGACAATCAATAGTCATACCGAAAGTCATGCCAGTTCATTTGATTGTCTTGCCAGTTCAAATGGATTGTCTTGCCGAAAGTCTTTCTAGTTCAAATGATTTGTCTTGCCGAAAGTCTTTCTATTTCAAATGAATTGTCTTGCCGAAAGTCTTTCTGGATCAAGTGGATTGTTTTGTTTACTTAACAACAGCAGCTGTTTTTCAACAAAAAAATATTGAATGTAAAACACAGAAGAACACAGAACAAAAGAAAACTACAGAGAACTTATTGCAATTTCACAGATCATTTATTTCTAGTATTCATTGTTAAATCTAATCCACTAAAAATCCTTTTTTTTCTTGTGTAACTATCTAGCGGATCAAAATCCCTAAAACTTAATCTCAAATTGCATTTATCATTTGATCCTTTTTATTACAAAAATAGAAAAAGTTCATGTTGAATTTATTCTAGATTTGGAATAATTTATTTGAGATTAATCCCTTGTAAACGATACCGTTGTTGTAACAACTTTCATGTTTAATAATAGTTTTATTTAACTTGAATTTTGGTTCACTTTTTTATTCCGCATTTTATTCGATTAAACGGTATTGTTTGTATTCAACCCCCCTTCTACAAACATATTGAGACCTAAAACTATCTAATGAAAAATTCTTTTGAATATTGCAGGTTCCAACACTTTGTCGGCTATGTGTAATACATGTAGAAAGAGGAAAAGTTGTTTCAGCTAGAGGGACTCTTTTCCAAACAAACAATCAGGGAGAGATGATCCATAATAACTCGATTGCCCCTCAGAATGTCAGAGTATCAGTTGATGATGTTATAACTGAATACCAACTTACTCCACATTCTTGTTCCATGTTACGAACACGAGACAATAGGAAATGCAGCTAGTAGCTTTGTTCAATGGCCGAAGGACCTTGTGATGTTGGGACAGGTATATCTTGTTTGGTTCAATTATGAAAAGTTTCCATTAAATATAACCCAATAAATATGTCTTTGATTAGGATCCTATATTGGAAAAGAAAAAATTCTATGAGATGACGCCAATCCAAAAGTCATCAAAGGTTGAAAGTGAAGGGTCGGTGACTCCCCTGAAGTAAAGCCCTCAAGTAGTTGGTGATGACATAAATTCGAGTGATCACAGTGCAGGTTTAAGTTTCTTACTCAAAAAGAGGCCCCCTTCTAAAAAATCTGATGCATTCGTTTTTGAGGAAAATGGAGATGGTCCAATATATATCACACTCGAAGATGTCAATCAGTTTTTGAGAATGAGTTGGTTAAACATACCCACTGTGGAACTGTTTGTAAAGTAAGACTCAGTCTTTCTTCCTAATTCACTTTAGAATCTATTAGCACACACATATATTGTGATAAATAATATTTGTAGGTATGTTAGCAAGTTGTGCAAACAATTGAAGGACGATAAGTTTGCATTCATGTTGCCATCTAGACTAGCAATACCACATAATCATGAGCAGCAAAAATGCAAGGATGAAGCAACTGATTACATGACAAGTCTTTTGGTTGCTAATAAGGATAAACGTTATATCCTAGCCCCTTACATCCAAGAGTAAGAATAAAATCATAGTAATTGTCATGCTATATATATTATATAATTATATTCCGGCTAATATATTATATATGTTTTTAATGTAGAGATCATTGGATGTTGCTACTTTTTTGTCTCAATGAAAGTGCTATATATGTGTTTGATTCGTTGATAAAAGAAAGGAAGATACGGTTGACCACACCTGCACGAATGTATGTTAAAATTTCAAATTTTATGTTGTATAATTACTACATAGAACCTAGTCCTATAAGTGATGTGATGAAAGTATACGTATTTTACAGGGCATTTAATTATATGTACCTCAAGGTGAATTGAAGAATAACAGAAAACAGTTTATTTGGCATCACACCGAGGTTCAGGTATAACTTACTTTGGTTTGTTTATTTCACTTATATTATATGCTCCTCACTTTTTAGTTATTATTTATGAATCTTGTTTGTTTATGTGTAGTGTCCCCAACAAAAAGGAGGCACGTAATGTGGTTTTTTCGTGATGAGGTATATGTATGACATTGTCATGCTTTCTCAAAAAAATGCCAACATGAATTGGAAAGTGGTAAGGAAACTAAAACATCGTAAATATTGGTTTACAATTTTTAAATCAAGTACTAATATTTGAAGTATGTTAAATTTTTGGTAGGGTCTGGGTTCTAGAAGCTATGGTAGAAAGGAAATTAGCGAGATACGAGAGATTTGGGCTCAATTTTTTACTCTTGAATGTCAATAGTCAGGTAATTTTTTTCAGTACATGTCATTAATTCATGTTCACAATAAATATTGCCATTAATTCATGTTTTGTTGAATAATTTATTCCATATATGATTTTATGTACTAATATAAACTTCTTTTTTCAGGGCATGGTACTTGGAGATACAATAAGAGAGTGCAGAACAATTACAAGGAGTCTAGATATCATCAAGAATCGAGTTAGTGTGAGGGATTTGTCATGAAAACATTAGTTTTGGATGAATTTTTGTAAATATTAGGTTATAAACTAAAATTATGAACAATTCCAAATTTATTTTAATATAATTTGTGAACCTTTTTTAATTTTTGGGTGTACCTCTGTTTTTAATATGTGCAGTAAACAGGTTAAAAATGATTAGGAAAAAAAAATTGATCAGGCAAAAAAAATGCAATTATAGACCTAAGGCGTCGGCATTTTAGGACGCGACACATTTGCTCTACAACTTTTAGCGTCGACATTTTAGTGAGACCGACGCAATTGATAAGCACTATAGCGTCGGCATTTTAAGAAGACCGACACAACATGTCAAAGATTTAGCGTCGGTTGTTTAATTGACCGACACTGTTTGTAAAACTATAGCGTCGGTTTTCTTGCCTTCTGCGTGTGTTATCTAACCGACGCTAAAGAGTTTTTTGCGTCGACCATTTAACCGACGCTGTAGGCATTTACCTACAGCGTCCCCTGCATTTACTACGCTAAAAAACCGACGCCTTAGGCTTTTTTTGACCGACGCCTTAGGTCTTTTCTGTACTAGTGCCTCATGTACCAATGAGAGCTGCAACTGGAAATGAGCCATCTGTCCCCAAGCCAAGGAATGAATGGCCTGATCCTGATATTGTACAAGTCAGGAAGGATAAAAAGGCCATGAATATCCTGTGCAATGGAGTTGATGGTTATATGTTTGACAACATCATCAATTGCAAAACTACCAAGGATGTTTGGGATACAATATAGATTATCTGTGATGGCACTGAGCAAGTAAGGAAAAATAAGATGCAGCTGCTAATTCAGCAATATGAGCATTTTTATAGTGAAGAAAGTGAGTCTCTCACTAACATTTTTAGTAGGTTTCAAAAACTACTAAATGCTCTAAAATTGCATGGAAGGGTCTATCAGACAAAAGACTCCAATCTTAAGTTCCTTAGATCTCTTCCAAAGGAATGGAAACCAATGACAGTCTCATTAAGAAACTCACAAGATTATAAGAAGTTTACTTTGGAGAGACTGTATGGCATCCTGAAAACTTATGAGCTTAAAATAGAGCAAGATGAGAGGATGGAGAGAGGAAAGAAGAAAGGAGGGTCCATTGCACTAGTTGTGGAGCTAGAGAAAGAGAAGGAGATGAAGATGGAAGCTGTTGAATCAACTTCAAAGGTCTGTGAAAACAAGGGCAAGGGGCTGGTAGCAGAAAATGAAGATTCTTTGAGCCAAGATGACATGGAAGATATTGATGAACATCTAGCATTTCTTTCCAGAAGATTTTCCAAGCTCAAGTTTAAGAAGAACTTTGGAGCAGCCAAGCCAAATAGAAACATGGTGGATAAATCAAAATTCAAATGCTTCAAATGTGGCTTGGCAGGGCACTTTGCCAGTGAGTGTAGAAAGTTAGATTCCAACAAAAAGAAGTTTGAGCCTGTGGATTATAAACAGAAATACTTTGAGTTGCTCGAACAAAAGGAAAGGGCTTTCATTACATAAGATAATGACTGGGCTGCAGATGGTCTGGATGAAGATGAAGATGTCAGCTTTGCCAATCTATCCCTAATGGCCAAGTCTGATGAAACAGAGACAATTTCTTCAAGTAATCATGTAATTACTACAAACCTTGTACATTTATCTAAAGCTGAGTGTAATGATGCCACTACACCAGAAACTGAATCAGACAACACCTATTACACAATGGTGGCCAATAAAACTGTTGTCTCAAAAAATCAGACAACGATTAATTGGTAGTTGACCAAAAAGCCTTGTATCATTCTGTTTCACACAATGGTGATTCAACTTATTCGAAATTGTTGTCTAAATGGTGCCCCTGTGCTCCAATGAGACAATGGTTGTATTTATCCTCATTGTGTGACATCTATTGGCACAAGTGTTGTTTAGGTCACAATAAACCGGTGTGCTTTCTATGGTTTTACACAATGGGTTTTAAGGACTGTTGTGCAACTTAGACAACGGTTTTCCGGTACCAATGTGTTATTTATTTGAGACAATAGTGCAGAAAAACCAATGTTAGAAACAAAGCATAACAGACAATAGTTTATCACCCCTGTTGAGTAAAAGAGTTTCAGACAATGGTGTCTTACTCGTTGTCTGAATCACCTGCATTAGAAAATATGTTACAACAACTTTTATGAAAAACCGTTGTCTAATTTTCAGAGGGTTTTAAAAAAATTGCCTAAAACATAAATCTTTAGACAAAAAGCAAACCAAATGCTTTAAGAACATTGTCAAATAAATGCTTCCAACAAGTTGTCAAACCAGATGTACAAAAAACTTCTCAACCTAACTGAAAGGTACAAATTACATATAACAATTCTTGGATAAAAATCAAACCAAATCCTTCAAGAACAATGCCAAAACAAATCTTACAATAAACTGTCCAACCAAATTTGATTTAGTACAAATTATAAGCAAAGGGGATAACATAGGCACTTATAGGAAACATCTGATCAGTTGATATAATTATGGAAGTTGAATCATCTCTTCTTCCTCCCGCATGTAACTTCTATTTTCTTCCTCGACTTCATCAACAGTTGGGAACATGGTGACATCTACCTCATTTTCAAGTTCAATTTCTACGGATCCCTCATTTTCATCGTCACTTTGATCATCGAACTTGTTTGGTAATTTTAATACAACTGACCAGAATTTTTCAAGAGGGTCGTCAATGTAACAAACTTGCTTGACATGTTTACCTAACACAAAAGGGTCGTTCAGAAAACCTAACTTGTGTAAATTAACAACTGTGTATCCTAAATCATCTATCTTAACCCCTTTGTTCATATCTACCCAATTGCACCGAAAGATAGGGACTCGAAAATGGTTATAGTCCAACTCCCAAATACTTGTGATTACTCCATAAAATGTATGTGAAATATGCTCAATGTTCTTATCCTTATCCTGCACGAGCATTGTATCAGCATGAACACAAACACCGCTGCATTGAACTTGTCGCGTATCATCACGATCTTTTGTGCTGTAGGTAACACCATTGACTTTGTAGCCACTGAATGTAGGGACATACTTGTTAGGCCCTTCTGCAAGCCACATTACCTCCTTAGATACCATACTTTTCACATCAAGCAATTCTGACGAAATCTGTCCAAAAAATAAAATACTAAAGCAATTAGACATTTACTTGATTTCTTTAAATTAGAAAAAAATTATTGTCTAGCTATTACCTTCTTTTGAAACCAATTAGGGAATGTTTCATTTTGCTTGTTCTTAAGCCATTCTTCATCATTTTCATGTAATGGATATCTTGCCACCAAGAAGGCCATATGTTCACTGTGAGTAAATCAATTTCAGCTTTTGTTGAAAAAAATCATAAAATCATGGAACAAAAAATAGATGTATTTATTACTGAAAAATCAGAAATCTAAATAAAGAAACTTACTTGAAATATGGGGTCAATTCATTACTGTTTTGAAGAAGACACAGATGTGCTTGGTGCAAATCCTTGATGCTCGGCTTTATCATTGTTGCACCAGATAAGGGTCTGTATTTCTCCTTGTTCTTATCCTTTCCCGGTAACCCAACTGTTGGTTCTTCAAAATTAACTAAACACTCAACCGCCTCTTCTGCAATATAGGCCTCAGCGATGCAACACTACAAGAATAATGTCAATAGACATCACACATTAGACATCGGTTAACTTTGCCACTGATGTTAAAAAGAGTATTGACATCACCCCGTGTTTTTGTGATGTCTTTGTTCTTTGTAGACATCGGTTATAATTAAACCGATGTCTAAAATTCACCAAAAAAAAAAAACAAAATTCGCGCCCACCATTTCTTCCCCCGTTAGTGAAATTTCATTCAGTTTAGTTCTACATTCCCCCAATCCCAAAATTCTCCCCCCTTAACCAAATTTTGGTTCCCCCCAAAAATCAATCTTCAGACACAAAATCAAAACAAAAAAACTAAAAACTAAAAAACAGAAAACTCTCTCTCTCTCAAACCTGTCTCTCTCTCTCGAACCCCTCTCTCTCTCTCACCTCTCTCCCCTCACAATCTCTCTGAACTCCGGCCATCATCTCACCATCATAATCTCTCGAACCTCTCTCTCTCTCGAACCTCTCTCTCTCTCTCGAACCTGTCTCTGGAACCTCTCTCTCTCTCTCTCTCTCTCTGAACCTCTCTCCGCTCTGAATCTCTCCGTTAAGCCTCTTTCGTTTAACCTCTCTACTTCGTTAAGTGTTGTATCTTCTTGAATCGAACTGGTCTTCTCTGCATGAAGACCAGTTTTAAAAGTTGAGGATTTTTGAATTCAAAACCCTAATTTTGTAAATTGGGGTTTTTTCTAATTCGAAACCCTTATTTTTTTTATTAATTTAGTGTCAAATCTTGTTGCTAATACTTTTCTTCTTGTTGTATACAGGACCTAATCTGAGAAAAAGATTTAAAGCTTTAGGTAATTTGGATTTTTTAGTTGTACATTTATATTTTTGTTTATTTTTTTTATTTTTGTAAATTAGGTTTTCATTTGTTTGTAATGTTGTGATTTGTTTTTGCAGGACATTAGTGTTGTTTGATTTTTCGATCTTCGGTGAGTTTTCTTCTCCAACTCTGTTTTGTACGCTTATACATTTGATTTGTTTTGTTAGTTTTGATAGTGTGTTTTTTGTCTATGTGCTATGCAGTTGGTTCTTATGTTGATCTATGTGTTGTGTATAATATGCATTATGTATTATATGAAATCTCAGTTTTGTTTTATTTGCAATTATGTGCAGGAGAATTCATTTTGGTATTAGTATGTTATATTTAAATGTAGTCGTGTTCTGAATTTTGGATGCAAGTGTGTGGTTAATTTAGTGATTGTGTATGCAAGTGTTTAGTTGAAAATAGTACATTTATAATTTGATAATCTGCATCCGTGATCTGACTATTATACTATGGTTAATTATATAGTGATTATACATTAAGTACCGAATGACTAGTTAATATATAGTACTAGTACTATAATTAAATGTATAATATGAATTACGTAATGCATTACAAATCGATTCATATCATATTATAATAAAATATATAACATTAAAATGTATAATATGCATTATGTATAATATGAATTCTCAGTTTTCTTATGTCGTTTATAGTCTGCCCTATGTGTGGATGTCATACTTAAAATCAAGTTAGACTTCTAAAATAAATATTAGGCTTATAAAATAAATATAAGCCTTATACTGAATTTTTTAGTGACATACCAGGTGGTTTTAAATGGATAGGTCTTGGATAAAAGCCGATAGGGATTCTCTACAGTATGAAATTGGTGTTGAAAACTTCTTGATATTTGCCGAGGAAAATGCTAAAAACCCCAAGAAAATTCCTTGTCCTTGTGCACACTGCTCTAACTTCAAAAAGTTTTCTGTGAATATAATCAGAGGTCATCTTTATGAATCAGGGTTTAGTTTAGGATATTCTGATTGGATTTGGCATGGAGAAAACCATGATAATAGTACTAGGTCATCTGTTGGTAGTACTTGTCCTCCCTCGAAGCCCATACCAATTTCAGAAACATTTAACGTGTGTGAAGCAGCCTATAGTAGGGAAGATTGCGATAAAGAGTCAGATAACTTTAAGAGGTTTGTTGCCGATGCAGAACAACCTCTGTTTGAGGGAAGTGAGTGTACTAAACTGGAGTCGGTCTTAAAATTACATAATTGGAAGGCTAGGTTTGGAGTTTCCGATAAAGCTTTTACTGATCTGCTTCAATCAATTGGATCAATTCTTCCTAAAGATAATCTGCTTCCGTCTAATATGTATGAAGCCAAGAAAACATTGACTGATTTAGGCCTCGAGTATATTAAATTCCACGCTTGTCTAAATGACTGCGTATTATACAGGGGTCCAATTCTCGAGTCTTCTTCCGAGTGTCCCAAATGCCATCTCTCTCGCTGGAAAGTTGGGAAAGATGGTCAAGTTAGGGTAAATGTGCCAGCTAAGGTTATGTGGTATTTTCCGATAATCCCCAGATTTAAAAGAATGTTTAAATATTCATCTACTGCTGAATTAATGAGTTGGCATGCAAATAATCGATCCAAAGATGGAAAGATGCGTCACCCCTCTGATTCTCCTTCTTGGAGAAATGTAGATTGTAGGTGGCCTGAGTTTGGTAGCGAGGCAAGAAATATACGTTTAGGATTAGCGGCCGATGGTATAAATCCACACAACAATGGATTAAATAATCGGTACAGCTGCTGGCCAGTTATGTTAGTAACATATAATCTTCCTCCATGGTTATGCATGAAGAGGAAGTTTATGATGTTAACAACATTAATTTCAGGCCCACAAGAGCCTGGTAATGATATTGACGTATATCTCCAGCCACTGATCGACGATTTAAAAAAATTGTGGGAGGAAGGTGAACCAAACGTGTACGATGCCCATACCAAATCCTTTTTCACTCTAAAGGCAATCTTGATGTGGACAATAAATGACTTTCCGGGATATGGAAATTTGTCGGGGTACGTTAATAAGGGTTATAGGGCATGTCCAGTATGCGGTGATCAGACCGTGGCTAAATATCTAAGTCGTAGTAGAAAAATGAGCTACCAAGGACATCGTCGGTATTTAGATCTTTATCATCCGTATAGGAGACAAAGGACAGCTTTTAATGGAGAACAAGAATTTGGTTGTGCACCTGAACCACTTAGCGGAGAGGAAGTGTTGGGGCAACAACAGCAACTTAGGTTCAGTTTTGGAAAGGGGGGGAAGCCAAAAAAGGTGGAGTCTCCATGGAAAAAACAGTCAGTTTTTTTTGAGTTAGAGTATTGGAAGTTTCACCATGTTCGACATTGTTTAGATGTCATGCACGTCGAAAAGAACGTGTGTGATAATATAATTGGGACACTTCTACACATGAAATTCAAGAGTAAAGACAGCCTTGCCTCGCGTCTTGATTTGGTTGACATGGGAATACGGCCTGATTTAGCTCCAGAAGTAGGTGAGAAAAGAACATACCTACCTCCTGCCCCTTATACTCTCTCCCGGAAAGAAAAACAAATAATATTGGCATCATTGTACGACATGAAACTTCCATACGGACATGCTTCAAATATAAGAAATTGTGTATCGATGATTGATATGAAGTTGTATGGTTTAAAGTCCCATGACTGCCATATCCTTCTCCAACAACTACTACCTGTTTGCATTCGTTCAGTGCTTCCGAAAAATGTTAGGGTTAGTATCATAAGATTGTGTTTTTTCTTCAACTCTCTGTGCAACAAAGTTGTAGATGTGTCAAAGTTGAATAAATTACAAGCAGATGTGATATTGACCCTGTGTGAGTTAGAGAAGATATTCCCTCCGTCATTTTTTGATGTTATGATACATCTTATGGTCCACCTAGTAAGGGAACTGCGATTATGTGGACCGGTTTTTTATAGATGGATGTTTCCATTTGAACGCTTTAATAAAATATTGAAGAGTTATGTAAGAAACCGATTATATCCAGAAGGTTCTATAGCTGAAGGTTACCTCAAAGAAGAGTCAATAGAATTTTGCAGTGAGTTCTATAGCGGGAGTAGTAGAACAACCGGTCTTCCGAAAGATGAAGAAAAAATTTCCGGTCCAATCGGTGGTGTGACTATGAAGTCAGTTGCGGAAAAAGAACGAGATGAGGCTCATCTTTCAGTTCTTCGTAATAATTCGGAAGTGGAACCATATGTTATGTAAGTAAAACATAAAAAGTATACATATAATTGTTAAAGTTGTATTTGGTATAGTTTAGTCGAATTTGATGTAAGTAATTTCAGGTTGCATAAAAAATATTTGGAAGAGATTTATCGAGGGAAAAAGAAGAGTGTACAGTGGCTATTGGGAGAGCACAATCGACAATTTGCCGATTGGTTTGAACAAAAAGTTGGTTTACATTATTTTTCCTTCTTTTTTATTTTTATATGTCGTGTTTTTAAATTTGTAGCCACTTATATGCATCAATAAATTATATGTAGGTCAGTACAGAAATGAGGGAGAATGCGGAAGCCGTATCTGAAACTATAAGATGGTTTGCTGGGAAACCTTCATTTTCAGTTTTGACTTACGAAAGTTATGCTGTTGAAGGGGTCCGATACCACACAAAGGATCGAGATAATGCAAGGGTAGTTCAGAATAGTGGTGTGTCATTAGTTGTAAGGACAGTCCAAGTCTCTAGTGCTAAGGACATGAATCCTATAGAGAGTGATTTAAAATTTTATGGGGTGATCAGGGAAATATGGGAATTAGACTACCACACATTCAAGGCCCCTCTGTTTTTATGTACATGGGCAGCAAGTAACAAAGGTGTCAAGTCCGATGATCTTGGTTTCACCCTTGTCAACTTCAATCGACCAGTTCACAAAAAGGACAAATATGTCTCTGTTGACCAAGTCAACCAAGTATTTTATATTGAGGATCCAGTTGATGCTAATTGGTCCGTTGTGTTATCGGCGACAACTCGAGACTATCATGATGTTTACAATGAAGATGCTCCTGAAGACACCTCCTGGAACCCTCCCCCATTCTGTTCTAATATCCCTACATGTGACCCTGCTAAAATTGATGATGCAAGTGTTTGTAATAGAAGAGAAAATGTTGAGGGTATATGGGTCAAAAAGTTATAGGAGTCTAGCTATATATTCTCCTTATTTGTAATTTTTCTTGTTATTTGTAATTTTTCTTGTTATTTGTAATGTAGCTTGTGATCTCTGTTTTCTTGTAATTTTTCAATGTAGTTATAGAAGTCTATCTGTAATTTTTCTTGACAATTAAATGAGAATTTTGTTTAATTTTCTGCATATCTGTTAGACATTATACCATGAACTGTGTAGTTGTTCTAATCTGTTAAATATTAGTTAATTTTTTAGATTAGAGGAAGAGGAAAGAATGGCACCAAAAAAGCAAATGCGAAAGCAATCAGAAAAGACTGCATCACAGAATCTTAGCGGTGGAAGCCCCAAGCGGCTGGAGGATGTTCCGAACAATGATGAAAACAATGAAGGGCATGCATCGGAATCTCAACCGACTAACTCAGAACAGACAAATACTACAACTAATACTGCTACAAGGAAGTCTGGGGGTAAGCGAGGCGTATGCGCAATGTACAAAGTGATTGTCAAGAAAGCTCGCGGGAAGAAAGTTAAAGTCACTGCCAATGAATGGGGAATTCCTAATGGGGAAACTAGAGCCCGTTTGCAGTCTTACATTGGTATGTTGGCTAGGACTATGATTCCAATCGACATTCCTACGTGGCCAAATGTAGACCCTGACTTAAAATCAAAGCTTTGGTTAGATCTCCAGGTACTAGATCAATTGTAAAAAATTATTATCAAATATAGATCTTGAATATAAGTTTTTCCTGTTATGATTTTGTGAACTTGTGTTTTTTCAGGCTACCTTCAAAGTTAAACCAGAAATTGAAAACATGGTCCTAAAGTCAGCAGGCTCTAAATGGCGACAGTTTAAGACTGATTTGACGAGAAAGTATGTGCTACCATTTATTGGAGAAAAGAAGAAGCTGAGTAAGCCGCCAAGAGGCTATGGCTATGTTAGTAAGGCAACCTGGAAAAGGTTTGTGAGACAGAGGACTGATTCTAAGTGGAAGGTATGTTTTAATTCTGTAATATATGATTTGGTGATTTTTTTGCATCGTCTGTTGTAATTTTTGTAATCTTGTGACATGTTTTTAGGAAATTCATGACACACAAAGTGAAAGAGTGTCTAAGAGAAAATATCATCACCGGTTGTCAAGAAAGGGGTACATCGGTTTAAAAGAAGATGAGGTAAGAAAAGTTCATTTAATTGTATAACTGTATTTAATTTATAATAGGTCAGTCCATAATAAATTAGAGTCCTACATTTTTTAGCCCTGGAGTTATTTGTATTACTGTATTTTATTTTATTTGTAACAGATAAAAAAAGGAAGGTTGAATCCGGGAGAAGAACCGGATAGAGCGATTTTTTGGCAAAAGGCTCGTAAGCGGAAAAACGGACAAGAGGTCGAAGAGGTCGATGAAGATTTGGCTGTTGTATGCGATAAAATTGTAAGTTTTAATTTTGGTTATACTGAGATATGGTTACTTTTCGATATGGTTACTTTTCATTCATGTACTGAATTTTGTTTGTTTCGAATTTGTAGTGGTTGGCCAAGACTCGATCGTGTTACAGCATTGAACAGCTAGATGAAGTTCGCATTGAGGCTCTGCAGTTCATCCAAGAGCATATCTGATCAATTCTTGTACTCAAGGTCTTTTCTTTTGCGTAGTCGTACATTTGGTAATTTAGACGGTTCTGTGTAGTAAGAATGTAAGTGTATAAATACTGGGGTTGCTGTATAGGTTTGCAAATGCTGGGGGTTGTACATTTGGTAATGTAGATTCTGTAGTTTTGAATGATTGATGCAGATGATGGGGTTGGTGTTGGTGATTTTTGGATGATTGATGCAGATGATGGGGTTGGTGTTGGTGGTTTTCGGATGATTGAATGGTTAAATGTATGAATGATTGACTGGTTAGATTTGTATGGATGCGTGTTTTCCAATGTTTTAGTTTTGGTTATGTAGTAAAGGACATCGGTTTTATTTATAACAAATGTCTATTAGTAATGAGTACATCGCTTTTTTAGAAAATTAGTGATGTAAAACTTTACACAATTTGGTCTATAAATTTCTTACACATCACTTTTAATTAAGAAAAGCTGATGTCAAAAAAGATAATGTACATCACTTTTAACCAAACAAAACTGATGTCAAAAAACGCAATGTACATCAGTTTAAGGGAAATAACTGATGTGAAAAACTAATATGTTCAAGTCTAAAGGATACATAGACATCACTTCATTCTAGAAAAAACTGATGTTTATACGCTTAATTAGACATCACCTTTTATTAAAGAAACAGATGTTTAATATGCCATTTTACATCACCTCTGTCAAAATTATCGATGTTTTTGTGACAAAAAACATAGCTCAATATATGTTTAATATGTTTTAATAGGTGTAATTTAGTTATTAAATAATTTTGTTATAGCATTTTTTGTGAAAAATCATCACATAGACATCAGTGTTTTTCACTAAAATCGATGTTTTTGTGACAAAAAACATAGCTCATGATATGTTTAACATGTTTAATTAGGTGTAATTTAGTTATTAAATAATTTACTTATAGCATTTTGTTTTAATAATCAACACATAGACATCTGTTTTTTAACTAAAATCGATGTCTAATCCAGTATAGACATCGGGTATTCACCGATGTCTAGAATAGACATCACCGACATCAACATCGGTTGGGAAACAGCATAGACATCGGCCAAAAAGCGATGTCTATGGACTTTTTTCTTGTAGTGCAACCTTCCGGATGAGCCCTGTTTCGAACATATCCCTTGAACGTCTTCATATATCTCTCGAAAGGATACATCCAACGTAGGAAGATAGGACCACAAAGCTCAACTTCTCTTACAAGATGAACTGAGAGATGGATCATTACATCAAACAAGGAAGGGGGGAAGTGCTTTTCTAGCTGGCATAAGGTCTCCACCAATTGAGACTGCATTTTTTCTAATTTATCGACCTCAATGATTTTACTACAAATTGCCTTGAAAAAAAGGCAAAACCTGATAATAGTGCACCTGACTTGTTTTTGAAGTACTGACCGAAGTGCGATGGGGAGCAAGTGATGCAACATTGTGTGACAGTCGTGAGATTTCATTCCAACAAGTCGCAGAGTGTCCATTGATACTATACCCTTAAGGTTCGAACAAAAACCATCAGGTAACTTCATGCCAATCAAGGACGAGCAGACAATCTTTTTTTCTTTATGCAATAAGCTCCAAGATGCCATCGGTAACTTCTCTTTTTTTCCAGAATTTTTTGGTCTCAGCTCCATTCTTATTCCCATTTCAGCCATATCAATACGAACAGATTCTCTATCTTTTGTCTTCCCGGGAATATTTAGCAATGTACCGGTTAAAGCCTCGCATATATTTTTTTCTATATGCATCACATCGAGAGTATGGCGAACTGGCAAAAACTTCCAGTACTCAAGCTGAAAAAATATAGACATCTTTTTCCAAATTGGTCGAGGTTCCCCTTTTTTCCACCGAGGTTGGTTTTGTGTCTTACCATAAACATGGTCCGCTAGTGGTAGTACCCTTTCTAACACCTCCTCTCCAGTTAAAGGAATAGGTTCTGATAACTTCTCCATGGTGTTATCAAAGGCTGATTTTTGCCTTCGATATGGATGATTTCTGGGCAGCCATCTACGATGTCTCATAACCACCGTCTTTTTGTAAGTAGCCAACCTGGTAGCTTTTGTTTTATCAACACAAACTACACAAGCATTATATCCTTTAATGATGTTACCCGACAAGTTTCCTAAGGCTGGATAATCACTAATTGTCCACAATAAAATTCCTCTTAGTATGAAAGACTCTTTCTTAAATGCATCATAAACTTGTTTCCCATGCCACAATTTCTGCAAATCTTCTATAAGTGGTTGAAGGTATACATCAATATCATTTCCAGGCTGATTTGGTCCGGATATCAATAGACTTAGCATAATGTACTTTCTCTTCATACAAAGCCAAGGTGGGAGGTTGTAAATTGAAAGCAACACAGGCCATGTTGAGTGATCACTTCCTGGTCCATGGAAAGGATTAAATCCATCGGAGGATAAAGCTAACCGAAGGTTCCTAGCCTCTCCAACAAACTCAGGCCACCTTTGATCGACATCCTTCCATGTCTTTGAGTCAGCCGGATGTCTAATTTTACCATCATTTTGTCGCTCGGTTTTATGCCAAGTCATGTCCTTCGCAATCTGAGCTGTATTGAACAAATTTCTCAATCTTGGTATCAATGGAAAGTACCACAGAACCTTAGCAGGGATCCCTTCCAATTCTTCTCCTTTCTTGTTTAACTTCCATCTAGATTCCCCACATATTCGGCAAATCGTCTCATCTTCGTCCCTCTCACCGCGGTATAAGAGACAATCATTCGGACACACATGTATTTTTTCATAATCCATGCCTAAAGTACATAAAGTTTTCTTGGCTTCACCAAAAGATGAAGGCATACTGTTGCCTTCCGGAAGCATTGATGCAAGCAAAAGAAGGACATCGGAAAAGCATTTATCAGAAATACCATGTTTTGCTTTTAAATTATACAACTTGACTAAAGCTCTCATTTTTGTAAAACTCTCGCATCCAGGATAAAGTGGTTCATTTTCACCTTGAACATGATTCATAAAATCAGAAGAATCTAACGAAATATCCTCATCATCGATAATATCCTGCCCCATTCTCATGTTTGTAGGATCAACGGATGATTCCTGTTCAGAAACTACATGACTCTGTACATAATTTGACTCTCCATGCCATATCCAACACGTATAGGTTTGATCAATACCATATTGATAAAGATGATCCTTAACAGTCTGAGCATTCCAAGATTTACTATGAGCGCATCTTAAGCATGGACAACTAATTTTATTTTGTTTAAACCCATTCAGAAATGCAAAATTTAACAATTCATCCACTCCAAGTTTAAATTCTTGTGTTCTTCTATCTGCTTTCAACCAAGATCTATCCATTTTTACTCAACCAAGTTTAAACCCATTCTTTTGCTCAAATTCCACAAACATATATATTCCATTAAACTCGATATGGACCCTTATTAAAATTCTCCAAATAGATATGAACCCTAATTTCAAGTTCTCCAAATCGATATAAACACCAAATCCCCAAATTGATATGAATTCAGCAGAAACTTACCTGAGTTCAGCAAAGTGAAGTTCCCCTGGATTACTTCAGACATCAAAGAACTGAGACAAATATATGGTTAAGAAATGGTGTATGAAGGAGACAGTAAAAGAGGCATAATAAAACATAGATACTTCAGACAGACAATGATCACGTATAATAATGCTAGTCAAACTACTTTATTGCTAGTCAAAATTATTTACACTTTCCCCCTCTTTCCCCAGTGTTCCCACTTATATTTTTTTTGAAAAAAATAGAAATTTTCTTAAAGTAAAAGAATTTCGTTTCTTGGTTTATTTAAAACTCAGGACAATCGTTTCAACAATATTGCATTGTAAAAAAATGTAAACACAATGGTTTGTAGCATAGTTTATTTAAAATCTTGGACAACGGTTTCAACAATTTATCATTGTAGTAACACCTACAAACAAGTGTTTTTTCAATAAACCATTGTCGTATTATATCAACTTTTTCGACAAACACAAGGACTATAAATGATTTTGTAGGCTTCGAAGACATGCAACAAGAGGAACAATTGACATGTTAAAACTTACATTATTAAATATATATTTAAATATCACTAATTGTTTATGAAATAAATTACAAGTGTCTTCTTTTAATTTGTTACATTGTAATCATATACTATATGTGCATTCAATGGTTACTTTCGAACTATATAGTCGATAACTCTATATAAAAAATTCGGGATTTGTTAAGTTTTTAAATAGACACTATATCCGTTACAAAAGCGAAACGAGTCATTTTAATGTCGACAAATTTGAATATTTCGCCTTTAATTTTTGTTAATTTTTGTTTGATCTAGGGTTATAGGGTTTAGGGTTTAGGGTTTAGGGTTTGGTGGAATAATTTTTTCTTACATAAGACAACGGTTTTTGCAATTTCCCATTGTAAGAACTTGTAAATTATTGTGTCGTCCTTATCATGTCGTGTATTCAAAATCCAAACACAAATACTAAATTATCGTGGTGTGTTAAAAATTATCGGGTGTAGCTTATATAAACAACTTTTTAGATACACTTAATTTATACATGACTTCGTTTACTTACTAATTCATTGCCTTTTTCTAATTTTTGGAAAATTACCTTCGGGCATGATACTCAAGATTCCTGGTATGTTATGAAATATTCCCTAAATTTTGCCAACATACCAGGAGAATATTTCATAACACACCAGGATTCTTGAGTATCATGCCCGAAAGTAATTTTCCAAAAATTAGAAAAAGGCAATGAATTAGTAAGTAAACGAGGTCATGTATAAATTAAGTATATCTAAAAAGCTGTTTATATAAGCTACACCCGACAATTTTTAACTCAACACGATAATTTAGTATTTGAGTTTGGATTTTGAGTACACGACATGATAAGGACGACACAATAAGGTACACGACACGAGATACACAACTGAGAAAATTCAAAATTATGAATTAATTAATATCGAAATTATTTAGAAAAAAAATCAAAATGTTACTTCAAAATTTTCCCAATCGTAGATTAAGGATAGATTTAATAGTAACCGTTGTTTAAAAAATATTTAATATTCTCTTCTTTTCAATTAATTTCTAAAAATTATGAATAATTCACTCATCAATCAATTAAAATACACCGTTGGTTTGGTAAAATACTAACAATCCAAGCCGTTGGTTTATTCCCCAAAATTATTTCACTTCCCCCTCTTTTCATTTTCATTCCCCCCTTTTGTTCCCCCCTTTGTGATTTCTCTTTTCTTACCCGATAATACTTCATTCCCCTCTTTTATTTCTCTTCCATTTTCTTTTCTCAATTTCTAATCGAAGCAAATCTAAGAAAGGTACTTGCATGTTTTAATCTGTTCAGTTCTTGGTTGTTGTTGCATGTTACTTGATTAAGCTTGTTCTGTTCAGTTCTTGTTTGCTCTTGCTTGTTCTTCATTGGTTATGTTCAGTTCTTGCTTGTTCTTGATTTGTAATGTTTTTACTTGTTTGTTTTGATTCTTATGCTCTTCTTTTCATTTTCATTCCCCCCTTTTGTTCCCCCCTTTGTGATTTCTCTTTTCTTACCCGATAACACTTCATTCCCCTCCTATTTCTCTTCCATTTTCTTTTCTCAATTTCTAATCGAAGCAAATCTAAGAAAGGTACTTGCATGTTTTAATCTGTTCAGTTCTTGCTTGTTGTTGCATGTTACTTGATTAAGCTTGTTATGTTCAGTTCTTGTTTGCTCTTGCTTGTTCTTTATTGGTTATGTTCAATTCTTGCTTGTTCTTGATTTGTAATGTTTTTACTTGTTTGTTTTGATTCTTATGCTCTTCTGCTGTGATTCTTTTATATTTTGGTTCGATTCTTGTGAAACCCTCGTATGTTATGTAGTTCTTGTTGGATTTTTATAAAACTCTCATATGACTTATTTCTTTGGTATTTTTTTAATTGTTGTTACTCGCTACTGATTTAAATGGTTCACTTTGATGATGTCTTGGTTAGTTATTAGATTTTGTTTCTCATAAAACCCACATTATTAGAGATTTTTTGCTGGTTAGATTTTGTTTCTCATAAAACCCATATAATTTCTTAGCTTGGCAAATCCTTCTTTATAATGGTTTGTGGTACACAGATTATGGCTCCTCCAAAGAAGAAGACACAAGCTTCTCATAAAAAAGCAAAGTCTTCTCCAAACAGAACAGCGATGAGAGTTGTGAAGGCTATAAGGAAAACACAATCATTGAACAAAGTTAACCCCTCTTGTTCTTCTCCTATATCTGTCAAGAAGAATCCGATATCTGAAAATTTAAAGAAGAAGTTGTCAAAGAAGAAAAAACAAGTGGATTCTAAGAAAAAGCAAGTGGATTCTAAGAAAAATCCAGAAATACCGGAAGGACTAAAACTATTGAAACGTGGTTGTGTCATGATGCACAGAATTCTGAGACGGAAGATAATGAATCAAAAGCTTACTGTGACCTTCAATGCAAAAGGGGAGCCGTATGGTGATGAAGCTGGAGAGATGCAGTCGTACATTGGAGTTTTGGCAAGGACCAAAGTCCCCATTTGGCATGATAGTTGGAAGCAAGTTCCTGAGCAGACAAAGAATAAAATTTGGGACTGTGTGCAGGTATAGTAAATTGTCTACACACACATGCCTATCTTTCTCTTTGATATTGGTTTTTTTCTTTTCTTTCTATATATTTTGTTCATTCGTTAACTTGCATATTTGAATTTTTTTGTTTCTTATGTACGTAGATGGCCTTTATTGTACCTCCGACAGCAAGGAAACTGGTATGGGAATCCGCTTGTCAAAAGTGGAGAGAGTTCAAATCCCGGCTCACGACAGAGTACATCCTTCCACACCGGAATCAACCAGAAAAGCTCACTTTTCCTCCGGTTGACTACACGTTCATAGAAAAGTCGCACTGGGAGATGTTTGTTGCTGATCGTCTCGGAGATGATTTTAAGGTAAACTTTTTATTATTTTTATTTATTTATCAATTTCAATAATTGGATAGGTATTTAGCGTGATGTTTTAACCTTGTTGGTGCTTTTTTCTACATAAAATTCATGAAGAACAGGTGAAAAGAAGCCGGATGAATGAGTATCATCATCTAATGTCTCGAAAAGGTTATGCCAACCTAGAAATGGAATGGGTTAGTGATGACAGCCTAAATCTACTTAGTCTTTTTATATACTTTGTGTGGTCAATATGAATTTGTATCTTTGAATCATTAATAAAATATGTCGTACATGCAGTTGAAAAAACATCCAGAAGAACCGATAGATCGATCGGATGCTTGGGTCCTTGCAAGGAAAGACAAAGATGGTAATTTTAAAAATGAGAATGTTAAAGAAAAAGCTGAGAAAATAGTAAGTTATTCATTTATATTTCAACCGAGAATATTCATCATAGTTCCAATTTGATATATAACTTCTTCTATACTGTGGTGTTTTTAGGAGTTGCTCAAGAAGAAGGTTAAAGAAGGGGAATTGGTAGAAGAAGGTAGAAATGATGTGTTAACCATGGCGCTCGGTAAGCCTGAGCATGGAGGCAGAGTACGTGGGCAGGGGAGCCACGTGAAACAGTCTATCTATTTTGATCTGCCGAGACAGAAAAAATCAAGGACTATTGAGGAGAGGATACATGAGGGGGTTAAAAACTTTATGGCTGAGGAGACTCCGAAAATTATAAAACAGAGAGATGCATTTTGGACTGCTGAAATTGAAAAGATCAGAGCAGAATTGAAAATGGCTAAAGGTATTGGTCAAAAGGGTAGCCCAATCATTACTTCCCAACAAGGAAGCTGCTCAGATTTAAAGGGCGTGCCTCAGTTCGTAAACGAGAATGATAGGAATGATATTGTGAGGAAAAAGCTGAACGTGGAATCTGGGGATGAAGGTTCAGATCATGGTGATGAGGAGAATGTAGAATGTTTTTCTAAGGACAATATTGGATATAAAAATATTGAAGAGGAGAATGAGCATAATGTTTTTTTCAAAGGTGAGGAGGCCTTTATGGGTGACGCTGATAATGAGTTTGTTGAAATTGAGAATCATCCTAAAGGGTTGAAGTTGGATGGTTTATCCGGTGTTTGTCAACTGGCAATAGGATCAGTAAGCAACATCGTAGCATATGGCCGGGTTGATGAAATCCCTCTTGCTGAAGGATGTGAGCCGACTCTTCACGGAATATGCCTTTCAAAGGAAAATGCAAGAGTGTCCATTTCTTATGCAATTCAAGAGGATGCTAAGATCCCATTTCCCGTAGGAGATGAAATTGTAACTGTGAAACAAGCAATAGGTTCTTTTATTGCATGGCCAAGGGATCTCGTGGTGGGGAACACAAGCAATACCCAAGTTTTTTCTACTCAAAAGGTAAAGATTGATGATAGTGTGTGTGTAATTGATATATTTTGTTATGTTTTTACTGTGTTGACGTGCATGTTTTTATTTTCAGAATATCAAAAAGCGTGGTGCGAAGAAAGTTGGTTCCAAGAAAACAAAGAAGCATGTAGTGATAGAAACTGATGATGTGGAGGATGAGCTTCATGTAGAGATGGGTGTAAATTATCCATCATCTTTAAAATGGTTGTGGATGTGGGCTAAGGATGCTTTAAGCGATGGAAGAACCGTAAGTTTTCAGTTATATGAACAAGCATTTGCTGTCACAAAGAAGCAGGTGATCTTTCTGCAAGATATACATTCCCTATGTGGTAGAGGTGAAATATCCGGATCGATCATTACCATATTCATTCAGTAAGTTTCCACGTACATTAGCTTTTTCAATTTGTTGTTAATTATCTTGAATTAAAAATGAGTGCATTCTTATTTTAATTGTTCTCTAAATAAAATTAAATTAGATTCCAACTATTATTTAATTTGTTTACAGCTTCTTGTATGAGTTTTTGAGAAAGAATAAAATGACGAATATGATTGCTTTTGTGGATCCGTGTATTGTTGGAGCCATTGGTTGTGGCAATGCAGGGGAGAGGTCACGTGCGCTTGCCAACCGTTTTATGAATGCTAAGGAAGGACAATGCTTTCTTATTCCTTTCAATGACGTGTAAGCATTTCTCACTTTATAAGTACACTTCATATTTTATGATCTCATTAAGATGTTTAAGTGCTTGTAATTTAATTTTCATTTTTTTTATATTTTTAGTGAATTTTAGAAATTTGTAGAATATATTTGTATGGATGGAACTTTAAATTTGGTAACTTGTAAATTAATTTGCTAACTTGTAAATTGTTAAATATATAATTAAATGAGATATAAGTAATTTATTTAATTATTTCTTCAAGTTACCTTTGGTTATTTTTGAGGTAACATCTAACTGCATAATTAAATTTCTGAAAGACACATCTTCTCATGCTTTGATAGGAATCACTGGTCACTAACCGTTGTTGTTCCAACGACGGAGGTAGTATACCACATGGATCCTCTTAAGCGTCGTATTGCAAGCGATGAATGGGTAGAAGTTGTTGATAAGTGAGTCAATATTTTTAATTGCTTTAGGTAATTTACGCAAAATGTTTTTTGTTGACTTGTACTACTTTCTAACAGTTCGATAAAGATGTACAAAGAGAGGCTGAATAAGGTGAATAAGGTTGCCAGGAAGAAAATTTGTTGGGAGAATATGGCGGTAATAATATTTTTTTATAATTTCTCATATATTGAAGTAAAATATGTGATTAATTTTATTTTCTATTTTTTTTCAGGGAGTTCCTTTGCAGACAGGGGTCCGGGACTGTGGCCTTTTTGTCATGGGATATATGAAAGAAATTTGTTATGACAAAGAGCTTCAATTTGCAACTAAGGTATGATTTTTTCTTGTTTTTAATTTTAAATTACAACTTTATGTCGGATGGTACTTTATTTTCACTATCAACATAGTGGCTTACAAAACTGTCAAAACTTTATTTGATTTTCAGTGGATTCGTAGAGGCAATCTGGCTTACAATGAGGATGACTTAAACGTGATCAAGATGGACTTCGCCAAATTCTTCATGAAGTTTTATTCATGTTAAGTTAGTCTCGCGAATAGTTTATATGTAATTTGTGATGGTAAGATGAACTAGTTTAAGTTATATTGACATTGTTGGTATGGTGTTTAAGTGGAGTTTTTCTGAACTTTTTATGGTTGTTGAAGTTTGGTGGATGTATGTACTTATGGTTGAAGTGGATCTTTGGTGTAGTTGGTAAATTATGAAGTTTATCGGATGTTATGGTATTTATCGCATGGTACATTTGGTTTTTGAATGGTTTGGTATTTGATTTTGCAATTTGTATTTGTAAAGGCTTTATTTATAAATAGAATAGGTATAGAACCATTGCTATGTTTGATAGACAATTGTTTAGTAAAATAAAAATATCTATTGTGCTAAGTTATACTAGACAACAGTTGGTACATAAGTAAACCATTGTCCTAAGCTATATCAGACAATATTTGGCACAAAAGTAAACCATTGTGCTAAAGATATTCGACAATGATGTTTTAAAAGGCATACACTTGTATGAACCAAACTTATACAACTGAATAGTAGAACTTAAACATTGTGCCTTAATGATTTGCACAATAGATCAAATTATTAACACCATTGTATGTACAAATCCTAACAACACTCTGGGATCACTACATACCATTGTTAGATTAGCTTCTAACAATATCTTGGTCATTACAAAAACTGTTGTGAGCATTGCTAAAACACAATACCCAAAAACAAAAAACTGTTGTCTAAAGTATGTCATACATTTGTTTTCTTAATAAAAACCATTGTGTAACTAGATGAAATAAATACATAAACCGTTGTAGGAGTCAATTCACATAACACTATTTTTAACTATTGTGCCTCTACATTGTTACAACGGCTAGAAAACTGTTGTTTGTAGAATATTAGAAAGGGTCATATCCGTTGTGTGAATAAAATGAGATAAAGGCTTTATATTCAGTTGTGTGATGTATTTGTTACAATGGTGCGTAACCATTGTATGAGTACCAAACACACCGCCCCCGGATAGACAACGAAATATTCATCTTTTAGACAACGGTGTAAAACCATTGTCTGATTCAATATTTCTTGTAGTGTGCCATAAATGACATGTCTACAAAGTTATATCATTTACGTGTTACACTTAAGTCTCTTACTAAAGAAAATGCTAAAATCAAAGAAAACAATTTATTTTTAAGTGAGAGGAATAATGTGCTAGAGTCTCTGTTCATTGATTTTGAAAAATTAAGAATTGAGTGTAAGATTGCCAAGGAGGAATTAACTGAGTCTTTGAAGAAGGAAATTTTTTTGAAGAAGCAGCTTGAACGTGAACATGAGGTGATTAAGGCATGAAAAACATCTAGAGATGTTCATGCTCAAATCACCAAAGTTCAAGGGATCAAGTCCTTTTGTGATGCAGCCTGGAAGAAGAACAAGGAGAAGCTAGAACCAAATTTGGTGGAAGGAGTGCTAACAGATGTAGACTCGACGAATGATGAGGGTCATCCGTTGGATAACAAAAAGGGTTATCCGTCGAGTGATGTAAATCCTCGTCCGTCGACTGTGAGCAAGCCTATCAGTAAAGCCAAACTTGTTAAGTTAAATGAGAGATATGGATCAGTTTCCTAGAATTTTGTTCCAGGAGAATCTAGTCAAGTGAAGAAGGAAAAGAAGGCTAATATCGGCCATATGACTGTCAAACAATTCAGTGACAAACTTGAAAAGATTGAGGTTAAAACAGAGGCTAAAAAGAAAAACAATAGAAATGGTAAAGTAGGGATTAACAAACACAACATCTACATACCTGATAAATATGCTCCTAGAAAAATCTGTGTCAAGTGTTGTAGTGTAAATCATTTGTCTGTTAATTGCAAATCTTCCATGCTTACTTCCATATCTGTGCCACCTCACTTTCCCAATATAAATGCCATGCCTCGTATGCCTATGAATGCTATGTCTACACAGAATATGAATGCACAGTTTGCTAACATGCCATTTGCACCCAATCCTTATTATGCTGCATTTAGTATGCCACAAATGCCATTTAGCAAGCCCTACTGGAATAACATGTTCAATAATAACATGCCATTCCCTGTTAATCATAATATGCATGATAATTCTGCTGTAATGAATGTTTTCAAAGGTTCAACTCAAATGACTAATGGTGAATCTGATATCCCCAAGTCAAATGAGATCAAACCTAAGAAACAGAAAAAGAAAGCTAACAAGGCAGGACCCAAGGAAACTTGGGTACCAAAATCAACTTGATTTGATTTTGATGTGTGTCGGGAAACAGAAAGAATCTATGGTACTTGGATAGTGGTTGTTCAAGACACATGACTGGTGATTCTACCCTGCTCACAGAGTTCAAGTAGAGAGCTGGACCTAGTATTACTTTTGGAGATGACTGCAAGGGTTCTACTGTGGGATATGGCTTGATTTCAAAAGACAATGTCATCATTGAGGAGGTTGCCTTAGTGGATGGTCTCAAGCATAATTTGTTGAGTGTCAGCCAGCTTTGTGATAAAGGCAATTCAGTAACCTTCAACTCAGAAGCCTGTGTTGTTACTAACAAAAGAAGCAACAAAGTGGTTCTCACTGGTGTGAGAAAAGGAAATGTGTACCTAGATGACTTCAACTCATCTAATGCAGAATCTGTTACTTGTCTTCTCAACAAAGCAAGTCAGGATGAAAGTTAGTTATGGCATAAGAAGCTATCCCAACTAAACTTCAAGACCATGAATGAGCTAGTAAAGAAAGAACTGGTTAGAGGCATTCCTCTAGTGGAGTTTTTTAAGGATGGATTGTGTGATGCCTGCCAAAACGGAAAGCAGATTAAAGCATCATTCAGAAAGAAACTTGATTCAACAATTGAAGAACCTTTGCAACTGCTTCACATGGATTTGTTTGGACCAGTCAATGTGTTTTCCATTTCAAGGAAAAGATATTGCCTAGTAATTGTAGATGATTTCTCAAAGTTCTCTTGGACATATTTCCTAAAGTATAAAGATGAGGCTAGTGAAATCATCATCAATCACGTAAGGCAAGTCAATAATCATCCTGATTTCAAAGTGAGAAGAATCAGGAGTGACAATGGAACTGAGTTCAAGAATTCAACATCTGTCGAGTTGCAAAATGTTTCATCCGTCAGGAGACAATCTGCCTTATCCGTCGGAAGGCAACCTGCTTCATCCGTCGGTACTCAAAATTCACCATCCGTCGGGTTATCAAAAGGAGCAGGGAGTTAGGATAGATCACTTAAAGAAAGCTCCCCTTTCTCAAATCAAAGATCCACTAACTCAGGGGGAGTTTCTAATAATCAAAACTCAATCACACATCAAGACAACAATGAGGCCTCTTCATCTAGAGCTAATCTACCTCAACAAAGGAAATGGACAAATGATCACCCCTTTGAGCTCATCATTGGTGATGTTTCTTCTAGAGTTCAAACCAGGAGAGCAACTCAAGAAGAATGTCTATACATCAGCTTTCTTTCCAAGGAAGAACCAAAGAAGTTAGAAGAAGCTTTGTTGGATCCTGATTGGATTTTAACTATGCAGGAGGAGCTAAACCAATTTGAGAGGAATAATGTATGGAAGCTGGTGCCCAAGCCTAAAGGAAAGAATCCAATAGACACCAAATGGGTATTCAGAAACAAAATGGACGAAAATGGCATAGTAGTTAGGAACAAAGCTAGATTGGTTGCTAAGGGCTATTGTCAATAAGAAGGAATAGATTTTGATGAAACATTTGCTCCTGTTGCAAGAATTAAAGCCATCAGAATCTTCTTAGCCTATGCAGCCCATGCCAATTTCAAGGTCTATCAAATGGATGTCAAAAGTGCCTTTCTGAATGGAGATTTGGAGGAGGAAGTATATGTCAGTCAACCTCCTAGTTTTGAAGATCCAAATTTTCCAGAACATGTCTATTATCTTTTGAAAGCACTTTATGGACTAAAGCAAGCACCTAGAGCCTGGTATGACACTTTATCAAAGTTCCTTTTGGAAAATTACTTCACAAGAGGTATTGTAGATTAAACTTTATTCTTTAGAAATGTTAATGGCTCTAGCATACTTGTTCAAATTTATGTAGATGATATTATTTTTGGCTCTACAGATGAGAAACTTTGCAAAAAGTTTGCCAAATTGATGCAAAGTAAGTATGAAATGAGTATGATGGGAGAACTAACTTACTTTCTTGGTTTGCAAGTTAAGCAAGTTAGTGATGGAATATTCATTAGTAAAACTAAATAAATTTTTGATCTTTTAAAGAAGTTTGATATAATGGATTGCACATCTGCAAAAACTCCCATGGCTACTGCAACTAAGCTTGAATTAAACACTACTGAAAAGTCTGTGGATATTTCATGTTATAGGGGCATGGTTGGCTCACTTCTGTACTTAACAGCTAGTAGGCCAGATATAATCTTTGCTACATGTTTATGTGCTAGATTTTAGGCTGATCCTTGAGAATCTCACTTATTAGCTATTAAGAGAATTTTCAGATATCTCAAGGGAACACCAAAACTTGGCATTTGGTACCCTAGAGATTCTGGTTTTTATCTAACTGGTTATTCAGATGTAGATTATGCAGGTTGTAGAATTGATAGAAAAAGTACAACAAGAACTTGTCCATTTCTAGGAAATAA
Organism: Apium graveolens; assembly: GCF_009905375.1. Lineage (NCBI taxonomy): Eukaryota > Viridiplantae > Streptophyta > Magnoliopsida > Apiales > Apiaceae > Apium > Apium graveolens. The sequence goes on from NC_133656.1 coordinate 240,799,806, forward strand.
GCTTGTGTCCTGGTTCACTAAAAAGCAAAATTCAGTTTCCACCTCTACAGCTGAAGCTGAATATATTGCTGCTGGCAGTTGCTGTACACAAATTTTGTGGATGAAAAATCAATTGCTAGATTATGGTCTGCAAGTTGAGAGGATTCCTATTTTCTGTGATAACACAAGTGCAATTGCCATCACTGAAAATCCAGTACAACATTCAAGGACAAAGCACATAGACATCAAGTACCACTTCATAAGGGAACATATAATGAATGGTACTGTGGAACTACATTTTGTTCCAAGTGAAAAGCAGCTTGCAGATATTTTTACCAAGCCACTGGATGAATCCACCTTCTCAAGGTTGGTAAGTGAGTTAGGTATGCTTAATTATTCTTAAATCCTTATGAGATAATTTGCAAGTTGTAATGCAGCCAGAAATTTAAATTGATTTTTCAGTCATAGATGAAATTTTGGCTAAGTCAAAATTTACATCTCGATAGATGATCTTTATCCATCGAGTTTGATCATCCGTCGGAATACTATTTGCTAATAAAAATCAATTATTTTTCTGGAATATTTTATAACTCGACGGATAACAGTTTATCCTCATCCGTCGAATTGTCTTAATCTTAGCCGTTAATTTCCTGAACATTATCCATCGAGTATACTTACAGTTTGTAAGCATAACACGACGGATAATTGATGGAATTTTTACAGTTTAATTTTTAAATGGCTATTTTAGGAAATCTTAATTGGCTACTTTATTTTACTTTATTATTTTTGGCAGTTATTTTTGAGATAGTATAAAAGCCTATTTCATTTCCATTGCTTTTCTTTTATCATTCTCCAATTATCTGCTCCAATTTCTTTCTCTTTCAAAGCACTTACTCTCTCTCTGCAAGCTCTTATTCTCTAACAATGGCGCCTGTTGTCAAGATTATGTCTCAAAATGGGTTCATTTATGAGAAGAATAACTTCACAGCCTTAGTGAACAAGGGGATTCAGCATTCTGATAACTACCACAAAATGATGGATTTTGTGAAGAACTGCAAGCTTAACTATGCCATGCTGGAATCACCCACCATCTTTTGTGAAGTTGTTGAAGAGATGTGGACCACTGCTACATACAACTCAACTAATAAGACCATCACAATCACTATCAAAGGTAATGAATTAGTATTAATAGTGATGTTATTAAAGCATGTTTCAAGATTATTGATAATACTGTGACCTCACCACACACTGACACTGATATAGTTAATATGCTTAATTCCATGAACTATGCTCTTTCTACTTCTAAGTTGAGTGACATTAGGAGATTGGGTTTTAGGAAGGAATGGAGTTTCATGTGTGATATAGTGACCAAGGTCTTTTCTGGTAAAATCAGTAATTTTGATTCTATTAATATTTCCATGATTAACATGCTCTACATGCTAGTTACAGATAAGTACTTTAATTTTAGTGACCTTGTTCTGTTTGAGTTGGGTTTTAAATTAGGAGAGTTAAACAAGAGGGGTAAAAGTGTTTATTATGCTAGATTTTTCATGATGTTAGCTAACCACCTCTCTGAGGAAATTGTGCTTGAGAACCCAAACAACAAATTAGATTGTTGGGTTCAAGAGAGAAGGATTATTACAGATTTGAACAGGGTAAAACATCACATGGAAGTGCCACTTTTCTATTTCCCTGTAATGGAAGCACCTCAGGTAAGTGAGGTAAGTTCATCTATCTCTACTACTATTCCAACCTCACTAGTTTCTTTGAGTTCTAGTGTAACTATGGAAACTGTGTCAATGACCCAACAGTTGCCTACCCAAGCTACCAAACCAACAAAAATTTCAAAATCCAAATCAAAGAAAGCCCCCTCTGGTATCTCTAAAAAGATGCCAGTTATAAAATCCACCAAAACCAAAGAGGGGAGTGTGAAGGTGGGCAAGGTAGGTGAGGGAAAGGGTGAACATAAAAGAAACTCTAAGGATAAGGATGGAGAGTTGAGTGGTTCCCAGCCTAGCCACACTATAGTTTCCCAACAAACTGCAGTGCTTAAAAAGGATAAATGCTCATTTCTAGTTGCATCCTCCCAAAAGGATGTAACTATTGAACAAAGCTCTCAACCAAGAGCATATGCCAAGAGGGTAAGGGACACCAGCTCACCCGAAACTTATGCCAGAAAGAAGAAATCCAAAACCCTTGGGGATGCACAGGGTACACACACTGTGCAAACTGGTGCTAAAGAAACAGTCACTGTACCTTCACAAATTCAGCTTGATGTGGCTCCAATAAATGTGGAGTCACAGCCAAAGCTCTAGTGATAGAAGCACCTCAAACACCAAATTCTCCTACAATTTCTCTGGATGTGGATATGATCAACTCATCAATTCCTGATTCCCCTTCTTTAACTCTGTTGGGGAAGCCAAAATCTAATGCAAGTGAGCATCATCTTTTAGATGATTTGTTGGCTCACTTGCCAATTCTTTCAGGAACTGTTGAATCACCTGTACCCAAAATATCATCAATCAGCATAGAGTCCATAATAGTTTTTCTTCCAAGTTCATTCATTTCTACTCTCTCGATGGATATTGCTCATCCGTCGAGTAGTGACTGTATCCCGATGGATAAGCTTAACAGCAGTTATCCGTCGGATAGCAAAATCACTAACCCGACGGCTACTACTCATCCGTCGAGTATTTCTGCACAGTTTCAAACTTCATTTATTTTAAGTGCAGAAGACTTAGTGGTTGTCCAGTCACTCTTAGGATTGAGGGAAGAGAGTGTTATGAGTGAGAGTCTGGGTTGCTCCCAGGAAAAAGGAGAGGAAAAGAGTGAAACTATGCGATCCATTTCTTCAGGATTGGCAAAAGAGAGTGAGAGGAGTCCCACCATAGATGGTGAAGGTGAGGGTGTGAGGGTGGGGAGCCAGGGTGAGACACTGATGCAACAAAAGAGAGAACACGAGAGAAATGCAGGTACATGAGCTATAAAGATGGATGTCATTGCTAGTGAGTCAATGAATGTCCAGGATGCAGAAAAGGAGGGACTATCTCAGCAACCTCAAGTTGTTATAGATTCCATCTCTCTTGATGCTGAGGCATTTACTCACCATGTTCCAGCTTATCAACTTCTAGCTGAACAGGGCAATGACAATGCATAAGGGATGCTCAATTTGGTGCATACCACTCAGTCAATGCTAAGAGCTAAGGATGCCATCACAACTTTGCCTTCTACAGCTGGTGATGTGGATTATGAGACTGGTGGTTCAGCAGGTTTCTTTGGTGATGAAGGTGGAGATAGTGAAGAAGAGGCATTGGACATAGGGGGAGAAGTAGGTTCCAGTTCAAGATCAGGCATACCATCATGGGCATTTTTAAAGCACAGTGAATGAAATGAGCATGAACTATCTGGAAAGAGGACAACCATCCTGCATCAAATCTCCAAAGGCTGAAATTATTCTGAAGCCAAGGGTGAACTATCCAAAATCATCATTAAAGAACCCTTTGGATACAGTGTCTGAGACACCTAAACCTGATGAGAAGAAGCTTCTGTCAAGGTCAATTGCCTTCTACAAGGATCCAACTGATTTAGCTTTAAAGAAAAGAATTGCTAAAGTTTTCAGGAATGGGAAAGAAATTTGTGTGGTGGCTGGACATCTTCAATTTGCTCAAGCAAAGAGAGAAGAAAAGGCAAGATTGAAGCATGAAAAGAAGCAAGCTATTCTAAATACCAAAAAGGCTAAGCAAAAGAAAGAGCAAGCTGCTATCTTGGCCAAGCTACAAGCTGTAAAACCAACATAACAGATTCCTTCTCAGCCATCTGAAATCACCGAATCTCAAGAATTAAAGAAGCAAGTTGAATCAGAACAGAAAAAATCTCCAAGATATAAGGAATTGGCCAAAAGAACCAAAAGGAAACTGGATTTTGTTGATAAGGAATTGGAGGATCAGTTTTCTAAGGAATCCACTTCAACTACAACTCAAGCATCGAAACCCTCTGTGGTATTTGAAGACATCAAGGTGGTGGATCCTTGCAGGAACATTCATGGTGAACCTATTATGCCTAAGGATGAACCCATAGAATGGGAGAGCCTACCAATTCCTGACTTCAATTTTCCAATCCTTAGCAAGCCAAAAATAACAAAGTCAAGAGCTGTCAAGAAAGTGAAGTTTTCACCTCTCAAATCCAAATCTCTAGTCAAAGCTCAATCTAAAGTCAATAAGGGAGATTACATGTACTTATGTGACATCAAGGAATTCTCTGATCTAAATCTCTATCTAGATGAACTAGAAGAAGTGAGAGGGATTGATGCATACAGAAACCTACCTGAAAGATTAGTTTTCAAGTACAAGGGAGGAAAGGAGATTCAATGGCCACTTCACAAGATCCTTCAAGAAAGCCAAGCTGTACTGATTAAGGTTTATTCATCTTTCAAGAAGAACTTTGGGTTCAATGTAACTGCAAGAAGATTGGTTCTAAAGAAGATTGAAGAACTGAGGAGTATTAGGGCTAAAGATGCACTCCTAAAGACTCTAATTATCCCTTACACAGGGAGAAGAGTGCATCTAAGGCCCTACTGGCTGATGGAGTTTATGGATGACAAAGGAGTGAGAAGATTTTTCAGATTAAGAGACCAATTGAGCATCTCTAGCAATGAGACTCTCTTGGAGATGCAAGAAAAGCTAAATCTCTCAGAATCTGATGAACTGGAATTCCACAGACAACTCCAAAATCAGATAGAAGAAAACAATCAAAAGCTTGGAAAGAGATCCAGACCTTCAAGGATCTAGATAAATCTGCTCAGGTTAGAGGAGCACCTTGAAAATGACTGTGAGCTAAACTTTGTACATTTTGTTAATTGAAGCACTTTACAATTTTATCTATCTACTTTCAAAGTTATATTTTTAGGGTGTTTTGTTATCATCAAGTTTCTCTTAATTTATGGCTACAATTCCAGTAGACATAGATTGGGGGAGATTGTTGTATATATGTTGTGAACTTGATGATTTCATTAACAAAACACCTTGGTAGATTTTACTTAGTGAAAAATATAGCACTCGATGGATAAGGATTATAGTCCCGATGGATGACCCAATATAGTCCCGACGGATGATGATTTATTATCCATCGAGTGAGTAGCTTATGTAACAATAAGTCTGTAGCACATTTCTGCATACACATTGTTTAGATTCTGTAAGTAGCACTCAAGTCATGTTGACTTTAACTAGATATGCAGAATAGGTTGATTAATTGTACATAGATGATGTCTTATAATTTTGTATAAGTGAAATGAAATCAAGTGCTTGATTGTTGCCCGAAGGATAAACAAACAATGAATTCGACGGATGATCAACAACCCGACGGATGATCAATATCTCGACGGATGATCATGAACCCGACGGATAAAGAATTCAAATATTTGTTGACAGTGACAACACAGTCACATACATCGAGTGGATGCAAATGGAATATGGTAGCCTATTCAACTGGGTTTTCGAGAACAAAGAAGCATTGCCATTTCCATGCTATTATGAAGATATTCAAAGATGCTGGAATAGAGTAATGAAGTAGCATTGTAATAGACTAGATTGTTTTTGTTTTATTATCATATCTCATTACTTTGTAATCTTGGTGATATATATAAACCAAGAAGTAGCAACTATAAAAACATCTGAGATACAAGCAGAGAAACATTTGTAAGCAGAATTCTTAGTATTTTTTTGCACCCTTAGTTGTTCAATTATTGTAAGCAGCTGTGAGCATTTTGCACACAGGGTTCTCTCGATATATAATATATATCTCTGGTAGAATCACTCAAATCCACCAGAAAGTTTTTAAAGACTCTTATTTTTAATTACTTGTGTTTTGATTCATTTAAGTAACTATTCCGTATTGTGCTAATCAATTCACACTTATATATAGATTCGAGTTAGAACATTTTTATTTCAAGAAAATGTTTCAAGAATTCCATTCAACCCCCCTTCTATAATTCTTGTCATATTGTTAAGGGACTAACATGGCATAGCAAGAAGCAGCACTCAGTATCCACATCAACTGCTGAAGCTGAATACATAGCTGCTGGAAGCTGTTGTGCTCAAATCTTGTGGATGAGGAACCAACTCCGGGAATATGGTTTATTGGTATCAAAGATTCCAATATTCTGTGACAATACAAGTGCAATAGCAAACTCAAAAAATCCAGTTCAGCACTCAAGGACAAAGCAAGTTGATATCAGGTATCACTTTATCAGAGAGCATGTCACAAATGGCACTCTGGAGTTACACTTTGTACCCACAGAGGATCAAATTGCAGACATCTTTACCAAACCACTTGATGAAAACACTTTCTCTAAGTTGGTTAGTGAACTTGGGATGTAAAATATTTCCAATTAATTTTAGAAGATAATACTTGCAATTTGGTCTGGTTAAATTCACTTGTTTAAATTCAATATCTTAAGGATATCTGAATTTACATGCCATTTATTATTTCTCACAATTCAATCATTTTTGTGCTTACATATAAATTATATATATGGTTAAGCACATTAATAGTGATAAAACTATTTAATTTGATCTCAGTGGACTTGAAATAATCAATATCTAAAGTGGTTCATTGAAAGTAAAATTAAATATATTGCAGCATAATTATTTATCACAAGATTATAGCGTTATTAATAAAATAATAACATCTGTAAAAATAGTGAAATATAATTTTGAATATTTATTTATTTTAAACATCTTTTTCACAGAATTATTTTTGATGTTTGAAATAAATCAGTAGGAAAGGGTTGTGACTTAGAAACTTTTCTAAGTCATGTATTCTGTGTCGCCACAGAACTGTGTCGCCACAGAGAATGAACTTAGAAATTTTTTGAAGTCCTATACTCTGTGTCGCCATAGAACTGTGTCGCCACAGAGAATGAACTTAGAATTATTTCTAAGTCCTATATTCTGTGTCACCACAGAGAGTGGTCGCCACAGAGAGGGTCGCAATACAGCCCCTTGAACAAAAATTGACTGTTTTTGTGATATATATATACACAGTCGATTTGTTATACACACAGCTTCACCATCGCAGGAGAGGAAAAAAAATTTGATTGATTAAAACCCTAACAAAATACTGTCAAAATTTCTAATTTTTACAGTATTGGATTGCCCAGTTCACAAGGAGTAATTTGATTTCAAAATCAACCAGTTTCATCGGTTCAATTTGCAGATCGAGTTACCATATCTTTGACTGCTTAAGGCTGTGTTTGGTTAATCCAGTAAGGGTCTCAATATCAATTAAAACTTATTAATTAAGGGTTTGTTTGGACATTTCTTAAAATTTAAAAGTGTGTTTAATTAAGAGTCTATTTATTTCCTTTAACTAATTCGAAGTGCTCAATTAACTTTGTTTAAATCTAAATTTTATTCTTATTTTATTCAAATGGCGAATAATATTCAGATTCCAAAAACAAATTTTGTTTCGGTTATTGAACGTGATCCCGTGAAAATGGTACACTTTGAAACTTGGATCCGTTTTTTAAATGAACATTCAATTGTGCGCTTCGCATTAACGACTAATGTAAAATTGAATGTTGAGCTTCTCAGGCATGTACACACAACAGCTATCAACTCTTCTACAGATGACAAATTAGCTTTCTCTTTTGACATTGAAAATGATACCATCAGAATTACAGAGGATGATCTCAATGAATATCTCCAGTTACCTCGTGATAACTTTGATGACACTCCAGAGGAATGGGAACTACTCAGCTTCTTCAGGGAAATTAGAAGCACAATGACAACAAATGATGACTTACCAAGGCACTTCAATAAAAATAATCTTTCAAAAGAATGTAATTTATTCTTCAGTATACTATCTCATTGCTTGTCTCCCAAGACAGCTAGATTTCATGGACTCACTATCATCAATCAAGTTGTTGGGGTGGCTGTCGCGAATAATCTTCGCATCAACTTTAGGAAGTTATTCATGAAGCACATCTTGGAGAACCAATCCAATCGTCAGAACTTTATCCTATATGCTAGGTTTCTTCAGATAGTGCTCCATGGGAAACTGTCAAAAGCCCAAAAGAAAACCACTCACAGTGACTTAATGCAAGATCCTCCTGTCTTGTCTCAACTGTTAGTAACCAAACTACACAAGGAAGGGAACTATCCAAACTCAGAGGTTGTTGTCCTAACAGATCACATGATGGATGCCTTTGCCACTATCAATGCTCAATATGAAGCAGAAGAGGAAGCTGAAGAAGCACCTGAAGCTGAAGATGTCCCCCTAGCTGAAGATGACCCAGAGGAAAACATTGCTAATGAGTCTGTTGGAGATGAGGATGTAGAAGCAGATCAACCTATTTCTGAACATGGTGACCAAGCAGAGGCTGCAGTTGAGCAAGAACAAGAAGCTGAATCTGAAGAATCCTCTCAACCTCAACCTGAAGCTGCTTGTCTACCACATCAAGCTGTTGAATCTACTCATTCAAATACCTCTGTCTATAGACCAGTCTTCTCAGGTATGGGTACTTCTGCTATGAGTCATACTTTTGAAGCATGCTCTGATTTTATTAGCATAGATCAATTACACCTTGATTCTTAGCACACACAAATACTTGTTGAACAAGTAGATAGGTTAGGGAGTGAATTTTGTATGCCACAAATTCATAGCCACCCTCTAGAGCCAAACCAAACACCACCATCTCTCCTAGCTCAAACCCTGGAGTATAAGGATCCTATGCAAATAGAGGGAGAAACTGAACTAGATGCAGCAAATAAGGAAGGTACTGTGAGTGAACCCGCAACTCTGTCTCCTATGAAGCAAAGTAGTGAACATCCTGAGACATCTGCAAACCTCCAGGTATCTTCCCAAAAGGATTCTCTGGCTAAAAAGGCACATACACAGTTACTAGATCTATCTTCTCAACAAGGTAGATCTATTGAAATTCGCCCGTCAGCCACGGTATCCTGTAACGAGTCAAACACCTTATCCAATATCCAAGCTCTTGAAGCTTTAAATGAGTCAATTAGAAGAGTACTATTTGGTGAGGACGCATTGATGGTAACAGGGAATTCGACCATTTTACGGTTAAAATATCCTGTTCAAGGTCCTTCAATGGATCAACTGCCTTCACAGGTGTTTGGAGAGAGTGTTATAATCGCTGCCAAATCTAGCACATCACTTACCTACCCAGGACTAATAAACCTGGATGCATCTGCGGATAGTGGATCCGACGTAGGTGCTTATCGGCAACCCATTGGCGATGAACCAGATTTACCTGGTGAGCCTAAGGGGAATGTATCTTCACAGATACAAAGGGAAGCTGGGGATCAGATGCCAGATATGAAGGCCCCAGTGCTCCCTCCGGAGATTCGAACTCTGGACGAATCATCTCTTTATAATAGGCAACTTGTCTCAGACAAGGATGGGGAATTGCGAACTCCTATTGCACCACTGCCGACCTCCTTAAGGATGGCTCCCGTGTCTTCTACAGGTACACCTGGAACTCAGAGCTTTGAGAGGAATGAACTTGTGAGAATGAGTGACACACATGACCCAAAACCGCGATACACTGTGAGAAGCCTGTGAGACACCTACCATCCAAACTACACCTATAGATCTATCCAAAGATGTCACTAAAGATTATCTCAATGAGCAGCTAGCATTCAAAGACAACTATCTTAAGGAACAACTGGCTCTTAAAGATCAACACCTTTAGACAAAACTATCTCTCCGAGATCATCAAATTGCTAGTCTTTCCAATCAATTTGAACATCAACAAGCAGCATTCGCCAGTTTACGGGGATTCGTTGAGCGATCTCTATCTCATACAGGGAAAGGAAAAGCACCTGCCAACACTGAGCCAAAGATCTCAGTTAGCAAGCAGGCACCTATCCCGGTCTCATCTGAAGCAGCTCTTGCCAGTACTGGGCCAAAGACCTCAGTCAGTAAACAACTGCCTGCTTCTCTTGAGATCCCTGTCTCGACCTTACATGCTCAATCAACACCAGCTCTGAAGGATAACCCAACTGAGGGGGAGAAAAGGGTAGTACAACAAGAAAAAGTGGACACTGCTGTTAATCTACTTCAAGATGCCTTTCAGACCACTGGTACATATGATGTATTTGAAGAAGAGATGAAGGAAGAGTTAGAGGAGAGAATTGATGAAAGGGTGCTCCTAAAGGAAAGATTCTCTAAAGAAAGCGCAACATCTGAGGGGGAGCAATCAGGGCATCTGAGCAGAATCATTATAACTCAGAGAAATCTGCTGTCTCAGATATATGCTCTGACACCCTTATTTTCTGAAGAAGAATTAGAAGAAGGTGAGATATATGAAAGTGATGTTCCGATAGGGTGTGAGCCAAGATTTGAAAAAGTGGCTACGGAAGAAAGAATGATCATCATAGAGGATGAAGAATGTGAAGATGAAGATGCTTTCTCGGATGACTGTCTATCCTATGGAATCATAGAGAAAATAAATCGCTCTTATTTAGCAATTCAAGAAGAAATAGAAAGATTCAGAGCAAGAATTCAAAGAGCTATTCAAAGGAAAAGGAACAGAGAGGAGAGAGAAACATATCTTCAAGCTAACAGGAAAGAAAGTAAATGGGAAGAAACAAATAAGAAAATGGACAAACCAGAAGCATATCACTATTCAGACCCTGGAAACTCTAATCGGTTGAGAACTGTGGAGCACTACAGAGAGACATATATTAACATCCATGAGTTCTATGATCAGTTCAACAAAGTAATTACTGGAACTACTGTGAACATTATGAAGAATGGATGGAAGATCACTATCAATCACATAGATGGTCTACAGATAAAAGTGTCTACAAGTGTACTGAAGAAGTTGAATATTGTTGAATTGTTTGTCTTAGCCTCAAAGATCCCATGGTTGAAATCGAATGAAAATGAATACTTCAGAGACAGAATTTGAAGAATGATGATGGATGTATCTCCTCAAGCAGTTATGTATCCATTTGTGATCAAACTTGTTACGGGTGGTAGATTACAGAATATCACCATGTCTGACCAACACATAAGAACCATTCGGTATCTATAACTTACCTTTCTGGAAAGTCAACTAAGGAGCAAAAGAGCTAAACTGACAGCTCCAGGTGTTAAGAGATCTGAAGCAGATGTCAAAGCCGCTGAAATTCTGTACGCTTATAGGCTCAATGACAAGATGATCAAAGACACAGAGAAGGATATGAGGGAAATCAGAAGAGAATATCATGAGATGGTGTTCATTAATGGAGAGGCAGAAATTGGTCTTCTTAAAGACACTGAACCCATAATCAACATTGACAGTGAAGGAGAATTAGTCTTTAGAATCAACAAATGCAGAATCAGAATCAAAGACTTCAGGACATGTGAATCAAGCTCAATTCAGCAAGCCTTGACGGATGTCAAACTGTCTACCTGTAAAGATGACAAGGTTGCTTTGATCCCTATCATAAAGATTCTTGATGAAGTAATAGAAGAAGAATCGATCAATGACACCAGCAGAGTAAGAGGACATCCAAAAAGGATAACAGTCTTTGTAATGTCCAGAAAATCATCTCTAATGTTTGATCTGGTTCCTAAATGCTCTAAAGTCAAGTATCTTGAGATAATACTTCATGAGCTAAACAATCCACCTCCCGTCAATGCACTTGAAATAGAAGCTCGTGATTGTGTACAAGCTAGATTGAATGAGCTGAAAGAGTCTCCTCCAAAACCTTCAGGTCCTCAGAAGAAAGTCTCTAAGAGAAAATCCGTTCAGCCTCAAGAAGAAGAAGGAAACAGGAAGCAGAAGAAGACAAAGACAAAGCAGACATAGAGTATATGTTCAGGCTAGAGGAACACTTCTTTGTAATTTGTGTTGTAAGAAATCTGGAAATGAATATGTAATCCAAAATGTATTTAATATCTTTATCTATTTTTATAGTGCGTACTTTTTCTTATTATCAGTTGAGTTATCCTTAAGGATTTGCTTGTCGAACTCTAACAATCAAATAGGGAGAGATTGTAAAGCATAATATAATGTAACATGTAATCGAGGATTTATAACTCAACATGAAACATAAACAGATAAACATTATTAAACTTTGAAGCACAGGAACCCTTCAGATGAAGACAGGATAAACACAAATAACCAAATGATGTGATTGATTCATTAAGCTCTCCTACAGATCATGGGAAGAAGTTCATTACTATGTTCAAGCAGCCATGAAGAATAAGACATCAAGAGGCTTTAAGTATCAGCTGCATGTATTGACTTCAAGTGTTATAAAGCAAGGGTTCAGTGAAAGAAGCAGTGGATAAACTTCAGTATGTATCAACTCAGAATCATAAGACAAATTGAGTCAGGCTCCTCTCAAGGCTAGTTGTTTGTGAAACAGACCAGTGCACCAAACATCAGCATTTCAAGGAAGTATTTTATTTCAATTAACAGAAGAAAAATGATTGATACTCTGAAGAGTGACTTGACAAAGAACCAAAAATATTATAAGTAAAGACACTAAGGAACCCCTGTCGCCACAGGAGAAGTAACCACAGATGATTTGCTCTAAGGCACCTCTGTCGCCACAGAAGGTGTTAGAACAAATTGCTTAAGGCAATACAGGGAGAGTGTGTCACCACAGAGGCTATATAGGAGAAGGTGTCACCATAGAGCTTGTCACCACAGAGTGTTATAAGACAAACTGTCGCCACAGAGGCCTTACAGGGTGATTGTGTTGCCACAGAGCTGTCGCCACAAAGGCTATACAGAGGAACTTTGTCACCACAGAAGGTGTTGTTCACTGAGTTAAATGCAGCAAAGTTAAATGATTTGTGTGGACATGAATTGGCCAGTTGTTCATTTAATTTTAAAAGACTACAAAACTGAAGTGAATGTAATTCAATTCAGTGAGTTATCTTCTTCAGCAAACACAGACAGTTTACGAGAGCTCCATTAAAGCTTCAATTTATTATCCTTGTAAACAGAATATTATGCTGCTGAATTTATTATTGTTAATTTTAATTTTACACAGACAGCATATAGTCTCGTCTTTAATGGTATTTATCAAAATGTGTTTATACAAAAAAGTTGTGCATGAAAAATTTAGAGGGGTGTATTCAATCAAGATTTTTAAATATTTTCAAAATTTATGGATATTCAATTTAGATTTTGAAAAATCATTCAAAATCCGGAGGTATTCAATTTGGATTGTAAAAAATTCATTAAAATCTGAGTGTTTTTAATACAGATTTAAAAAAAATCCAAATCTTAATTTATTCAATTTGGATTTTATAAATTCCAGATGGCATTCAAAACTCCATGGATTTTATTTTATTTAAAAAATAAGTTGATTTTGATGGATTTTATAGTACAATTCTAATCTTTTGAAATATCTCCAAAATACATGAGATTTTGAAGGATTTCTAAACAAAATCATAAATAAACATTAGAATGTTATGCATGTTTAGTAACCAGGCCCTTTAAAATTTTAAGATATTATCTCTACTGAATCTTATAATATTATTATAACACCCTCCAACTTAAAAGCTAGAATTTGAACCCGAGTTCAACCGGGATCTGATATATTGTCAAGTAATCAGCTCATCCGAAAGTTTAAGATATTAAAGTAAGGTATCAACTAAATCTCATAATATTTTTCTAAGAAAGCACTAAAATTACTAATATGGTACGTAAAATAATGAAGGAAATAGTTTAAGAAAAAAATTACTTTAGAGACCATAATATTTAGATATGTTCTCGATTTCGCAATAAGAAAAATTTAAGTATTTAGTCGTGTTAATATCTATCTCATTGATATCTATTCGATTTTAAGTAAATGAACGTTATATTTTTGTTTAATGTTTCGATTTGAAATTTAGAAATTCATCTATAATCGTATATTGGTATAAATATTTCATGAGTCAAATATTAGCGATTGTTTGGCCCTTTTAGTAAATATGATAAGAATATATTATTCAAATTCAGATTCCTAAAAAAGAAAAATAATACATTTTTAGAGTTGTATGGCATCTTTGTTTTCTTGAGAGAGCACATCAAATTTAATTATAAAAAGCGCTTCAACCCACAACTCTAAGCATATTTCACTCCGTATTTTATATCATTGCTTACCATTCGAAAGATGAATCCTGAGAACTCTTCAAATTCATTGAATTACTCTTTTACTGCTCTTCCTATCCAAAATTCGACGGGTTACTCTAATCCTACTTTACCCAATAGTGAAGAACACAACCTTCAGCCATTCCAAAACACTATAATATCCGATGTTGATGTTGGTAATGGTATAGGTAATGTTGGTCATCTTGGAGATGGTAACGGTATGAGTTTTGAGGGCCAGTCTGGTGGAATGGTTCAGACTGATGGAAGCAATATTGAACAGACTGGTGGAAGTAGTGCTGGTCAAATTTCTGGGTCTAGGCCACGAGGACGTCCTCGTGGTTCAAAGAACAAGGAGAAAGAAAATGCCCTTGAAATGACTTCGACAATAAAGTCTATTGTTCTTGAAATACCACCCGGGACTGAAGTCCTTGAATGGCTGAGACAATATGCTCAGTCACAGAATTATTTTATGAATGTTACGGGTGGTTCTGGAATGATTTCACAAGCGGCCATAAGCCACATGTCGTCTGAACAACCATCAGTATTTTCTGAGAATCTTGGCTTGCTTTCTTTTACAGGAACGGTTGGCAAGATATCTCCTGCAGAACCATCTGGTTCTTGCTTTTTTAGTGCTTCATTTGCTAGGATGAATGGTGTCGTCATTGGTGGAATTCTTTGGAGGCTTATTACCTTGGGACCTATGTCTGTGACTGCTCTTATTTCCAAGAGCCCGGATGTCTTTGATGCCGGTTATCTGACTTCAGCTTGACATAGTCTTAAAGATTGAAGGTTTAGATAGCATTATTCTCTATATGTTATTATTTTTTAAGGACATTTTATGTAATGATTATGTAGTGCTCTAGCTTTTTTTAGTTAGAGATTTATTACATTCTAGTCGTTTACATTTTCGGTAATTTTTATATTTAATTTTGGAAAACTTTGTTTAGGAGTTTTACAACTCTGCATCTTATTTGATTCAGTTTTATTTGGTATTATTCCTTACGTGCATGTCTTTTACATCTCTGAATTCTATTTGTTTCCGGTTGAGATAGTTTTGCTTGCGGTGCACGTCTTTACCAGCTCTAAATTTTATTTGATCCGGTTTGAGATTTTGTTTTCCATATAATGCATGTTTTTTTGTTGAAGTCGCGATCTTTTTAAAATTTGTTGATTTACAGCACATAATCCCTTTTTAGGTATCAAGATCCCATTTGTTTTAGTACATTAAAATTCTTGCATGAGATATCTCTACATATTTCGTAATTTCGTGGTCTTGATTTGTTATGGGTCGTGCTGAAAGGCCAGTTGTCCCAACAATCACGTCATCAATTACATGGCATATCTTTCTTTTTTTGAAATAATTTACTTGGCGTATCTAGTTGTTTGTACAATTAACCAAACAAATATCTATTATTTAAGATAAATTAAAGAAAATATATATTTTTAAAAAAATCTTATAATAATAAGGATGATTGTGAAAATTAAAAAATTCAAAAAAAATACAAAAACAGCAATTTCCAATTGGACAGGAAAGACATAATGAATAGGGGAATATCATTTCATGCAATCATTATTGTTAATAAATCAATACATATTTGCAAATATTTGTTCAATATTTTAAATTTTAATTGACAAATATTCATTTGAGTAAGGAGTATACCGTCAATGACAAATGCAAATATAGATCAACACCGTCAAGTTAGTATTTGTCTATCCGGTTTAAATTCTTACAACATCCATAACATCTATCTTGCAAGATCATATTTTCTTGTTTAACATCAAGGACCCAACAGGCATTGATAATGACATCAAGATAACCGTATGGAAATTTTTCGATTTAGAGCCAGATAACTAGAAATTGGAGACCGAAAGTAACCACCTTTCCTGATTCGTCTTTGTATTGGAGACCGTGACCGAGACAGACAATTGCTTGTCCAATTTCCCGGAACCAAAATCCTACGAATTAGAAATAAAGCATTAGAGTGAAGTTATTTTTTAAAGATAATAAGCGAGACCCAAGAACTGTCATTGGTAGTGAAAAGAAATTTGAAGTCATCAGATTCAACGTATAACATGCTGGCAATTGTTGTGCACAACTGTTGTTCCGAATAAAAAAGATTTCATGTAAGTCTCATGTGAATAAAATCATGAGTTAAGATACTATCTCGTTTACTTTACAAATTCTATGGTCAAATCTATTTTAGTTAAGTTTTATATATTTTTATATATCATTATATATGATCAAAATGCATTCAATTAAAGGTAAGTCCCGCATGAATAAAATCACGGGCTAATGTATCATCTCGAAACTATCACACACATTATTTTATGTATTATGCACTAAATCGAGGATATTCACATAAACAGGCTCCCTACTATCAAGGTAGTGACAGTGTTGTGTACATATTGTGGCGCCCTCCAAACCCGGGTCAGAAGTTTGGGGTCCACACTCACACCTTATTTATAACCTGCTTATAACAATAATAAAGATAATAATAATATATGCAGTGACCCTACTTACTAACCACCACGGACCGCAACAGGTTAAAGTATGCACACAAGCCAAACACACTAATACATTACAAACCGTTCAAATCCCAACCATTCCAAACTCAAAACTGAGTATTAAACATTATTACAAACTTTTACAAACTTAAATTATTCCAAAAGAAACCTACTAGCTCAGCTTTCTCAACCTGAACCCCTAGCTCTCGCGCTGGACTGGGGATCCTCTTTACCAACTGGTTCCTTTTTAACTGGAAAGAATATAAACAACATCGCACGAATGAGCTAACTAGCTCAGCAAGTCACAATGACAAAACTGAGAATAATGATCATCAGGTGAATATGTTTATGATATCAAGTGAACAATGGATTATGATTTAGAATTGGATATTATACTTTTAATTTAAAAACCAAGGTTAGGCTGCTGATCAGTCACGCACTAACCCCGAGCAAGGCACACATCATTGCTCTAACTACTGGATCCAAGTCACACATTGGCCTAACTTGACCATTATATGGTCTGACCACGAATCTGGTCCACAATTTTATAAAAACAATCCAATTCTAACATAATAACAGAATATGCAATAATAAACAATAAACGAAATCATTAACAACAATAAATGTTTAACGATGGAAGGGTTTCAATCCTTGTAAGGATCAACCAGGTACTTTCAAAGCTTGAATGCTGGGTAATGAAAAAAATTGGATAACAAAGGAAACAACGTTTCAGGGTTTCAAGGATCTGGTCTTTCAAAGCATAAGATATCATGGATTGAGTATATAGTAATCCAGTTCAGTGTCCAGTATTTAGTTGGTATGTATTTGTGGAGTAGTATCGTAGATTTGTGGTTCATGTTTGGGTATACAATAATCAATGGCTTAGAAATAATATGGTTCACGGCTCAAGAACAATAACTGAAATCAGGATTTAGGTTTCCGTGCTTCAAAGCACTTGCAATGTCAACAAGACTATCAAGAATTACAATATCTCGAGAAAGTTCAGAACACTTGCCTGGTATTAGCTTACTACTCTGCACTTACTTCCAATCACAACCGTCTTACTATTCAACTATCTGTTTTCCTTTCCTACGTCTTGCCTTTTCTGCTCACATATCATAAGCATCTATCAATCATCAACTCACAAGATTCTATTCAACACACACTTCTATCTACCCTTCGTTTTACCCAAATCTGATTAACGGATTGAAATCTATGCAATAACGAAGTAAACACCGAATATATAGACCGATAGTCAAACAACAGGTCACGTATAACACATAATACATCACGTATTCAATGACATATCATTTATAAAGAAGTCTCGGGTCATAAATGTGCTTTCGGGTATTTAAAATAATTTTTAAAACATTTTTTGGAATTAAAACGGGTCGTTGGATCAATTTCGGGTTAATAAACAGGGTTCGGTTGGCCAATTCTGGCTCCGAAACAATTTTAGAATAATTATCGAGCCTTGAAAATAATTTAGAATAATATTTTAAAGCTCGAAACTATTTTTCAGAATTTTTAAATCATTTTTAAATAATTAAATCTAATTAAATAATTAATTAAAATCAATTAATAATTAATTAAATCAACTAATCAATTAATTTTCGAATTAATTGACCAATTAATCAATTATAAATTAACTGAAATTAATTAACTAATTAATTTAGATTTATTTATGAATTAAAAATAATTTTCAGAATTAAAATAATAATTTTTAGAATTTTCAGAAATTAAAAATGAATTTTTATAATAAAAATAATTAGGAAATATGATTTGTAAACATTTTTAAAACAGGAATCCAATTTTTGCAAAGTTTGGAAACCTCAGGGACCTAACTGCATCGTTTTCAAAAGTTGGGGTACCAAACTGTAATTTTCCAGCTCTTCGCCGGAAAACAGTCGGGTTCGCCGGAGAACACGTTCCCGGCGTCCTCACCCCACCAATACCTCCAGATCACATCTACACAACATCAGGAACACAACCATGCAATCAATTCATCCTAACAATCCCTAAGTTGGCCGGAATTTGGCCGTGAAATTTTCCAGTTTCCGGCGAACATCGGAAAACTTCAAAACACAACTCCCTTCTCTACAGACCTCGGTGGTTCATGAAACTTATACGACTAGATTGCAAATTTCACAGAGAACACAACCCACTATAACACAACATCAATCTATCACAGAATAAGAAACCCCCAAAATTCAATTAAGAACATTCATACGGGTTATAAACCCTAATTTTGAAATTCGAAAATTAAACTCAAATTTGAACATGTTATTGAACTCCAAATCAGACGTATGACATATGAAAATCATCAGGAAAACAAGCTCTACAACATGCAATCATCAAATCATACAAACAATCATCCGAACAAAAATTCATATTTTTAATAAAATAAATTCGAAAATAAATAAATTTTTAGAAAAATAACCTTGATTTCTGCAGTGAAACAAAGCTCAGAATCTGATAGAACACCTCAAATCCTTCGTTTTGGTTACTCAAGCTTTGAAAACAGAGATCGGTAACGCCTTCGTTTTGCTGTTTGATTCTTAGAACAGTTTTAAGAAATTAGGGCTTTTCTCTGAAAATTATATAATTATCTGTCTGCAAATGATTTTGATACGAAATAAAATACGGTAAAAGGCTATTTATAATTACAGAAAATTAGTATCCCGTTGGATCATTCCGTATATAAAATGGTACGTTTATTTATAAAAACTGATCCAAACGGTATCGGTTTTCGGGATAATTATCCAGATCAGTACAATTTGTACTGCGGTCTTGGTCTCAGCGCCTGGTTACACGTATTACGAAATGACAATTGGGATAGTTTAATAAAAAGCTCCCATTTATCGAAAATACGGGTTTTATTGATTTACCGAAACGAATATTGTATCGAAAATGTTACGCCGGGACCCGCGCAGGACAAACCGTAAGCCGGATCGAAAAAGTCGAAACATGGAAAATGCTCGGAATATTACAATTAGGTTAGGAAGGAGTTCTCGGAAGAGTTTCGGGTTCCAAAAACGTAACAACGGTTGACGTCGGTTGGTTCCCGTTTTTATAAAATAGATTTTAATTACCCGGAAAAAGATTTTAGAAATTTCATATGATTCTTATAAATCCATAAATCAACATAAAAATAATTAGGAAGATATGACAATTATCTATATTTTATTTTGGACATATAAAAATTAAAATACTCAATTAATATTATTTTTGAATATTCAAGTACAAATAACGCTTAACAATTAACTCACAGAATAGATATTGAGCACACATAATAATTATTTAATATCAAAATAATTACACGATATATCCCGGATATTACATCTTTCCCCCCTTAAAAGGATTCTGTCCTCAGAATCTCCTAAGAAAACAAATGAGGGTACATTTCTCTCATATCACTTTCTAACTCCCAGGTTGACTCTTCAACCTTTGGGTTTCTCCACAATACTCTTACTAACTTTACCACTTTATTTCTCCATACTTTCTCTCTTGCCTCTAGAATCTCTATCGGACTCTCTACATATGATAAATCTGCCTGAAGCTCTATTGGCTCATATTCGATTACATGCCTGGAGTCTGGATTATATTTCTTGAGCATCGATACATGAAAAACATTGTGAATGTGCTCCATGTGCGGAGGTAACGCCAATTCGTAAGCTAGTTTGCCAACGCGCTTTAGGATCTCAAAAGGTCCGACATATCTTGGGCTTAGCTTCCCTTTCTTTCCAAACCTCGTTAGTCCTTTCCATGGTGATACTTTCAGTAATACCAAGCTTCCTTCTTCAAATTCCATGTCTTTCCTTGACTGGTCTGCATATTTCCTCTGACGATCTTGAGCGGCTGTTAATCTTTTCTCGATAAGTTCAACAACTTCCTTTGTCTGCTGTACCAGTTCAGGTCCAAGTATTTTACGTTCTCTTACTTTGTCCCAATATATTGGAGATCTACATTTGCGTCCATAAAGGGCTTCATAGGGTGGCATTCCAATGCTGGCATGATAACTGTTGTTGTAAGCAAACTCTACCAGAGGTAAATGTTCGTCCCAACTTCCTTTGAAATCAATCGCACAAACACGTAACATATCCTCGATTGTCTGGATCGTTCTTTCACTTTGGCCATACGTTTGAGGGTGATAAGCTGTACTCATATTCAGTCTTGTTCCCAAATATTCTTGAAAACTCTTCCAGAATCTTGAATTAAACCTTGGATCTCGATCAGATACGATAGTCACTGGAACTCCATGACGAACTACGATTTCCTTCAGGTACATATGGACTAACTTGTCGAGCGAAAATCTTTCATTTATAGGCAGAAAATGAGCTGACTTGGTAAGTCTATCCACTATAACCCAAATGGCATCATGATTAGCCCTTGTCCTTGGTAATCCAACTATGAAATCCATAGTAATATGTTCCCACTTCCACTCTGGAATCTCCAATGGCTGTAACAATCCACTTGGTCTCTGATGCTCTACTTTAACTCTCTGACAGGTATAACATTTGCTAACCCATTCTACAATTTCCCTCTTCATATCTGGCCACCAATAATTCTTCTTTAAATCTCTGTACATTTTGGTACTCCCTGGATGGATGGAATATCTTGAACTATGTGCTTCTTGTAAAATTTCATTCTTTAACTCCGTCACCGGTGGAATCCAAATTCTAGATGAAAATCTCAAAATGCCTTGATCATCCTTCTGCGTGCATAATTCTTCACCTACCAAACGATTTATATCTTGGTCCATTACATTTTCCTGACATTTCTTTATCTTCTCCAACAACTCCGGATGGAAAGTCATATTGTACATTTTCGCTTCCTCGGGTTTGCAAACTTTAATTTCTAATTCCAATTTCTGAAATTCCTTATATATATCCTCAGGTATTGATAATTCATTTAACTTTTCTTTCCGACTTAACGCGTCTGCTACAACGTTCGCCTTACCGGGATGATAATTAATCGAGCAATCATAATCCTTGATCAATTCTAACCATCTCCTTTGCCTCATATTAAGTTCCTTCTCGGTAAATATATATTTCAAACTTTTGTGATCCGTGAAAATCTCACACTTTTCTCCATACAAATAATGTCTCCAAATCTTCAAAGCAAAAACTATAGCTGCTAGCTCCAAGTCATGAGTAGGATACTTTTGTTCGTGTGGTTTCAATTGTCTTGACGCATACACAATCACCTTTTCGTGCTGCATAAGAACACATCCTAATCCTTTATGAGAAGCATCGCTATAAATTACGAAATTCTCTTGATCGTCTGGAAGTGACAAAACAGGTGTCGTAATTAATCTTCGCTTCAACTCCTGAAAGCTTTCTTCGCACTTGTCGTTCCATATAAACTTTTCATTCTTTCGTGTAAGCTTTGTTAATGGTGTGGCAATCCTTGAGAAATTTTGAACGAATCGTCGATAATATCCTGCCAATCCCAAGAAACTTCTTACCTCAGTGGCTGTTCTCGGTCTCTCCCAGTTCGTAATTGCCTCGATCTTTGCCGGGTCCACTTTGATCCCTTCGTTACTGACTATGTGTCCTAAGAACTGAACTTCTAGTAGCCAAAACTCACACTTCGAGAATTTAGCATATAACTTCTTTTTCCTTAAAATCTCCAAAGCCGTTCTCACATGTTCCACATGATCCTCTTCCGTCTTGTAATAGATTAAAATATCGTCTATAAACACGATAACAAACTTATCCAAATACTCTTTGAAAATTCTGTTCATCAGGTCCATAAATGCTGCTGGGGCGTTGGTCAATCCAAAAGACATCACTAGAAATTCATAATGCCCATACCTTGTTCTGAAAGCTGTTTTTGGTATATCTTCTGGCTTGATCTTTAGTTGATGATATCCCGATCTTAAATCAATTTTGGAAAAGTACTTGGCTTCCTTCAATTGGTCAAACAGATCATCGATTCTGGGTAACGGATACTTATTCTTGATTGTCAGCTTGTTGAGCTCCCTATAGTCGATGCACAGTCTCAAGCTTCCATCTTTCTTCTTGACAAATAATACCGGGGCTTCCCACGGGGATACGCTGGGTCTAATTACTCCTTTCTCTAACAATTCCTGCAATTGCCTTGCTAGCTCTTTCATCTCAACAGGCGCCATTCTGTACGGGGCTTTGGACACTGGTTCTGTTCCAGGTTCTAAGTCGATCGCAAATTCAATTTCTCTATCTGGAGGAAGTCCTGGTAACTTGTCGGGAAATACATCTGGAAATTCATTTACAACTGGAATATCTTCAAGTTTTGCTGACTCCTGACTTCTGTCGATCACATATGCTACGAAATGCTCGCATCCTTGCCGTAATAACTTATTGGCTTGAATCATCGTTAAGAACTTCTTTACTTGTTTCTGACCTTTGAACGTTACTATTCTTTCGTCTGGCGTTTTCACCATTACTTTCTTATTTCGACAATCTATCTGAGCATCATGCTTAGATAACCAATCCATCCCTAATATCACATCAAATTCTCCTAACTTTAATGGTATCAAATCTACACAAAACTTACTACCAGAAATCTTAATCTCACAATTTCCACAAACTTGGTTCGCAGTTACACATTCTTGATTTGCTAATTCCACCGTCATTATTTCATTTAAGCACTCAACTGGACAGTTTAATTTACTAACAAAATCTTGTGAAACAAACGATCGAGTTGCTCCCGAGTCTATTAACAGTTTGGCACATAAAGAATTTACATTAAACGTACCTGCCACGACATCCGTATCCTGGATCGCATCCTTCACCGACATGTCAAAAACTCTAGCCCTTGGAGTCTCATTCACTGTTGGGGTAGATCCCATAATTCTCAATGCATTACTAACTGGGGCTGGTGTCTTGCAATCCCTGGCCATATGTCCTGGCTTCCCACATTTAAAGCATGTAAATCCAATGACTGGAACCTTTACTGCTGGATTCTGGATAGGCTGATCCTTATTTGCTGGCTGATTTCGGCACTCCCTTGAATAGTGCCCTTTCTGGTTGCATTTAAAACATACCACATTCAACTTGTTACAAACTCCTCCATGCTTCTTTCCACAAACTTGACAATCTGGAAAAGTTAATCTCAACTGATTCGGCTGATTCACATTAGCTGGACGATTGCCCTCGCCTCCGTCTCCTGCATTTTGTCTCCTGAAATTAAAATTTCTCCCTGGCTGAAACTTGCCCTTCTTAAAATTTGGAAACTTCCCTATTTGTGACTGACCCTCACTTCTCTCAAATTTCCTTTTCTTGCTTTCCTTATCTTTCTGGAACATCTCACTCTCTGTCTCTGCGATCATAGCCTTCTATACAACCCCGACATAGGTATCCAATTCAAAAATAGCTACCTTCCCTCTGATCCATGGCTTCAAGCCTTGCTGGAATCTCTTAGCTTTCTTTCTATCAGTATCAACATACGACGGCACATACCTTGACAATTCCTCAAACTTCCCCTCATAATCTGTTACCATCATATTCCCTTGCTTTAACTCTAAAAACTTCAGCTCCATTTGATCCTGAACAAACTGAGGAAAATACTTTTCTAAAAACAATTCCTTGAACCTTTCCCAACTAATAACATCTGTGCCTTCTAATGTCTTCACCATTTCCCACCAATAGGTGGCCTCATTCTTCAAATAGTAACTTGCAAATTCAACCTTCTGTTCTTCCTTTACTTTCACTAAGGCAAATGCCTTCTCTATTTCCTTTAACCAAACATTTGCTTCAATTGGCTTTAAGGAACCCTTGAATTCTGGTGGGTTTATTGCCTGAAAAGTTTTGAAGGTTACCTGGGGATTGGTCTGTCTTTGTTGTTGTTGTGTTAGGTGAACTATTTGTTGGGCCAAGATTTGAAGAATCTGGGCTATTGCTGGGTCCATAGGTCCTGGGTTCACATTCGGGTTTGTATCATCTTGATTGTTGTTGTTGGTTTCTTCATTCCAGGTGTTGGTGCGGGTATTTCTTTTAGGAGGCATTTTCTGTAATGAATCAATCAATTTATTTAGCTTTTGAATCAAATATTTGCATAAAAGAAAAGTTTTGTAAAACAGGAATATCTCTTTTTTTTGAAAACAGTTGTAACTAAGTAAATTGCATGCTTCTTTACAGAATATAAACAGTTATGGAAAACAGGGTACATGGTATCACAGGGTATAACTGGTGCAATAAATAAGGTAAGGTAAAACAGGTGCAATAAAATAAATGACAGTGCTGGAAAGGAAAAAGGTACTGATATATATAGATCAAAAGTTTTAGGGTAGTACAAGCGTAAAGATGCTTCGAAAGTAAAAGAAAAAAGGGTACAACAACCTACTCACTAGTCAACATAGCTAGTCTATAAATACAACTCAAAAGTCTATTGATACACACTACACACTACTGTACATACTACATAACCATAACAACACTGCTCAACATCTCCATCTCTGAATCTTTAACTCAGCTCCAAGGAAACTCTGGTCCTGCCAGCCTCTCAAAGTCCTCCATCACCTCAGTAGCCCAGCCCATCAGTGCATCAGGACCTCTGCCAGGTAGTGTAGCTCCATGTAGCCTAGCTTCAAGAACCCTCCGTGTCACATAAATCTCCTCTCGAAGCTCCCTCACACCACGATCAACATCTGTAGTCCTGATGATATGCTGTAACTCTCTGATCTGAGCCAACAAGGAATCACGCTCCAATAGAAGAGCCTCATACCGGTAATAAGGAACTGGGGGCAATGTAGACTGGAATGGGGCACTCGCAACTGAATGCCCAGTGGAATCTGAATCAGCTGGTGGGGGTCCTCTGATAGGTGGCCTCACGCCTGGAGGTGGAATAACCTGCAGTGGTACGGGCTGCAACACAGGTGGAGGTAATATAGCCAACACTGGTGGAATAACAGGACGTGGATCCGAAGACGGCACTCCAACTGAAGGCTCCGAGTGATCAGCTGATACGGAAATAAAAAAGTCGGCCATCACTGCTATCTGAAATCATATCGCCATATAAGAATCTCGTACCATAACACGAACTATACTAATATCTGATATACTGAAACACTCAACCTCTCAACGTTCTATCATCCTATGCCTTACTTCTAATCCTAACCCTCTACCCATTCCCGTTAACCTAGGCTTGTGTCAGTGACTTATAACCCGTAGCTCTGATACCAAACCTGTGGCGCCCTCCAAACCCGGGTCAGAAGTTTGGGGTCCACACTCACACCTTATTTATAACCTGATTATAACAATAATAAAGATAATAATAATATATGCAGTGACCCTACTTACTAACCACCACGGACCGCAACAGGTTAAAGTATGCACACAAGCCAAACACACTAGTACATTACAAACCATTCAAACCCCAACCATTCCAAACTCAAAACTGAGTATTAAACATTATTACAAACTTTTACAAACTTAAATTATTCCAAAAGAAACCTACTAGCTCAGCTTTCTCAACCTGAACCCCTAGCTCTCGCGCTGGACTGGGGATCTTCTTTACCAACTGGTTCCTTTTTAACTGGAAAGAATATAAACAACATCGCACGAATGAGCTAACTAGCTCAGCAAGTCACAATGACAAAACTGAGAATAATGATCATCAGGTGAATATGTTTATGATATCAAGTGAACAATAGATTATGATTTAGAATTGGATATTATACTTTTAATTTAAAAACCAAGGTTAGGCTGCTGATCAGTCACACACTAACCCCGAGCAAGGCACACAACATTGCTCTAACTACTGGATCCAAGGCACACATTGGCCTAACTTGACCATTATATGGTCTGACCACGAATCTGGTCCACAATTTTATAAAAACAATCCAATTCTAACATAATAACAGAATATGCAATAATAAACAATAAACGAAATCATTAACAACAATAAATGTTTAACAATGGAAGGGTTTCAATCCTTGTAAGGATCAACCAGGTACTTTCAAAGCTTGAATGCTGGGTAATGAAAAAAATTGGATAACAAAGGAAACAACATTTCAGGGTTTCAATGATCTGGTCTTTTAAAGCATAAGATATCATGGATTGAGTATACAGTAATCCAGTTCAGTGTCTAGTATTTAGTTTGTATGTATTTGTGGAGTAGTATCGTAGATTTGTGGTTCGTGTTTGGGTATACAATAATCAATGGCTTAGAAAGAATATGGTTCACGGCTCAAGAACAATAACTGAAATCAGGATTTAGGTTTCCGTGCTTCAAAGCACTTGCAATGTCAACAAGACTATCAAGAATTACAATATCTCGAGAAAGTTCAGAACACTTGCCTGGTATTAGCTTACTACTCTGCACTCACTTCCAATCACAACCGTCTTACTCTTCAACTATCTGTTTTCCTTTCCTACGTTTTGCCTTTTCTGCTCACATATCATAAGCATCTATCAATCATCAACTCACAAGATTCTATTCAACACACACTTCTATCTACCCTTCGTTTTACCCAAATCCGATTAACGGATTGAAATCTATGCAATAACGAAGTAAACACCGAATATATAGACCGATAGTCAAACAACAGGTCACGTATAACACATAATACATCACATAATCAATGACATATCATTTATAAAGAAGTCTCGGGTCATAAATGTGCTTTCGGGTATTTAAAATAATTTTTAAAACATTTTTCGGAATTAAAACGGGTCGTTGGATCAATTTCGGGTTAATAAACAGGGTTCGGTTGGCCAATTCTGGCTCCGAAACAATTTTAGAATAATTATCGAGCCTTGAAAATAATTTAGAATAATATTTTAAAGCTCGAAACTATTTTTCAGAATTTTTAAATCATTTTTAAATAATTAAATCTAATTAAATAATTAATTAAAATCAATTAATAATTAATTAAATCAATTAATCAATTAATTTTCGAATTAATTGACCAATTAATCAATTATAAATTAACTGAAATTAATTAACTAATTAATTTAGATTTATTTATGAATTAAAAATAATTTTCAGAATTAAAATAATAATTTTTAGAATTTTCAGAAATTAAAAATGAATTTTTATAATAAAAATAATTAGGAAATATGATTTTTAAACATTTTTAAAACAGGAATCCAATTTTTGCAAAGTTTGGAAACCTCAGGGACCTAACTGCATCGTTTTCAAAAGTTGGGGTACCAAACTGTAATTTTCCAGCTCTTCGCCGGAAAACAGTTGGGTTCGCCGGAGAACACGTTCCCGGCGTCCTCACCCCACCAATACCTCCAGATCACATCTACACAACATCAGGAACACAACCATGCAATCAATTCATCCTAACAATCCCTAAGTTGGCCGGAATTTGGCCGTGAAATTTTCCAGTTTCCGGCGAACATCGGAAAACTTCAAAACACAACTCCCTTCTCTACAGACATCGGTGGTTCATGAAACTTATACGACTAGATTGCAAATTTCACAGAGAACACAACCCACTATAACACAACATCAATCTATCACAGAATAAGAAACCCCCAAATTTCAATTAAGAACATTCATACGGGTTATAAACCCTAATTTTGAAATTCGAAAATTAAACTCAAATTTGAACATGTTATTGAACTCCAAATCAGACGTATGACATATGAAAATCATCAGGAAAACAAGCTCTACAACATGCAATCATCAAATCATACAAACAATCATCCGAACAATAATTCATATTTTTAATAAAATAAATTCGAAATAAATAAATTTTTAGAAAAATAACCTTGATTTCTGCAGTGAAACAAAGCTCAGAATCTGATAGAACACCTCAAATCCTTCGTTTTGGTTACTCAAGCTTTGAAAACAGAGATCGGTAACGCCTTCGTTTTGCTGTTTGATTCTACGAAACATTTTTAAGAAATTAGGGCTTTTCTCTGAAAATTATATAATTATCTGTCTGCAAATGATTTTGGTACGAAATAAAATACGGTAAAAGGCTATTTATAATTACGGAAAATTAGTATCCCGTTGGATCATTCCGGATATAAAATGGTACGTTTATTTATAAAAACTGATCCAAACGGTATCGGTTTTCGGGATAATTATCCAGATCAGTACAATTTGTACTGCGGTCTTGGTCTCAGCGCCTGGTTACACGTATTACGAAATGAGAATTGGGATAATTTAATAAAAAGCTCCCGTTTATCGAAAATACGGGTTTTATTGATTTACCGAAACGAATATTGTATCGAAAATGTTGCGCCGGGACCCGCGCAGGACAAACCGTAAGCCGGATCGAAAAAGTCGAAAAATGGAAAATGCTCGGAATATTACAATTAGGTTAGGAAGGAGTTCTCGGAAGAGTTTCGGGTTCCAAAAACGTAACAACGGTTGACGTCGGTTGGTTCCCGTTTTTATAAAATAGATTTTAATTACCCGGAAAAAGATTTTAGAAATTTCATATGATTCTAATAAATCCATAAATCAACATAAAAATAATTAGGAAGATATGACAATTATCTATATTTTATTTTGGACATATAAAAATTAAAATACTCAATTAATATTATTTTTGAATATTCAAGTACAAATAACACTTAACAATTAACTCACAGAATAGATATTGAGAACACATAATAATTATTTAATATCAAAATAATTACACGATATATCCCGGATATTACACATATTACCCTCCCAGACATCGCTGTAGACCGGTTTAATTAGATACGTGTGATTTGGTTTACCATACTGTCATTAAAAAGAGAAATTAAATATTATGATATGATACTTTTTAGTTTTTAGAGCATCTCGGGCCGTGGACAACTATCCAGTTGGGCCACACAAAATTGATCTACCTTTTACTTTTATGGCTGAAATAAACATTATTATATAATACTTTTTAATTTTTAGAGCATTCTGAGCCGTGGACAGCTCTCCTGCTGGGCCACACAAAATTGTCTATCTTCCACTTTTATGGCCGAAGCAGATTGAAAAGAAAAGATTCAGGAACATCCCCTGATTCATTTAGAAGAAAAGTACCAGTACTATCAACTTATTTTATTTCCTTTTTTTCGGAACTTATTTTGTTTCTTTATTTGTACTATGGAAACTGTGTCAATGACCCAACAGTTGCCTACCCAAGCTACCAAACCAACAAAAATTTCAAAATCCAAATCAAAGAAAGCCCCCTCTGGTATCTCTCAAAAGATGCCAGTTGCAAAATCCACCAAAACCAAAGAGGGGAGTGTGAAGGTGGGCAAGGTAGGTGAGGGAAATGGTGAACATAAAATAAACCCTAAGGATAAGGATGGAGAGTTGAGTGGTTCCCAGCCTAGCCACACTATAGTTTCCCAACAAACTGCAGTGCTTAAAAAGGATAAATGCTCATTTCTAGTTGCATCATCCCAAAAGGATGTAACTATTGAACAAAGCTCTCAACCAAGAGAACATGCCAAGAGGGTAAGGGACACCAGCTCACCCCAAACTTATGCCAGAAAGAAAAAATCCAAAACCCTTGGGGATGCACAGGGTACACACACTGTGTAAACTGGTGCTAAAGACGCAGTCACTGTACCTTCACAAATTCAGCTTGATGTGGCTCCAATAAATGTGGAGTCACAGCCAAAATCTCTAGTGATAGAAGCACCTCAAACACCAAATTCTCCTACAATTTCTCTGGATGTGGATATGATCAACACATCAATTCCTGATTCCCCTTCTTTAACTTTGTTGGGGAAGCCAAAATCTAATGCAAGTGAGCATCATCTTTTAGATGATTTGTTGGCTCACTTGCCAATTCTTTCAGGAACTGTTGAATCACCTGTGCCCAAAATATCATCAATCAGCATAGAGTACGCAATAGTTTCTATTCCAAGTTCATTCATTTCTACTCTCTCGATGGATATTGCTCATCCGTCGAGTAGTGACTGTATCCCGACGGATAAGCTTAACAGCAGTTATCCGTCGGATAGCAAAATAACTAACCCGACGGCTACTACTCATCCGTCGAGTGTCTCTCCACAGTTTCAAACTTCATTTATTTTAAGTGTAGAAGACTTAGTGGTTGTCCAGTCACTCTTAGGATTGAGGGAAGAGAGTCTTATGAGTGAGAGTCTGGGTTGCTCCCAGGAAAAAGGAGAGGAAAAGAGTGAAACTATGCAATCCATTTCTTCAGGATTGGCAAAAGAGAGTGAGAGGAGTCCCACCTTAGATGGTGAAGGTGAGGGTGTGAGGGTGGGGAGCCAGGGTGAGACCCTGATGCAACAAAGAGAGAACACGAGAGAAATGCAGGTACAGGAGCTATAAGGATGGATGTCATTGCTAGTGAGTCAATGAATGTCCAGGATGCAGACAGGGAGGGACTATCTCAGCAACCTCAAGCTGTTATAGATTCCATCTCCCTTGATGCTGATGCATTTACTCACCCTGTTCCAGCTTATCAACTTCTAGCTGAACAGGGCAATGACAATGCAGAAAGGATGCTCAATTTGGTGCATACCACTCAGTCAATGCTAAGAGCTAAGGATGCCATCACAACTTTGCCTTCTACAGCTGGTGATGTGGATTATGAGACTGGTTGTTCAGCAGGTTTCTTTGGTGATGAAGGTGGAGATAGTGAAGAAGAGGCATTGGACATAGGGGGAGAAGTAGGTTCCAGTTCAAGATCAGGCATACCATCATGGGCATTTTTAAAGCACTGTGATGAGCACTACTTCAAGATAACCATGATTTAACTAATCAATCAGACAAATTCTTCCCTTCAAACCACTACATATGCCAACACCAAGAAGCTCCTTCAAGCATATCTTTCTTCTCTGCAACTACAACAGATTCAAGGCTTCCAACATGCTAGAGATGTTAACACCATCAAGGGTGATATTGATGAGATGAAGAAGGCCATTTCAGAAAAAATGGATTCTAAGGTTCCAGAAGCTACAATGCTTGACATCAAGAGGCAACTAGGGAAAAATTCTGATCTTACAACAAAGATAGATGCTTTGGATACAAGAATATCAGCTATGGAAGCATCTCTAACAACCATTCATCCTCATCAACCCCAATAGACAGATTTACTTCAGAAACTGGTGGCTGCTCAAACCTACTCCTCTACTCAACTTGATGATAACAAAATGGGGGAGAAAGGACCATGTGAGGGGGAGAAGCTTCAAATTCAAATCAGTAAAGTAATTATGCCCACAGTTGCTTTCACCAAGCCACCAGTAACAAATAGTATAGATCTGATCAATGAAGCAACAACCATTTTAAGAGAAGCTGAAAAGGAGCACTTGAAGCCAATCAACTGGGAGAAAATTGATGAGGACATACAAAGGAAATTTGGGCTAGTAAAGGAGCCAGTAAAGTCAGCCATTCATCACTCTAAAGTCAAACAGATCTCTGTGAATGAAATGAGCATGAACTATCTGGAAAGAGGACAGCCATCCTGCATCAAATCTCCAAAGGCTGAAATTATTCTGAAGCCAAGGGTGAACTATCCAAAATCATCATTAAAGAACCTTTTGGATACAGTGTCTAAGACACCTAAACCTGATGAGAAGAAGCTTCTGTCAAGGTCAATTGCCTTCTACAAGGATCCAGCTGATTTAGCTTTAAAGAAAAGAATTGCTAAAGTTTTCAGGAATGGGAAAGAAATTTGTGTGGTGGCTGGACATCTTCAATTTGCTCAAGCAAAGAGAGAAGAAAAGGTAAGATTGAAGCATGAAAAGAAGCAAGCTATTCTAAATGCCAAAAAGGCTAAGCAAAAGAAAGAGCAAGCTGCTATCTTGGCCAAGCTACAAGCTGTGAAACCAACACAACAAATTCCTTCTCAGCCATCTGGAATCACTGAATCTCAAGAATTAAAGAAGCAAGTTGAATCAGAACAGAAGAAATCTCCAAGATACAAGGAATTGGCCAAAAGAACCAAAAGGAAACTGGATTTTGTTGATCAGGAATTGGAGGATCAGTTTTCTAAGGAATCCATTTCAACTACAACTCAAGTATCGAAACCCTCTGTGGTATTTGAAGACATCAAGGTGGTGGATCCTTACAGGAACATTCATGGTGAACCTATTGTTCCTAAGGATGAACCCATAGAATGGGAGAGCCTACCAATTCCTGACTTCAATTTTCCAATCCTTACCAAGCCAAAAATAACAAAGTCAAGAGCTGTCAAGAAAGTGAAGTTTTCACCTCTCAAATCCAAATCTCTAGTCAAAGCTCAATCTAAAGTCAATAAGGGAGATTACATGTACTTATGTGATATCAAGGAATTCTCTGATCTAAATCTCTATCTAGATGAACTAGAAGAAGTGAGAGGGATTGATGCATACAGAAACCTACCTGAAAGGTTAGTTTTCAAGTACAAGGGAGGAAAGGAGATTCAATGGCCACTTCACAAGATCCTTCAAGAAAGCCAAGCTGTACTGATTAAGGTTTATTCATCTTTCAAGAAGAACTTTGGGTTCAATATAACTGCAAGAAGATTGGTTCTAAAGAAGATTGAAGAACTAAGGAGTATTAGGACTAAAGATGCACTCCTAAAGACTCTAATTATCCCTTACATAGGGAGAATAGTGCATCTAAGGCCCTACTGGCTGATGGAGTTCATGGATGACAAAGGAGTGAGAAAAGTTTTCAGACTAGAAGACCAATTGAGCATCTCTAGCAATGAGACTCTCTTGGAGATGCAAGAAAAGCTAAATCTCTCAGAATCTGATGAACTGGAATTCCATAGACAACTCCAAAATCAGATAGAAGAAAACAATAGAAAGCTTGGAAAGAGATCCAGAGCTTCAAGGAACTAGATAAATCTGCTCAGGTTAGAGGAGCACCTTGAAAATGACTGTGAGCTAAACTTTGTACATTTTATTAATTAAAGCACTTTACAATTTTATCTATCTACTTTCAAAGTTATATTTTTAGGGTGTTTTGTTATCATCAAGTTTCTCTTAATTTATGGCTACAATTTCTGTAGACATAAATTGGGGGAGATTGTTGTGTATATGTTGTGAACTTGATGATTCCAATAACAAAACACCTTGGTAAATTTTACTTAGTGAAAAATGTAGCACTCGACGAATAAGGATTATAGTCCCGACGGATGACTCAATATAGGTCCGACGGATGATTTATTATCCATCGAGTGAGTAGCTTATGTAACAATAAGTCTGTAGCACATTTCTGCATACACATTGTTTAGATTCTGTAAGTAGCACTCAAGTCATGTTGACTTTAACTAGATATACAGAATAGGTTGATTAATTGTACATAGATGATGTCTTATAATTCTGTATAAGTGAAATGAAATCAAGTGCCTGATTGCTGCCCGACGGATGAACAAACAATGAATTCGACGGATGATCAACAACCCGACGGATGATCAATATCTCGACGGATGATCATGAACCCGACGGATAAAGAATTCAAATTTTTTTTGACAGTGACAATACAGTCACATGCGTCGAGTGGATGCAAATGGAATATGGTAGCCTATTCAACTGGGTTTTCGAGAACAAAGAAGCATTGCCATTTCCATGCTATTATGAAGATATTCAAAGATGCTGGAATAGAGTAATGAAGTAGCATTGTAATAGACTAGATAGTTTTTGTTTTATTATCATGTCTCATTACTTTATAATCTTGGTGATATATATAAACCAAGAAGTAGCAACTATAAAAACATCTGAGATACAAGCAGAGGAACATTTGTAAGCAGAATTCTTAGTATTTTTTTGCACCCTTAGTTGTTCAATTATTGTAAGCAGCTGTGAGCATTTTGCACACAGGGTTCTCTCGATATATAATATATATCTCTGGTAGAATCACTCAAATCCACTAAAAAGTTTTTAAAGACTCTTGTTTTTAATTACTTGTGTTTTGATTCATTTAAGTAACTATTCCGCATTGTGCTAATCAATTCACACTTATATATAGATTCGAGTTAGAACATTTTTATTTCAAGAAAAAGTTTTAAGAATTCCATTCAACCCCCTTTCTATAATTCTTGTCATATTGTTAAGGGACTAACATGGCATAGCAAGAAGCAGCACTCAGTATCCACATCAACTGCTGAAGCTGAATACATAGCTGCTGGAAGCTTTTGTGCTCAAATCTTGTGGATGAAGAACCAACTCCGGGATTATGGTTTATTGGTATCAAAGATTCCAATATTCTGTGACAATACAAGTGCAATAGCAAACTCAAAAAATCCAGTTCAGCACTCAAGGACAAAGCACATTGATATCAGGTATCACTTTATCAGAGAGCATGTCACAAATGGCACTGTGGAGTTACACTTTGTACCCACAGAGGATCAAATTGCAGACATCTTCACCAAACCACTTGATGAAAACACTTTCTCTAAGTTGGTTAGTGAACTTGGGATGTTAAATATTTCTAATTAATTTTAGAAGATAATACTTGCAATTTGGTTTGGTTAAATTCACTTGTTGTTTAAATTCAATATCTTAAGGACATCTGAATTTACATGCCATTTATTATTTCTCACAATTCAATCATTTTTGTGCATACATATAAATTATATATATGGTTAAGCACATTAATAGTGATAAAACTATTTAATTTGATCTCAGTGGACTTTAAATAATCAATATCTAAAGTGGTTCATTGAAAGTAAAATTAAATATATTACAGCATAATTATTTATCATAAGATTATAGAGTTATTAATAAAATAATAACATCTGTAAAAATAGTGAAATATAATTGTGAATATTTATTTGTTTAAAACATCTTTTTTGCAGAATTATTTTTGATGTTTGAAATAAATCAGTAGGAAAGGGTTGTGACTTAGAAACTTTTCTAAGTCATGTACTCTGTGTCGCCACAGAACTGTGTCGCCACAGAGAATGAACTTAGAAATTTTTCTAAGTCCTATACTCTGTGTCGCCATAGAACTGTGTCGCCACAGAGAATGAACTTAGAATTATTTCTAAGTCCTATACTCTGTGTCACCACAGAGAGTGGTCGCCACAGAGAGGGTCGCAATACAGCCCTTTGAACAAAAATTGACTATTTTTGTGATATATATATACACAGTCGATTTGTTATACACACAGCTTCACCATCGCAGGAGAGGAAAAAAAATTTGATTGATTAAAACCCTAACAAAATACTGTCAAAATTTCTAATTTTTACAGTATTGGATTGCCCAGTTCACAAGGAGTAATTTGATTTCAAAATCAACCAGTTTCATCGGTTCAATTTGCAAATCGAATTACCATATCTTTGACTGCTTAAGGCTGTGTTTGGTTAATCCAGTAAAGGTCTCAATATCAATTAAAACTTATTAATCAAGGGTTTGTTTGGACATTTCTTAAAATTTAAAAGTGTGTTTAATTAAGAGTCTATTTATTTCCTTTAACTAATTCGAAGTGCTCAATTAACTTTGTTTAAATCTAAATTTTATTCTCATTTTATTCAAATGGCGAATAATATTCAGATTCCAAAAACAAATTTTGTTTCGGTTATTGAACGTGATCCCGTGAAAATGGTACACTTTGAAACTTGGATCCGTTTTTTAAATGAACATTCAATTGTGCGCTTCGCATTAACGACTAATGTAAAATTGAATGTTGAGCTTCTCAGGCATGTACACACAACAGCTATCAACTCTTCTGCAGATGACAAATTAGCTTTCTCTTTTGACATTGAAAATGATACCATCAGAATTACAGAGGATGATCTCAATGAATATCTCCAGTTACCTCGTGATAACTTTGATGACACTCTAGAGGAATGGGAACTAATCAGCTTCTTCAGGGAAATTAGAAGCACAATGACAACAAATGATGACTTACCAAGGCACTTCAATAAAAATAATCTTTCAAAAGAATGTAATTTATTCTTCAGTATACTGTCTTATTGCTTGTCTCCCAAGACAACTGGATTTCATGGACTCACTATCTTCAATCAAGTTGTTGGGGTGGCTGTCGCGAATAATCTTCGCATCAACTTTAGGAAGTTATTCATGAAGCACATCTTGGAGAACCAATCCAATCGTCAGAACTTTATCCTATATGCTAGGTTTCTTCAGATAGTGCTCAATGAGAAACTGTCAAAAGCCCAAAAGACAACCACTCACAGTGACTTAATGCAAGATCCTCTTGTCTTGTCTCAACTGTTAGTAACCAAGCTACATCAAATACCTCTTGTCTCAACTGTTAGTAACCACATCAAGCTGTTGAATCTACTCATTCAAATACCTCTGTCTATAGACCAGTCTTCTCAGGTATGGGTACTTCTGCTATGAGTCGTACTTTTGAAGCATGCTCTGATTTTATTAGCATAGATCAATTACACCTCGATTCTTAGCACACACAAATACTTGTTGAACAAGTAGATAGGTTAGGGAGTGAATTTTGTATGCCACAAATTCATAGCCACCCTCTAGAGCCAAACCAAACACCACCATCTCTCCTAACTCAAACCCTGGAGTATAAGGATCCTATGCAAATAGAGGGAGAAACTGCACTAGATGCAGCAAATAAGGAAGGTACTGTGAGTGAACCCGCAACTCTGTCTCCTATGAAGCAAAGTAGTGAACATCCTGAGACATCTGCAAACCTCCAGGTATCTTCTCAAAAGGATTCTCTGGCTAAAAAGGCACATACACAGTTACTAGATCTATCTTCTCAACAAGGTAGATCTATTGAAATTCGCCCGTCAGCCACGGCATCCTGTTACGAGTCAAACACCTTATCCAATATCCAAGCTCTTGAAGCTTTAAATGAGTCAATTAGAAGAGTACTATTTGGTGAGGACGTATTGACGGTAACAGGGAATTCGACCATTTTATGGTTAGAATATCCTGTTCAAGGTCCTTCAATGGATCAACTGCCTTCACAAGTGTTAGGAGAGAGTGTTATAATCGCTGCCAAATCTAGCACATCACTTACCTACCCAGGACTAATAAACATGGATGCATCTGCGGATAGTGGATCCGACGTAGGTGCTGATCGGTAACCCATTGGCGATGAACCAGATTTACCTGGTGAGCCTAAGGGGAATGTATCTTCACAGATACAAAGGGAAGCTGGGGATCAGATGCCAGATATGAAGGCCCCAGTGCTCCCTCCGGAGATTCGAACTCTGGACGAATCATCTCCTGATAATAGGCAACTTATCTCAGACAAGGATGGGGAATTGTGAACTCCCATTGCACCATTGCTGACCTCCTTAAGGATGGCTCCAGTGTCTTCTGCATGTACACCTAGAACTCAGAGCTTTGAGAGGAGTGAACTTATGAGAATGAGTAACACACATGACCCAAAACCGTGATACACTGTGAGAAGCCTGTGAGACACCTACCATCCAAACTACACCTACAGATCTATCCAATGATGTCACTAAAGATTATCTCAATGAGCAGCTAGCATTCAAAGACAACTATCTTAAGGAACAGCTGGCTCTTAAAGATCAACACCTTCAGATAAAACTATATCTCCGAGATCACCAAATTGCTAGTCTTTCCAATCAACTTGAACATCAACAAGCAACATTCGCCAGTTTGCGGGAATTCTTTGAGCGATCTGTATCTTATACAGGGAAAGGAAAAGCACCTGCCAACACTGAGCCAAAGATCTCAGTTAGCAAGCAGGCACCTATCCCGGTCTCATCTGAAGTAGCTCTTGCCAGTACTGGGCCAAATACCTCAGTTAGTAAGCAACTACCTGCTTCTCTTAAGATCCCTGTCTCGACCTTACATGCTCAATCAACACCAGCTCTGAAGGATAACCCATTTGAGGGGGAGAAAAGGGTAGTAGAACAAGAAAAAGTGGACACTGCTATTAATCTACTTCAAGATGCCTTTCAGACCACTGGTACGTATGATGTATTTGAAGAAGAGATGAAGGAAGAGTTAGAGGAGAGAATTGATGAAAGGGTGCTCCTAAAGGAAAGATTCTCTAAAGAAAGCGCAACATCTCAGGGGGAGCAATCAGGGCATCTGAGCAGAATCATTACAACTCAGAGAAATCTGCTGTCTCAGATATATGCTCTGACACCCTTATTTTCTGAAGAAGAATTAGAAGAAGGTGAGATAGATGAAAATGATGTTCCGATAGGGTATGAGCTAAGATTTGAAAAAGTGGCTACGGAAGAAAGAATGATCATCACAGAGGATGAAGAATTTGAAGATGAAGATGCTTTCTCGGATGACTGTCTATCCTATGGAATCATAGAGAAATAAATCGCTCTTATTTTGAAATTCAAGAAGAAATAGAAAGATCCAGAGCAAGAATTCAAAGAGCTATTCAAAGGAAAAGGAACAGATAGGAGAGAGAAGCATATCTTCAAGCTAATAGGAAAGAAAGTAAATGGGAAGAAACAAAGAAGAAAATGGACAAACCAGAAATATATCACTATTCAGACCCTGGAAACTCTAATCGGTTGAGAACTGTGGAGCACTACAGAGAGACATATATTAACATCCATGAGTTCTATGATCAGTTCAGCAAAGTAATTACTGGAACTACTGTGAACTTTATGAAGAATGGATGGAAGATCATTATCAATCACATAGATGGTCTACAGATAAAAGTGTCTACAAGTGTACTGAAGAAGTTGAATATTGTTGAATTGTTTGCTTAGCCTCAAAGATCCCATGGTTGAAATCGAATGAAAATGAATACTTCAGAGACGGACTTTGAAGAATGATGATGGATGTATCTCATCAAGCATTTATGTGGCGCCCTCCAAACCCGGATCAGAAGTTTGGGGTCCATACACACATACACATATATTATTTATAACCTACTTATATCAATAATAAAGATAACAATAATATGCAGTGACCCTATTTACCAACTACCACGGATCGCAACAGGCTAAAGTATGCATACAAGCCACACATCTACTTATATTACATACCGTTCAAATCCCAATCATTCAAACTCAAACTGAGTATTAAACTTTATTACAAACTTTTACAGACTTAAATTATTCCAAAAGAAGCCTACTAGCTCAGCTTTCTTAACCTGAACCCCTAGCTCTCGCGCTGGACTGGGGATCCTCGTTACCAACTGGTTCCTTTTTAGTTGGAAAGAATATAAACAACATCGCATAAATGAAAGAATATAACTGAGAATAATGATCATCAATAGAACATGATTATGATATCAAGTGAACAATGAATTATGATTTAGAATTGGATATTATACTTTTAATTTAAAAACCAAGGTTAGGCTGCTGATCAGTCACGCACTAACCCCGAGCAAGGCACACATCATTGCTCTAACTACTGGATCCAAGGCACACATTTGCCTAACTTGACCATTATATGGTCTGACCACGAATCTGGTCCACAATTTTATAAAAACAATCCAATTCTAACATAATAACAGAATAAGCAACAATAAACAATAAACAGAATCATTAACAATATTGGATGTTCTATAATGAAATGGTTTCCGTGTTTATGAGGGTCAATATAGCATTTTCAAAGCTTAGCTGTTGGGTAATGAAAGAATTAGATAACAAAGGAATCAGTGTTTCAAGGTTTCAAGGATTTGGTCTTTCAAAGCATAAGATATCATAGATTGAGTATATAAGTAATTCAGTTCAGCGTTTGGTATTTAGTTTGAATATATTTATGGAGTAGTATCGTAGATTCGTGGTTCATGTTTAGGTATACAACAATCAATGGTATAGAAAGAATAAGATTCATGGCTCAAGAACAATAACTGGAATCAGAGTTTGGGTTTCAGTGCTTCAAAGCACTTGCAATATGAACAAGACTATCAAGTACTACAATATCTCGAGAAAAATTCAGAACACTTGCCTGGTACTAGCTTACTATTCTGCTCTCGCTTCCAATCACAATCGTCTTATTCCTCAATTACCTGTTTTCCTTTCCTATGCCTTGCCTCTTCTACTCACATATCATAAATATCTATCAATAATCGACTCATAGAGTTCTATTCAACACATACTTCTATCTACCCTTCGTTTTACCCAAATCCGATTAACGGATTGAAAGTTATGTAATAATCAAGTAAACACCGAATATATAGACTGATAGTTAATTAACAAGTCACATATAGCACATAATACATCACGTACTCAATGATATATTATTTATAAAGAAGTATCGGGTCATAAATAGGGGATCGGGTATTTAAAATGATTTTTAAAATATTTTTCAGATGTAAAACGGGTCGTTGGATCAATTTCGGGTTAATAAACAGGGTTCGGTTGGCCAATTCTGGCTCCGAAACAATTTTATACTAATTATCGAGCCTTGGAAATAATTTAGAATAATATTTTAAAGCTCGAAATTATTTTTCGGAATTTTTAAATCATTTTTAAGTAATTATATCTAATTAAATAATTAACTAAAATCAATTAATAATTAATTAAATCAATTAATCAATTAATAATTAATTAAATCAATTAATCAATTAATTTCCAAATTAATTGACCAATTAATCGATTAAAAATTAACTGAAATTAATTAACTAATTAATTCAGATTTAATTCTGAATTAAAAATAATTTTCGGAATTAAAATACTAATTTTTAGAATTTTCAGAAATTAAAAACATATTTTTATAATAAAAATAAATAGGAAATATGATTTTTAAATATTTTTAAAACAGGAGTCCAATTTTTGTAAAGTCTGGAAACCTGGGGAACCAAACTTCATCGTTTTCAAAAGTACAGGGACCAAACTGAAATTTTGCAGTTCCAGTCGCCGAAAAAGTCGGGGGTGGCCGGAGAATTCACCTCCGGCATCCTCCCACCACCATCACCTCCAGAATTAAACTACACAACACCAGGAACCTATATCTGCAATCAAAATTCATCAATAACCCCAGACTTGGCCGTAATTTGATCAAGAAACTCGCCGGTTTCCTGCGGGTTCGACGTAAACTTCAAAACACAACTCCCTTCTCTACAGACCTCGTTGATTCATGAAACTTGTACGACTAGATTGCAAATTTCACAGAGAATACAATACACTATACCACAACATCAATCTATTTCAGAATAAGAAACCCCCAAATTTCAATTAAGAACATTCATACGGGTTATAAACCCTAATTTTAAAATTCGAAAATCAAACTTAAATTTGAACATGTTATTGAACTCCAAATTAGACGTATAATATATCAAAATCATCAGGAAAACAAGCTCTACAACATGCAGTCATCAAATCATACAAACAATCATCCGAACAAAAATTCATATTTTTAATAAATTTAATTCGAAATAAATAAATTTCCAGAAAATAAACCTTTGATTCTGTAGTGAAACAAAGCTCAGAATCTGATAGAACACTTCGAATCCTTCATTTTGGTTACTCAAGCTTTGAAAACAGAGATCGGTAACGCCTTCGTTTTGCTGTTTGATTCTTAGAACAGTTTTTTGTAATTAGGGTTTTTCTTTGAAAATTATAGAATTAACTATCTGCAAATGATTTTGATACGAAATAAAATACGGAAAAAGGCTATTTATAATTACGGAAAATTAGTATCCCGTTGGATCATTCCGGATATAAAATGATACGTTTATTTGTAAAAACTGATCCAAACGGTATCGGTTTTCGGGATAATTATCCAAATCAGTACAATTTGTACTGCGGTCTTGGTCTCAGCGCCTGGTTACACGTACTACGAAGTGATAATTGGGATAGTTTAATAAAAAGCTCCCGTTTATCGAAAATACGGGTTTTATTGATTTACCGAAACAAATATTGTATCGAAAATATTACGCCGGGACCCGCGCAGAACAAACCGTACGCTGTATCGAAAAAGTCGTAACATGGAATATGCTCGGAATATTACAATTAGGTTAGGAAGGAGTTCTCGGAAGAGTTTCGGGTTCCAAAAACGTAACAACAGATGACGTCGATTGGTTCCCGCTTTTATAAAATAGATTTTAAATACTCGGAAAAAGATTTTATAAATTTCATATGATCCTTATAAATCCATAAATCAACAGAAAAATAATTAGGAAGATATGACAATTATCTATACTTTATTTTGGACATATAAAAATTAAAATACCTCATACATAATATTTTTGAATATCCAAATATAGATAACACTTAACAATTAATTCACATAATAGATACTGAACACATACAATAATTATCTAATAGAAAAATAATTGCACGATATATCCCGGATATTACATCCTTCCCCCCTTAAAAGGATTCTGTCCTCAGAATCTCCTAAGAAAACAAATGAGGGTACTTTTCTCTCATATCACTTTCTAACTTCCAGGTTGACTCTTCAACCTTTGGGTTTCTCCACAATATTCTTACTAACTTTACCACTTTATTTTTCAATACTTTCTCTCTCTCCTCTAGAATCTCTATCAGACTCTCTACATATGACAAATCTGCCTGAAGCTCTATTGGCTCATATTCTATTACATGCCTGAAGTCTGGATTATATTTCTTGAGCATCGATACGTGAAAAACATTGTGAATGTGCTCCATGTGCGGGGGTAACGCCAACTCATAAGCTACTTTGCCAACGTGCTTTAAAATCTCAAAAGGTCCAACAGATCTTAGGCTTAGCTTTCCTTTCTTTCCAAACCTCTTTAGTCCTTTCCATGGTGATACTTTCAGTAATACCAAGCTTCCTTCTTCAAATTCCATGTCTTTCCTTGACTGATCTGCATATTTCCTCTGACGATCTTGTGCGGCTATCAATCTCTTCTGGATAATTTTAACAATTTCCTTTATCTGCTGTACAAGTTCAGGTCCAAGTATCTTGCGTTCTCCTACTTCATCCCAGTATATTGGAGATCTACATTTGCATCCATAAAGGGCTTCATAGGGTGGCATCCCAATGCTGGTATGATAACTGTTGTTGTAAGCAAACTCTACCAGAGGTAAATGTTCGTCCCAACTTCCTTTGAAATCAATAGCACAAACACGTAACATGTCCTTGATTGTCTGGATCGTTCTTTCACTTTGGCCATCCGTCTGGGGGTGATCGGCCGTACTCATATTCAGTCTTGTTCCCAAACATTCTTGAAAACTCTTCCAAAATCTTGAATTAAACCTTGGATCTCGATCAGATACAATAGACACAAGAACTCCATGACGAACTACAATTTCCTTCAGGTACATATGGACCAACTTATCGAGCGAAAATCTTTCATTTATAGGCAGAAAATTAGCTGACTTGGTAAGTCTATCCACTATAATCCAAATGGCATCATGATTAGCCCTTGTCCTTGGTAATCCAACTATGAAATCCATGGCAATATGTTCCCATTTCCACTCTGGAATCTCCAATGGCTGTAATAATCCACTTGGTCTCTGATGCTCTGCTTTAACTCTCTGACAGGTATAACATTTGTTAATCCATTCCGCGATTTCCCTCTTCATGTCTGGCCACCAATAATTCTTCTTTAAATCTCTGTACATTTTGGTACTCCCTGGATGGATGAAATACCTTGAATTATGTGCCTCCTGTAAAATTTTATTTTTCAGCTCCGTCACTGGTGGAATCCAAATTCTAGATGAAAACCTCAGAATACCATGATCATCCTTTTGCGTGCATAACTCTTCACCTACCAAACGATTTATATCTTGATCCATTACATCTTCCTGACATTTCTTTATTTTCTCAAATAATTCTGGTTGGAAAGTCATACTGTATACTTTCGCTTCCTCAGGCTTGCAAACTTTAATCTCAAATTCCAATTTCTGAAATTCCTTATATATGTCTTCAGGTACTGATAACACATTCAACCTTTCCTTCCGACTCAATGCGTCTGCTACCACGTTTGCTTTACCGGGATGATAATTAATCGAGCAATCATAGTCTTTGATCAACTTTAACCATCTCCTTTGTCTCATATTAAGTTCCTTCTGTGTGAATATGTACTGTAAGCTTTTGTGATCCGTGAAAATCTCGCACTTTTCTCCATACAAATAATGTCTCCAAATCTTCAAAGCGAAAACTATGGCTGCTAGCTCCAAATCATGAGTAGGATACTTCTGTTCGTGTGGTTTCAATTGCCTTGACGCATACGCAATCACCTTTTTGTGCTGCATTAGAACACATCCTAATCCTTTGTGAGAAGCATCACTATAAATTACGAAATTCCCTTGATCACCTGGAAGTGACAAAACAGGTGCCGTGATCAATCGTCGCTTCAACTCCTGAAAACTTTCCTCGCAT
Organism: Apium graveolens; assembly: GCF_009905375.1. Taxonomy (NCBI): domain Eukaryota; kingdom Viridiplantae; phylum Streptophyta; class Magnoliopsida; order Apiales; family Apiaceae; genus Apium; species Apium graveolens. Next base: position 240,844,468 of record NC_133656.1, read on the forward strand.
TTGTCGTTCCATATAAACTTCTCATTCTTTTGTGTAAGCTTTGTTAATGGTGTGGCAATCCTCGAGAAATTTTGAACAAATCGACGATAATATCCCGCCAATCCTAAGAAACTTCTTACCTCGGTGGGTGTTTTCGGTCTCTCCCAATTCGTAATTGGCTCGATCTTTGCCGGGTCCACTTCGATCCCTTTATTACTAACTATATGCCCTAAGAACTGAACTTCCTGTAGCCAAGACTCACACTTCGAGAATTTAGCATATAACTTCTTTTTCCTTAAAATCTCCAAAGCCGTTCTCACATGTTCCGCATGATCCTCTTCCGTCTTTGAATAGATTAAAATATCATCTATAAACACAATAAAAAACTTATCGAAATACTCCTTGAAAATTCTGTTCATCAGGTCCATAAACGCTGCCGGGGCATTGGTCAATCCAAAAGACATCACTAAAAACTCGTAATGTCCATACCTTATTCTGAAAGCTGTCTTTGGTATATCTTCTGGCTTGATCTTTAGTTGATGATATCCTGATCTTAAATCAATTTTGGAGAAATACTTGGCTCCCTTCAACTGGTCGAACAGATCGTCAATTCTGGGTAACGGATACTTGTTCTTGATTGTCAGCTTGTTGAGCTCCCTATAGTCAATACACAGTCTCATGCTTCCATCTTTCTTTTTGACAAATAATATCGGGGCTCCCCACGGGGATACACTGGGTCTGATTATTCCTTTCTCTAACAGCTCTTACAATTGCTTCGCTAGCTCTTTCATCTCAACAGGCGCCATTCTATACGGGGCCGTGGATACTGGTTCTGTTCCAGGTGCTAAGTCGATCGCAAATTCATTTTCTCTATCTAGAGGAAGTCCTGGTAACTCGTCGGGAAATATATCTGGAAATTCATTCACAACTAGAATATCTTTAAGTTTTGTTGGTTCTTGACTTCTGTCAATCACATATTCCATGAAATGCTCACATCCTTGTCGTAGTAACTTCTTAGCTTGAATCATCGTTAAAAAACTTCTTTACTTGTTTTTGACCCTTAAACGTTATTATCCTTTCGTCATACATCTTCACCATTACCTTCTTATTTTGACAATCTATCTGGGCATCGTGCTTAGATAACCAATCCATCCCTAATATAACGTCAAATTCTCCTAACTTAAATGGTATCAAATCTACACAAAACTTACTACTAGAAATCTCAATCTCACAATTCCCACAAACTTGATTAACAGATACACGTTCTTGATTTGCTAATTCCACAGTCATTATTTCATTTAAACACTCAACTGGACAATTTAACTTACTAACAAAATATTATAAAATAAACGACCGAGTTGCTCACGAATCTATTAACACTTTGGCACATAAAGAATTCACATTAAGCGTACCTGCCACGACATCCGTATCTTGGATCGCATCCTTCACCGACATGTAAAAATTCTAGCCCTTGGAGTCTCATTCACTGCTGGGGTAGATCCCATAATCCTTAATGCATTACTGACTGGGGCTGATGTCTTGCAATCCCTGGCCATATGTCCTGGCTTTCCACATTTAAAGCACGTAAAACCAATGGCTGGAACCTTTACTGCTGGATTCCGGATAGGCTGATCCTTACTTGTTGGTTCTCTTGCTGGCTGATTTCGGCACTCCCTTGAATAGTGCCCTTTCTGGTTGCATTTAAAACATACCACATTCAACTTATTACAAACTCCTCCATGCTTCTTTCCACATACTTGACAATCTGGAAAAGTTAGTCTCAACTGATTTGGCTGATTTGTATTAACTGGACGGTTGCTCTGGCCTCCGTCTCCTGCATTCTGTTTTCTGAAGTTAAAATTTCTCCCTGGCTGAAACTTGCCCTTCTTAAAATTTGGAAACTTCCCTGGTTGTGACTGACCCTCACTTCCCTCAACCTTCCTTTTCTTGCTTTCTTTCTCCTTCTGGAACATCTCACTCTCTATCTCTGCGATCATAGCCTTTTGTACTACTCCTGCATAGGTATCCAATTCAAAAATGGCTACTTCCCTCTGATCCAGGGTTTCAAACCTTGCTGGAATCTTTTAGCCTTCTTTCTGTTAGTATCCACATACGACGATACATACTTTGACAATTCCTCAAATTTACCCTCATAATCTGTTACCGACATGTTCCCTTGCTTTAATTCTAAAAACTTCAGCTCTATTTGATCCTGAACAAACTAAGGAAAATACTTTTCTAAAAATAATTCCTTAAACCTTTCCCAAGTAATAACATCTTTACCTTCCAATGTCTTCACCATCTCCCACCAATAGGTGGCTTCATTCTTCAAATAGTAACTTGCAAACTCAACCTTCTGTTCCTCCTTTACTTTCACTAAGGCAAATGCCTTCTCTATTTCCTTTAACCACACATTTGCTTTAATTGGCTCTAAGGAACCCTTGAATTCTGGTGGGTTTACTGCCAGAAAAGTTTTGAAAGTTACCTGGGGGTTGGTCTGCCTTTGTTGTTGTTGTGCCAAGTGAACTGTTTTTGTTGGGCCAAGATTTGAAGAATCTGGGCTATTGCTGGGTCTATCGGTCCTGGGTTCACATTTGGGTTTGTATCATCTTGGTTGTTATTGTTGTTGGTTCCTTCATTCTGGGTGTTGGTGCGGGTATTTTTTCTGGGAGGCATTTTCTGTAACGAATCAAACAACTTATTCAGCTTTTGAATCAAATCTTTGTATAAAAGAAAAGTTTTGTAAAACAGAGGTATTTCTTTTTGAAAATAGTTGTAACTAAGTAACAAAAGAGAGAACACGAGAGAAATGCAGGTACAGGAGCTATAAGGATGGATGTCATTACTAGTGAGTCAATGAATGTCCAGGATGCAGACAGGGAGGGACTATCTCAGCAACCTCAAGCTGTTATAGATTCCATCTCCCTTGATGCTGATGCATTTACTCACCCTGTTCCAGCTTATCAACTTCTAGCTGAATAGGGCAATGATAATGTAGAAAGGATGCTCAATTTGGTGCATACCACTCAGTCAATGCTAAGAGCTAAGGATGCCATCACAACTTTGCCTTCTACAGCTGGTGATGTGGATTATGAGACTGGTGGTTCAGCAGGTTTCTTTGGTGATGAAGGTGGAGATAGTGAAGAAGAGGCATTGGACATAGGGGGAGAAGTAGGTTCCAGTTCAAGATCAGGCATACCATCATGGGCATTTTTAAAGCACTGTGATGAGCACTACTTCAAGACAACCATGATTTAACTAATCAATCAGACAAATTCTTCCCTTCAAACCACTACAAATGCCAACACCAAGAAGCTCCTTCAAGCATATCTTTCTTCTCTGCAACTATAACAGATTCAAGGCTTCCAACATGCTAGAGATGTTAACACCATCAAGGGTGATATTGATGAGATGAAGAAGGCCATTTCAGACAAAATGGATTCTAAGGTTCCAGAAGCTACAATGCTTGACATCAAGAGGCAACTAGGGAAAAATTCTGATCTTGCAACAAAGATAGATGCTTTGGATACAAGAATGTCAGCTATGGAAACATCTCTAACAGCCATTCATCTTCATCAACCCCAATAGACAGATTTACTTCAGAAACTGGTGGCTACTCAAACCTACTCCTCTACTCAACTTGATGATAACAAAATGGGGGAGAAAGGACCAAGTGAGGGGGAGAAGCTTCAAATTCAAATCAGTAAAGTAATTATGCCCACAGTTGTTTTCACCAAGCCACCAGTAACAAATAGTATAGATCTGATCAATGAAGCAGCAACCATTTTAAGAGAAGCTAAAAAGGAGCACTTGAAGCCAATCAACTGGGAGAAAATTGATGAGGACATACAAAGGAAATTTGGGCTAGTAAAGGAGCCAGTAAAGTCAGCCATTCATCACTCTAAAGTCAAACAGATCTCTGTGAATGAAATGAGCATGAACTATCTGGAAAGAGGACAGCCATCCTGCATCAAATCTCCAAAGGCTGAAATTATTCTGAAGCCAAGGGTGAACTATCCAAAATCATCATTAAAGAACCTTTTAGATACAGTGTCTGAGACACCTAAACCTGATGAGAAGAAGCTTCTGTCAAGGTCAATTGCCTTCTACAAGGATCCAGCTGATTTAGCTTTAAAGAAAAGAATTGCTAAAGTTTTCAGGAATGGGAAAGAAATTTGTGTGGTGGCTTGACATCTTCAATTTGCTCAAGCAAAGAGAGAAGAAAAGGTAAGATTGAAGCAGGAAAAGAAGCAAGCTATTCTAAATGCCAAAATGGCTAAGCAAAAGAAAGAGCAAGCTGCTATCTTGGCCAAGCTACAAGCTGTGAAACCAACACAACAGATTCCTTCTCAGCCATCTGGAATCACTGAATCTCAAGAATTAAAGAAGCAAGTTGAATCAGAACAGAAGAAATCTCCAAGATACAAAGAATTGGCCAAAAGAACCAAAAGGAAACTGGATTTTGTTGATCAGGAATTGGAGGATCAGTTTTCTAAGGAATCCATTTCAACTACAACTCAAGTATCGAAACCCTCTGTGGTATTTGAAGACATCAAGGTGGTGGATCCTTACAGGAACATTTATGGTGAACCTATTGTTCCTAAGGATGAACCCATAGAATGGGAGAGCCTACCAATTCCTGACTTCAATTTTCCAATCCTTACCAAGCCAAAAATAACAAAGTCAAGAGCTGTCAAGAAAGTGAAGTTTTCACCTCTCAAATCCAAATCTCTAGTCAAAGCTCAATCTAAAGTCAATAAGGGAGATTACATGTACTTATGTGATATCAAGGAATTCTCTGATCTAAATCTATATCTAGATGAACTAGAAGAAGTGAGAGGGATTGATGCATACAGAAACCTACCTGAAAGGTTAGTTTTCAAGTACAAGGGAGGAAAGGAGATTCAATGGCCACTTCACAAGATCCTTCAAGAAAGCCAAGCTGTACTGATTAAGGTTTATTCATCTTTCAAGAAGAACTTTGGGTTCAATGTAACTGCAAGAAGATTGGTTCTAAAGAAGATTGAAGAACTGAGGAGTATTAGGGCTAAAGATGCACTCCTAAAGACTCTAATTATCCCTTACATAGGGAGAATAGTGCATCTAAGGCCCTACTGGCTGATGGAGTTCATGGATGACAAAGGAGTGAGAAGATTTTTCAGATTAGAAGACCAATTGAGCATCTCTAGCAATGAGACTCTCTTGGATATGCAAGAAAAGCTAAATCTCTCAGAATCTGATGAACTGGAATTCCAAAGACAACTCCAAAATGAGATAGAAGAAAACAATAGAAAGCTTGGAAAGAGATCCAGAGCTTCAAGGAACTAGATAAATCTGCTCAGGTTAGAGGAGCACCTTGAAAATGACTGTGAGCTAAACTTTGTACATTTTTTAATTAAAGCACTTTACAATTTTATCTATCTACTTTCAAAGTTATATTTTAGGGTGTTTTGTTATCATCAAGTTTCTCTTAATTTATGGCTATAATTCCTGTAGACATAAATTGGGGGAGATTGTTGTGTATATGTTGTGAACTTGATGATTTCAATAACAAAACACCTTGGTAGATTTTACTTAGTGAAAAATGTAGCACTCGACGGATAAGGATTATAGTCCTGACGGATGACTCAATATAGGTCCGACGTATGATTTATTATCCATCGAGTGAGTAGCTTATGTAACAATAAGTCTGTAGCACATTTCTGCATACACATTGTTTAGATTCTGTAAGTAGCACTCAAGTCATGTTGACTTTAACTAGATATGCAGAATAGGTTGATTAATTGTACATAGATGATGTCTTATAATTCTGTATAAGTGAAATGAAATCAAGTTCCTGATTGCTGCCCGACGGATGAACAAACAATGAATTCGACGGATGATCAACAACCCGACGGATGATCAATATCTCGACAGATGATCATGAACCCGACGGATAAAGAATTCAAATTTTTTTTGACAATGACAATACAGTCACATGCGTCGAGTGGATGCAAATAGAATATGGTAGCCTATTCAACTGGGTTTTCGAGAACAAAGAAGCATTGCCATTTCCATGCTATTATGAAGATATTTAAAGATGCTGGAATAGAGTAATGAAGTAGCATTGTAATAGACTAGATAGTTTTTATTTTATTATCATGTCTCATTACTTTGTAATCTTGGTGATATATATAAACCAAGAAGTAGCAACTATAAAAACTTCTGAGATACAAGCAGAGGAACATTTGTAAGCAGAATTCTTAGTATTTTTTTGCGCCCTTAGTTGTTCAATTATTGTAAGCAGTTGTGAGCATTTTGCACACAGGGTTCTCTCGATATATAATATATATCTCTGGTAGAATCACTCAAATCCACTAAAAAGTTTTTAAAGACTCTTGTTTTTAATTACTTGTGTTTTGATTCATTTAAGTAACTATTCCGCATTGTGCTAATCAATTCACACTTATATATAGATTCGAGTTAGAACATTTTTATTTCAAGAAAAAGTTTCAAGAATTCCATTCAACCCCCCTTCTATAATTCTTGTCATATTGTTAAGGGACTAACATGGCATAGCAAGAAGCAGCACTCAGTATCCACATCAACTGCTGAAGCTGAATACATAGCTGCTGGAAGCTGTTGTGCTCAAATCTTGTGGATGAGGAACCAACTCCGGGATTATGGTTTATTGGTATCAAAGATTCCAATATTCTGTGACAATACAAGTGCAATAGCAAACTCAAAAAATCCAGTTCAGCACTCAAGGACAAAGCACATTGATATCAGGTATCACTTTATCATAGAGCATGTCACAAATGGCACTGTGGAGTTACACTTTGTACCCACAGAGGATCAAATTGCAGACATCTTCACCAAACCACTTGATGAAAACACTTTCTCTAAGTTGGTTAGTGAACTTGGGATGTTAAATATTTCTAATTAATTTTAGAAGATAATACTTGCAATTTGGTTTGGTTAAATTCACTTGTTGTTTAAATTCAATATCTTAAGGACATCTGAATTTATATGCCATTTATTATTTCTCACAATTCAATCATTTTTGTGCATACATATAAATTATATATATGGTTAAGCACATTAATAGTGATAAAACTATTTAATTTGATCTCAGTGGACTTTAAATAATCAATATCTAAAGTGGTTTATTGAAAGTAAAATTAAATATATTACAGCATAATTATTTATCACAAGATTATAGCGTTATTAATAAAATAATAACATCTGTAAAAATAGTGAAATATAATTGTGAATATTTATTTGTTTAAAACATCTTTTTCGCAGAATTATTTTTGATGTTTGAAATAAATCAGTAGGAAAGGGTTGTGACTTAGAAACTTTTCTAAGTCATGTACTCTGTGTCGCCACAGAGAATGAACTTAGAAATTTTTCTAAGTCCTATACTCTGTGTTGCCATAGAACTGTGTCGCCACAGAGAATGTACTTAGAATTATTTCTAAGTCCTATACTCTGTGTCACCACAGAGAGTGGTCGCCACAGAGAGGGTCGCAATACAGCCCCTTGAACAAAAATTGACTGTTTTTGTGATATATATACACAGTCGATTTGTTATACACACAGCTTCACCATCGCAGGAGAGGAAAAAAAATTTGATTGATTAAAACCCTAACAAAATACTGTCAAAATTTCTAATTTTTACAGTATTGGATTGCCCAGTTCACAAGGAGTAATTTGATTTCAAAATCAACCAGTTTCATCGGTTCAATTTGCAAATCGAATTACCATATCTTTGACTGCTTAAGGCTGTGTTTGGTTAATCCAGTAAGGGTCTCAATATCAATTAAAACTTATTAATCAAGGGTTTGTTTGGACATTTCTTAAAATTTAAAAGTGTGTTTAATTAAGAGTCTATTTATTTCCTTTAACTAATTCGAAGTGCTCAATTAACTTTGTTTAAATCTAAATTTTATTCTCATTTTATTCAAATGGCGAATAATATTCAGATTCCAAAAACAAATTTTGTTTCGGTTATTGAACGTGATCCCGTGAAAATGGTACACTTTGAAACTTGGATCCATTTTTTAAATGAACATTCAATTGTGCGCTTCGCATTAACGACTAATGTAAAATTGAATGTTGAGCTTCTCAGGCATGTACACACAATAGCTATCAACTCTTCTGCAGATGACAAATTAGCTTTCTCTTTTGACATTGAAAATGATACCATCAGAATTACAGAGGATGATCTCAATGAATATCTCCAATTACCTCGTGATAACTTTGATGACACTCCAGAGGAATGGGAACTACTCAGCTTCTTCAGGGAAATTAGAAGCACAATGACAACAAATGATGACTTACCAAGGCACTTCAATAAAAATAATCTTTCAAAAGAATGTAATTTATTCTTCAGTATACTGTCTCATTGCTTGTCTCCCAAGACAGCTGGATTTCATGGACTCACTATCTTCAATCAAGTTGTTGGGGTGGCTGTCGCGAATAATCTTCACATCAACTTTAGGAAGTTATTCATGAAGAACATCTTGGAGAACCAATCCAATCGTCAGAACTTTATCCTATATGCTAGGTTTCTTCAGATAGTGCTCAATGAGAAACTGTCAAAAGCCCAAAAGACAACCACTCACAGTGACTTAATGCAAGATCCTCTTGTCTTGTCTCAACTGTTAGTAACCAAGCTACACAAGGAAGGGTACTATCCAAACTCAGAGGTTGTTGTCCTAACAGATCACATGATGGATGCCTTTGCCACTATCAATGCTCAATATGAAGCAGAAGAGGAAGCTGAAGAAGCACCTGAAGCTGAAGATGTCCCCCTAGCTGAAGATGACCCAGAGGAAAACATTGCTAATGAGTCTGTTGGAGATGAGGATGTAGAAGCAGATCAACCTATTTCTGAACATGGTGACCAAGCAGAGGCTGCAGTTGAGCAAGAACAAGAAGCTGAATCTGAAGAATCCTCTCAACCTCAACCTGAAGCTGCTTGTCTACCACATCAAGCTGTTGAATCTACTCATTCAAATACCTCTGTCTATAGACCAGTCTTCTCAGGTATGGGTACTTCTGCTATGAGTCGTACTTTTGAAGCATGCTCTGATTTTATTAGCATAGATCAATTACACCTCGATTCTTAGCACACACAAATACTTGTTGAACAAGTAGATAGGCTAGGGAGTGAATTTTATATGCCACAAATTCATAGCCACCCTCTAGAGCCAAACCAAACACCACCATCTCTCCTAACTCAAACCCTGGAGTATAAGGATCCTATGCAAATAGAGGGAGAAACTGCACTAGATGCAGCAAATAAGGAAGGTACTGTGAGTGAACCCGCAACTCTGTCTCCTATGAAGCAAAGTAGTGAACATCCTGAGACATCTGCAAACCTTCAGGTATCTTCTCAAAAGGATTCTCTGGCTAAAAAGGCACATACACAGTTACTAGATCTATCTTCTCAACAAGGTAGATCTATTGAAATTCGCCCGTCAGCCACGGCATCCTGTAACGAGTCAAACACCTTATCCAATATCCAAGCTCTTGAAGCTTTAAATGAGTCAATTAGAAGAGTACTATTTGGTGAGGACGTATTGACGGTAACAGGGAATTCGACCATTTTACGGTTAGAATATCCTGTTCAAGGTCCTTCAATGGATCAACTGCCTTCACAAGTGTTAGGAGAGAGTATTATAATCGCTGCCAAATCTAGCACATCACTTACCTACCCAGGACTAATAAACCTGGATGCATATGCGGATAGTGGATCCGACGTAGGTGCTGATCGGTAACCCATTGGCGATGAACCAGATTTACCTGGTGAGCCTAAGGGGAATGTATCTTCACAGATACAAAGGGAAGCAGGGGATCAGATGCCAGATATGAAGGCCCTAGTGCTCCCTCCGGAGATTCGAACTCTGGAAGAATCATCTCCTGATAATAGGCAACTTGTCTCAGACAAGGATGGGGAATTGCGAACTCCCATTGCACCACTGCTGACCTCCTTAAGGATGGCTCCGGTGTCTTCTGCAGGTACACCTAGAACTCAAAGCTTTGAGAGGAGTGAACTTGTGAGAATGAGTAACACACATGACCCAAAACCGTGATACACTGTGAGAAGCCTGTGAGGCACCTACCATCCAAACTACACCTATAGATCTATCCAATAATGTCACTAAAGATTATCTCAATAAGCAGCTAGCATTCAAAGACAACTATCTTAAGGAACAGCTGGCTCTTAAAGATCAACACCTTCAGATAAAACTATCTCTCTGAGATCATCAAATTGCTAGTCTTTCCAATCAACTTGAACATCAACAAGCAGCATTCACCAGTTTGCGGGAATTCATTGAGCGATCTCTATCTCATACAGGAAAAGGAAAAGCACCTGCCAACACTGAGCCAAAGATCTCAGTTAGCAAGCAGGCATCTATCCCGGTCTCATCTGAAGTAGCTCTTGCCAGTACTGGGCCAAAGATCTCAGTTAGTAATCAACTACCTGCTTCTCTTGAGATCCCTGTCTCGACCTTACATGCTCAATCAACACCAGCTCTGAAGGATAACCCATTTGAGGGGGAGAAAAGGGTAGTAGAACAAGAAAAAGTGGACACTGCTGTTAATCTACTTCAAGATGCCTTTCAGACCACTGGTACGTATGATGTATTTGAAGAAGTATTGAAGGAAGAGTTAGAGGAGAGAATTGATGAAAGGGTGCTCCTAAAGGAAAGATTCTCTAAAGAAAGCGCAACATCTCAGGGGGAGCAATCAGGGCATCTGAGCAGAATCATTACAACTCAGAGAAATCTGCTGTCTCAGATATATGCTCTGACACCCTTATTTTCTGAAGAAGAATTAGAAGAAGGTGAGATAGATGAAAATGATGTTCCGATAGGGTATGAGCTAAGATTTGAAAAAGTGGCTACGGAAGAAAGAATGATCATCACAGAGGATGAAGAATTTGAAGATGAAGATGCTTTCTCGGATGACTGTCTATCCTATGGAATCATAGATAAAATAAATCGCTCTTATTTGGAAATTCAAGAAGAAATAGAAAGATCCAGAGCAAGAATTCAAAGAGCTATTCAAAGGAAAAGGAACAGATAGGAGAGAGAAGCATATCTTCAAGCTAATAGGAAAGAAAGTAAATGGGAAGAAACAAAGAAGAAAATGGACAAACCAGAAACATATCACTATTCAAACCCTGGAAACTCTAATCGGTTGAGAACTGTGGAGCACTACAGAAAGACATATATTAACATCCATGAGTTCTATGATCAATTCAGCAAAGTAATTACTGGAACTACTGTGAACATTATGAAGAATGGATGGAAGATCACTATCAATCACATAGATGGTCTACAGATAAAAGTGTCTACAAGTGTACTGAAGAAGTTGAATATTGTTGAATTGTTTGTCTTAGCCTCAAAGATCCCATGGTTGAAATCGAATGAAAATGAATACTTCAGAGACGGACTTTGAAGAATTATGATGGATGTATCTCCTCAAGCATTTATGTGGCACCCTCCAAACCCGGATCAGAAGTTTGGGGTCCACACACACATACACATACCTTATTTATAACCTGCTTATATCAATAATAAAGATAACAATAATATGCAGTGACCCTATTTACCAACTACCACGGATCGCAACAGGCTAAAGTATGCACACAAGCCACACATCTACTTATATTACATACCGTTCAAATCCCAATCATTCAAACTCAAACTGAGTATTAAACTTTATTACAAACTTTTACAGACTTAAATTATTCCAAAAGAAGCCTACTAGCTCAGCTTTCTCAACCTGAACCCCTAGCTCTCGCGCTGGACTGGGGATCCTCGTTACCAACTGGTTCCTTTTTAGCTGGAAAGAATATAAACAACATCGCATAAATGAGCTAACTAGCTCAGCAAGTCACAATGACAAAACTGAGAATAATGATCATCAATAGAACATGATTATAATATCAAGTGAACAATGGATTATGATTTAGAATTGTATATTATACTTTTAATTTAAAAACCAAGGTTAGGCTGCTGATCAGTCACGCACTAACCCCGAGCAAGGCACACACCATTGCTCTAACTACTGGATCCAAGGCACACATTTGCCTAACTTGACCATTATATGGTCTGACCACGAATCTGGTCCACAATTTTATAAAAACAATCCAATTCTAACATAATAACAGAATAAGCAACAATAAACAATAAACAGAATCATTAACAATATTGGATGTTCTATAATGAAATGGTTTCCGTGTTTATGAGGGTCAATATAGCATTTTCAAAGCTTAGCTGTTGGGTAATGAAATAATTAGATAACAAAGGAATCAGTGTTTCAAGGTTTCAAGGATTTGGTCTTTCAAAGCATAAGATATCATGGATTGAGTATATAAGTAATTCAGTTCAGCGTTCGGTATTTAGTTTGAATATATTTGTGGAGTAGTATCGTAGATTCGTGGTTCGTGTTTAGGTATACAACAATCAATGGTATAGAAAGAATAAGATTCATGGCTCAAGAACAATAACTGGAATCAGAGTTTGGGTTTCAGTGTTTCAAAGCACTTGCAATATGAACAAGACTATCAAGTACTACAATATCTCGAGAAAAATTCAGAACACTTGCCTGGTACTAGCTTACTATTCTGCTCTCGCTTCCAATCACAATCGTCTTATTCCTCAACTACCTGTTTTCCTTTCCTACGCCTTGCCTCTTCTGCTCACATATCATAAACATCTATCAATAATCGACTCATAGAGTTCTATTCAACACATACTTCTATCTACCCTTCGTTTTACCCAAATCCGATTAACGGATTGAAAGTTATGTAATAATCAAGTAAATACCGAATATATAGACTGATAGTTAATTAACAAGTCACATATAGCACATAATACATCACGTACTCAATGATATATTATTTATAAAGCAGTCTCGGGTCATAAATAGGCGATCGGATATTTAAAATGATTTTTAAAATATTTTTCGAAATTAAAACGGGTCGTTGGATCAATTTCGGTTTAATAAACAGGGTTCGGTTGGCCAATTCTGGCTCCGAAACAATTTTATACTAATTATCGAGCCTTGGAAATAATTTAGAATAATAATTTAAAGCTCAAAATTATTTTTCGGAATTTTTAAATCATTTTTAAGTAATTATATCTAATTAAATAATTAATTAAAATCAATTAATAATTAATTAAAATCAATTAATAATTAATTAAATCAATTAATCAATTAATCAATTAATTTCCAAATTAATTGACCAATTAATCGATTAAAAATTAACTGAAATTAATTAAATAATTAATTCAGATTTATTTTTGAATTAAAAATAATTTTCGGAATTAAAATACTAATTTTTAGAATTTTCAGAAATTAAAAACAATTTTCTATAATAAAAATAAATAGGAAATATGATTTTTAAACATTTTTAAAACAGGAGTCCATTTTTTGCAAAGTCTGGAAACCTGGGGAACCAAACTTCATCGTTTTCAAAAGTACAGGGACCAAACTGAAATTTTGCAGTTCCAATCGCCGAAAAAGTCGGGGGTGGCCGGAGAATTCACCTCCGGCATCCTCCCACCACCATCACCTCCAGAATTAAACTACACAACACCAGGAACCCATATCTGCAATCAAAATTCATCAATAACCCCAGACTTGGCTGTAATTTGATCAAGAAACTCGCTGGTTTCCTGCGGGTTCGACGTAAACTTCAAAACACAACTCCCTTCTCTACAGACCTCGTTGATTCATGAAACTTGTACGACTAAATTGCAAATTTCACAGAGAATACAATACACTATACCACAACATCAATCTATTTCAGAATAAGAAACCCCCAAATTTCAATTAAGAACATTCATACGGGTTATAAACCCTAATTTTAAAATTCGAAAATCAAACTCAAATTTGAACATGTTATTGAACTCCAAATCAGACGTATAATATATCAAAATCATCAGGAAAACAAGCTCTACAACATGCAGTCATCAAATCATACAAACAATCATCCGAACAAAAATTCATATTTTCAATAAATTTAATTCAAAAATAAATAAATTTCCAGAAAATAAACCTTTGATTCTGTAGTGAAACAAAGCTCAGAATCTGATAGAACACTTCGAATCCTTCGTTTTGGTTACTCAAGCTTTGAAAACAGAGATCGGTAATGCCTTCGTTTTGCTGTTTGATTCTTAGAACAATTTTTTGTAATTAGGGGTTTTCTCTGAAAATTATAGAATTAACTATCTGCAAATGATTTTGATACGAAATAAAATACGGAAAAGGCTATTTATAATTACGGAAAATTAGTATCCCGTTGGATCATTCCGGATATAAAACGATACGTTTATTTGTAAAAACTGATCCAAACGGTATCGGTTTTCGGGATAATTATCCAAATCAGTACAATTTGGACTGCGGTCTTGGTGTCAGCGCCTGGTTACACTTACTACGAAGTGATAATTGGGATAGTTTAATAAAAAGCTCCCGTTTATCGAAAATACGGGTTTTATTGATTTACCGAAATGAATATTGTATCGAAAATGTTGCGCCGGGACCCGCGCAGAACAAACCGTACGCCGTATCGAAAAAGTCATAACGTGGAATATGCTTGGAATATTACAATTCGGTTAGGAAGGAGTTCTCGGAAGAGTTTCGGGTTCCAAAAACGTAACAACAGATGACGTCGATTGGTTCCCGCTTTTATAAAATAGATTTTAAATACTCGGAAAAAGATTTTATAAATTTCATATGATCCTTATAAATCCATAAATCAACAGAAAATAATTAGGAAGATATGACAATTATCTATATTTTATTTTGGACATATAAAAATTAAAATACCTCATTAATAATATTTTTGAATATCCAAATATAGATAACACTTAACAATTAATTCACAGAATAGATACTGAACACATACAATAATTATTTAATAGAAAAATAATTGCACGATATATCCCGGATATTACATCCTTCCCCCCTTAAAAGGATTCTGTCCTCAGAATCTCCTAAGAAAACAAATGAGGGTACTTTTCTCTCATATCACTTTCTAACTTCCAGGTTGACTCTTCAATCTTTGGGTTTCTCCACAATATTCTTACTAACTTTACCACTTTATTTCTCAATACTTTCTCTCTCTCCTCTAGAATCTCTATCGGACTCTCTACATATGACAAATCTGCCTGAAGCTCTATTGGCTCATATTCTATTACATGCCTGAAGTCTGGATTATATTTCTTGAGCATCGATACGTGAAAAACATTGTGAATGTGCTCCATGTGCGGGGGTAACGCCAACTTATAAGCTACTTTGCCAACGCGCTTTAAAATCTTAAAAGATCCGACAGATCTTAGGTTTAGCTTTCCTTTCTTTCCAAACCTCGTTAGTCATTTCCATGGTGATACTTTCAGTAATACCAAGCTTCCTTCTTCAAATTCCATGTCTTTCCTTGACTGATCTGCATATTTCCTCTGGAGATCTTGTGCGGCTATCAATCTCTTCTGGATAATTTCAACAATTTCCTTTATCTGCTGTACAAGTTCAGGTCCAAGTATCTTGCGTTCTCCTACTTCATCCCAGTATATTGGAGATCTACATTTGCGTCCATAAAGGGCTTCATAGGGTGGCATCCCAATGCTGGTATGATAACTGTTGTTGTAAGCAAACTCTACCAGAGGTAAATGTTCGTCCCAACTTCCTTTGAAATCAATAGCACAAACACGTAACATGTCCTTGATTGTCTGGATCGTTCTTTCACTTTGGCCATCCGTCTTGGGGTGATAGGCCGTACTCATATTCAGTCTTGTTCCCAAACATTCTTGAAAACTCTTCCAAAATCTTGAATTAAACCTTGGATCTCGATTAGATACAATAGACACAAGAACTCCATGACGAACTACAATTTCCTTCAGGTACATATGGACCAACTTATGGAGCAAAAATCTTTCATTTATAGGCCAAAAATGAGCTGACTTGGTAAGTCTATCCACTATAATCCAAATGGCATCATGATTAGCCCTTGTCCTTGGTAATCCAACTATGAAATCCATGGCAATATGTTCCCATTTCCACTCTGGAATCTCCAATGGCTGTAACAATCCACTTGGTCTCTGATGCTCTGCTTTAACTCTCTGACAGGTATAACATTTGCTAATCCATTCCGCGATTTCCCTCTTCATGTCTGGCCACCAATAATTCTTCTTTAAATCTCTGTACATTTTGGTACTCCCTGGATGGATGAAATACCTTGAATTATGTGCCTCCTGTAAAATTTCATTTTTCAGCTCCGTCACTGGTGGAATCCAAATTCTAGGTGAAAACCTCAGAATACCTTGATCATCCTTTTGCGTGCATAACTCTTCACCTACCAAACGATTTATATCTTGATCCATTATATCTTCCTGGCATTTCTTTATTTTCTCAAATAATTCTGGTTGGAAAGTCATACTGTATACTTTCGCTTCCTCAGGCTTGCAAACTTTAATCTCCAATTCCAATTTCTAAAATTCCTTATATATGTCTTCAGGTACTGATAACACATTCAACCTTTCCTTCCGACTCAATGCGTCTGCTACCACGTTCGCTTTACCGGGATGATAATTAATCGAGCAATCATAGTCTTTGATCAACTTTAACCATCTCCTTTGTCTCATATTAAGTTCCTTCTGTGTGAATATGTACTTAAAGCTTTTGTGATCCGTGAAAATCTCGCACTTTTCTCCATACAAATAATGTCTCCAAATCTTCAAAGCAAAAACTATGGCTGCTAGCTCCAAATCATGAGTAGGATACTTCTGTTCGTGTTGTTTCAATTGCCTTGACGCATACGCAATCACCTTTTTGTGCTGCATTAGAACACATCCTAATCCTTTGTGAGAAACATCACTATAAATTACGAAATTCCCTTGATCACCTGGAAGTGACAAAACAGGTGCCGTGATCAATCGTCGCTTCAACTCCTGAAAACTTTCCTCGCATTTGTCGTTCCATATAAACTTCTCATTCTTTCGTGTAAGCTTTGTTAATGGTGTGGCAATCCTCGAGAAATTTTGAACAAATCGACGATAATATCCCGCCAATCCTAAGACACTTCTGACCTCGGTGGGTGTTTTCGGTCTCTCCCAATTCGTAATTGGCTCGATCTTTGCCGGGTCCACTTTGATCCCTTTATTACTAACTATGTGCCCTAAGAACTGAACTTCCTGTAGCCAAGACTCACACTTCGAGAATTTAGCATATAACTTCTTTTTCCTTAAAATCTCCAAAGCCGTTCTCACATGTTCCGCATGATCCTCTTCCGTCTTTGAATAGATATATTTGATAATGTCATGGCTAATATATTTTATGTTTAGCTTTCAGACCTTACTGAACAGGATAAATCAGTACTTAACTGTTGATCAGTACTTATACTGGAAGTCAGGACTTAAGGATATCAGTACGTATGTTATCAGGAGATATTCATCAGAAGATAGATATCAGAACTTAAGTGCTGAAGGATAATCAGATAAGGACAGTAGCTGATTAAAGGAAAGAAGATTGAGATAAACATAAGAAGAGATATGCATGAAGAAGGAATTCCGTGAAGAATGGAATACTTGGAAGAAAAGATATCTGATTGATATATTTTAGGAAGCAGAATTATATTCCATATCAATTAGCGATTATCTTGTAACTGTGTAGTATATAAACACAGACATAGGGTTTACACTATAAGTGTTATCATTATTAGAGAAGATTATTCATTGTAACCCTAGCAGCTCTCGTGATATTTGTTCATCACTGAGAGGTAACAGTTCCATACGGTAACAGAGTTTATTATTTCAATAAAGTTTGTTTTCTGTTACTTCAGTTCTTAAAGTTCGATTTGAGTGTACTATACACTGTATTCAGCCCCCTCTACAGTGTGTGTGTGACCTAACAATTGGTATCAGAGCTACTCTGTTAACACACATACAGTTAAAGATCCAAACACAATCATGTCGGACACAGAAACTCCAACTAAGCCTACCACAACTGAGGAACCACCAAAGATACAAATTCAGAGTCGGTATGAGACCATCAGAGTCCCCATACTGAGACCATCTGAATATCCCATATGGAAGGTAAGGATGACCATGTTCCTGGAAGCAACAGATCCAGAATACCTTGATAGAATCAAGGAAGGTCCTCACAAACCAACCAAACTCGCAGTTGCAGTTGCAGGTGAAGCAGCAAAGACCGTACCAAAGGAGAAGAGTGATTATACTGCTGAGGACATAGCATCAATTGCTAAGGATGCTAAGGTACGACACTTAATGCATAGTGCCATTGATAATGTAATGTCAAACAGGGTAATCAACTGCAAGACTACTAAGGAGATATGGGATGCTCTGGAAACAAGGTGTCAGGGAACTGACACAATTAAGAAGAACAGGAAGACAATACTCACTCAAGAGTATGAATACTTTGACTCAAAGACTAATGAGTCATTGAATGATTTATATGATAGATTTTTCAAACTTTTGAATGATTTGTCATTGGTTGATAAAGAGTATGATATTGAAGATTCAAACCTTAAGTTCCTGTTAGCTCTTCCTGAATGCTGGGATTTGAAGGCAACGATAATAAGAGACAACTACAATCTTGATGAAACAACTCTTAACGAAATCTATGGAATGCTCAAGACTCAGGAGCTGGAGATGGAACAAAGAAGCAGGAGGAAAGGAGGAAAGTCAAGGACAGTTGCTCTTAAGGCTGAAGAAGAATTCCCCAAAGCAGCTTCCTCAAAGAAAGACAAGGGTAAAGCTCTTTTCATAAAGTCTGATACTGAGTCATCAAGTTCTGAGAGTAATGATGACTCAGATTCTGAAAGCTTGTCTGAGACTGATGCTGATGAGGAGATGATGAAGCTGTGTGCTCTTATGGTGAAAGGAATCACAAAGATTGCATACAGGAAGTTCAGGAAGGGAAAGAAGTTTTCCAGGAAAGACATAAGTTCTGATAAGAAGAATTTCAGAAGATCTGAAGGCAGAGGAGGAAAGTCTGACAGAGGAGATTACACCAATGTTAAATGCTATAACTGTGGTGAGAAAGGCCACATATCTCCTGACTGCAAGAAGGTAAAGGGTGACAAAGGCAAGGCTCTTGTCACAAAGCAGAAAAGCTGGACAGACACCTCAGACTCTGAAAGTGAGGAGAACTATGCATTGATGGCAAATGCTGATAAAGAAAGTGCTGAGAGCAATTCTGAAGCTGCTGAAACAAAGGTACCTCAGACTACTTATGCTTTTCATACTGATGATATTAATGAGTTGAGAAGATATCTTAAAACCATGTTTGTTAGCTATAGAGATCAAACTTAACATGTGAAAGATTAACTTCTGAAAATCTTGCATTTAAGAAAAGGAATGATTTCTTAGAAAAAGAGTTAGTCATGTTCCATCAAACTTAGAAGGATAGAGATGATGTTTTTTATGTTAGGAATGAAGTGCTAAAATTAAATGAATCTCTAAAAACTGAGTTAGAAAAGGAAAGAGAGATTATCAGGACTTGGACTAACTCTGGCAAAACAACTCAAAATTTGCTAAGTAGTGGAAACTGGAAAGAAGGCTTAGGTTATGGAGAAGATAAGAAAGATAAAGGAACTGAAGAAATTAAGTCTGTTGATAAGCAAAAGCCAAAGTTAAAACCTGTTAAGTTTGTAACTGTAAAGTCTGAAAATGAAAAATCAGAAGTTACAAAGGAATCAACTTCTGACAAACTAAAACAGGAAAAGACAGCTGAAGTGAACATAGGCTTAATGACGAAGAAGCAGCTTAAACATAAGTTGAAAGATGTTAAGAATGCAAACAAGGTAAAATCACCTAGGAAAAATAGGAATGGAAATGAAGGTGTGAATAAAAGCAATGATTATAAACCTGTTCCTGATGCTCCTAGGAAAACATGTCATAACTGTGGAAGTTCTAACCATTTAGCTTCTTTTTGCAGGAAGAATAAGAATATTAACTCCTTACCTTCAAAATCAGGAGTTAAGAGTCAGTCTGTTAGATACAAACCACAAAATCCTTATTTTCATTGTGGTAGTTTATGGCATTCCATTTATACTTGTAAGGAATATCATAGTTTGTACTATGATTATTATCAAATAAAACCTTCTTTGAAGAAAGTTTCCATTGTTCCTTCTAGTGTAAATTCTGATTCAAAGTCTGATAGTGTAAGTTCTGATAAGAAAAATGTTAACATAAACTCTGATGCTAAATCCGCTGCAAATGTTAACAAACTTAATAAGGCCAAAGGATCCAAGCAAGTCTGGGTCCTTAAAACTAATAATTAGTGGTCTTTGTGATTGCAGGGCAACTGGAAAAATATTCTAGTTCTGGACAGTGGATGTTCAGGACATATGACTGGAAATAAGGCCCTGCTATCAGACTTTGTGGAGAAAGCTGGCCCAAGTGTTTCTTATGGAGATGGCAATATTGGAAAAACATTGGGATATGGAAATATCAATCTTGGAAATGTCATAATTAAACAAGTAGCTCTGGTCTCAGGACTTAAACACAACCTACTGAGTATAAGTCAAATATGTGACAGAGGTTATCATGTTGATTTCTTTGAAGAACACTGTGAAATAGTGAGTAAATCTAAAGGCAAAGTTGTTCTGAAAGGATACAGGCGTGGTAACATTTATGAAGCTAAGCTTTCAACAAGTACTGATGGTTCTGCAATCTGTCTGATGAGTAGAGCATCAATTGAAGAAAGCTGGAATTGGCATAAGAAACTCTCTCATTTAAATTTCAACAATATAAATGAACTGGTCAAGAAAGATCTTGTGAGAGGATTGCCAAACACAGTATTTGCTCCTGATGGTCTTTGTGATTCATGTCAGAAAGCCAAACAAAGAAAATCTTCATTCAAGAGCAAGACTGAATCATCAATTCTTGAGCCTTATCATCTAATACATGTTGATCTATTTGGTCCAGTAAATGTCATGTCAATTGCAAATAAGAAGTATGCGTTGGTCATAGTGGATGAGTTCACTAGATACACATTGGTATATTTCTTGCATACAAAAAGTGAAACTGCATCAACCTTGATTGATCATATCAAACATCTGGATAAAATGGTCAAAGATTCTATGAAAATTTTAAGGAGTGATAATGGCACTGAGTTCAAGAATTTGATAATGGAAGAGTTCTGCAAAAGCCATGGAATAAAGCAGGAATTTTCTGGACCTGGAACTCCACAGCAAAATGGAGTTGTTGAAAGGAAGAATAGAACTCTCATTGAAGCTGCACGTACAATGCTTGAAGAAGCAAAGCTTCCAACCTATCTCTGGGCTGAAGCTGTGCAGACTGCTTGTTTTACTCAAAATGCAACACTCATTAACAAGCATGGAAAAACACCATATGAGATGGTGAAGAAAAAAAAGCCAAATCTGAAATATTTTCATGTATTTAGATGCAAGTGTTTTGTTCTCAAGACTCATCCTGAACAGCTATCAAAGTTTGATCTAAAAGCTGATAAAGGAATCTTTGTTGGATATCCACTTTCCACAAAAGCCTTCAGAGTCTATAATTTGAGAACAAAAGTGGTCATGGAATCTATCAATGTCTCTTTTGATGATAAGAAGATTACTGGTCTTGAAGATTTCATTGACCATGATCAGCTGAGATTTGAAAATGAAGACTCAAATTCTGATACTGAAAATCGTGACAGTCTAAGTCCTGATATTGTAAACTCTGATGGATTAAACTCTGATGTTATTGAAACTGTGGTGACTACGTCAAAGGAAGATGCACCTATGCAGGGGGAGCATACTCAAGATCCTACCACATCTCAAGAAACATCAGAACATGCATCTGGCTCTTCAAGTTCTGATTCGTCAAGTTCTGATAAGCCAAGTTCTGATAGTGCTGAAAATCTAAATACTGAAGAATCCAACTCAGAGAGCATAGTTTCAGGGGGAGCATCAGAAAATGAAAATGAAGATAGCATGGATCATGGGGGAGCATCCAGTTCTAGAGAAAACCTTCCATCTGCAAGGAAGTGGACAAAATCACATACACCTGATTTGATAATTGGAAATCCTGATGCAAGTGTCAGAACTAGAACAGGGACTTCAAATGAATGTCTTTACAATTCTTTTCTCTCTCAGACTGAGCCAAAGAAAGTGGAAGAAGCTCTTCAAGATGCTGATTGGGTGCAAGCAATACAGGAAGAGTTGAATGAATTTGAAAGAAACAAAAGTCAATTTCCACATCAACTGCAGAAGCAAAGTATATTGCTGCAGGAAGCTGTTGTGCACAGATTCTTTGGATGAAGAATCAGTTACTGGATTATGGGTTAACATATTTCAAAATCCCTATTTACTGTGATAATCAAAGTGCTATTGCTATGACAGGTAATCCAGTTCAACACTCTATGACAAAGCACATCAGCATCAGGTACCACTTCATCAGGGAACATGTGGATGAAGGTACAGTGGAATTGCATTTTGTTCCCACAGATCAACAACTGGAAGATATCTTCACAAAACCACTATGTGAAGCTACTTTTACAAGATTGGTAAATGAACTTGGAATGGTTTCAGGTTCTTTTTCTAAATCTGCTTAGACTTGTTCTGTGTTATCAGACTTTATGCTCAGTATTTACAGAATTAATCTCATTGTATATTCTGTGCTTAGTGATAAATGTCTTTAAGTACTGACTGTTGTCTGATATATGTTTCTAAACTCTGATAAGTGATATGTCTGTTCTAGTACCAATTCAATCATATGAGGATAACTGTGCTAGATACTGACCTAGTAGTCTTCAATAAACAAATGATTCCATGTAAGAAGTAATTATTTCAGTGGAAATCTTATGACACTAGCAAATTCTGATAACCGAGCTTAGTTAAGTTTACTTTGTATATCTTATTACTAAGTCACAAATTAGAATAATGCTACTCATCTGTTAAGTTCTGATACTAGTAAAACTGCTGAATGTACTAAGTACTGATAAACCTTACTTATCAAAAGAAAAAGCAAAAAGATCAAGGAATAAAATCAGGTACTCCTTTGAGATCTAGAGTAAAAATGTGGAAGGGACGACCCAAGTGCATTGCTGGTATTAAGTAAATATACATTAGAAAAGCAAAATATTTTCTTGGTGACTTTTCACACTCTATGATTACTGGAGAAATACTCTGATAATAGCATAAATTCTGATAAACAGTCGTGACTCACTTACACTGAGAAGCCATTGTAAAATAGAATTGCAAAAGATGGATAAAATTAGCACAAAACAGTTGAGGTTGACTCAAGCATGAACTCATTCATCAGTAGGTTTCAGGACAATGACAGCTCTTTAGCAAAATTTTAGTTATGCCTTATTTCTAAGATGTACTGAAGTGAATCAGACTTTACTCTTTGTCTGTTATTTAGCTTAATGCACACACTAATCACTCCATCTGAATGATGAAAATTTCTGTGGTGGTCTATGTTATTTTAGATAAACAGTCATTGTGTCACTTTGCACTAATTCTGAGGACAAGTTCTAGTTACATGTTCTAATGATTAAGTTCTGAAGTCTATAACTCAGAACTTGTATGAGTATTTACTAAGATGGTCATTCCTTTTTCGAGTTAAGAAATTATGTTCTGATGACTGTTAAGTTCTGATATAAGTCTAAGTTCTGATATTACAGTCTAATGTTTTACTTGACTTATCAGTGAATAAAATTTAATAACAGTCTCAGTTAATAATTGAATATGTTGAAGTGGAAGATTAATAGTCACTATGATTAGGATTAATGGTATTCGTACTTGAACGGTCCACTGTTTCTTGTGTCTTGTGCGGTCTAGACCATGATTCCTCTTTCCAATGAATGTTATTCTTTTTCAAAGTCTAGGGAGACGAGGTAGAATTAATTCTACCTGTCAGCATTCAATTTCTTTGCGTCTCCTGGCATTCTCTTGTCTATATAAGCAACCACTTCACATCAGTCTTTCCATCACATTCTTCTCACACACTTATCCTCCTTTTTCTTTCAAAAACACAATGGTCAGATACAACATGTTTTTGAACTACCAAACCTTCAATATGGAGCTAAGTTGTGCCGAGTGACAGCAGGAATGGCATGTCACAGCCATTCCTGAGGAGATATGGGACTCTGTCCCATAGGAGGTACTGACACGCCTCCTGTTCTTCTATATGGACTACCATCGCCATCTGGAGCGATTGGAGGAGGAAAGGATGGAAGCTCTCCGCCGACAAGAGCGAATCATCAGACTCGCCATTCTGTTTGTCGAGAGTAGGAAGAAGAAGATGACTTAATCTCATCTTCTTCCTGTTTTTCTTCATCATCAGCTTTGTCAGGCTTCTTAGCTAGGACTAAAGCTGTTGATGTTAGGTTTAGAAGCTTAGGGAAAATCTTGTATAAGTATTGATGTAATTTCATAAATGTATTGTCTTGATATATTAATGAAAATTGTTTTTACTTCAAGATTTTGTCTCTGAGTTATTTTATCTTGTGTTGATAAATCCTGATTGATATTCTGATGACCATATAACTTTTGTTTTATATTAAGTTCTGATTCATTTTCAGCACTTACTTATCTAATTTATCTTGGTCATTTTCATGTGTTGTATTTTCAGAATATCAATGATGCAGTGAAAAATAATTCAATCAGTGCTAACGGTTTAAATTTTGAATTAAAACTGTTTCTCTTGATAAATGGAACGGTTTTTCCTTAAAACTAGGCAATTGGGTAAGTAATGATTCCTGTTTTCTCGAGCCCAGTAACTGTCCATTATTACTGCATGTCTGACAGGTGTCCAACTGTAACATTTTTGTTCAGAGTATAAGTACAATAGAGAGAAGATTTCTTTAATCTTTTATTTTCTTTATATTTTATCTCTCTCCTTTCTTTTAATCTCTTTCTCTTTCTTTCTCACGTTGGTTTTTTTTTCATACAGACATTATCTCAAACACCTAACAGGCATACTTGAATCTCAATATTTTTTCACATGGCACCAAATGATTTAATCATTGATGGAGCTAAGTTTGTTCCAAACAACTATGCTGCAGTTCTTGATCATGCTGAAGCTCCATCTGAATTGCATTTTGTGCAAGATCTTCTTGCACACAGTGAGATTGGGTACGCATTAACACAGCCTGAAGTCTTTTCGAGTCAACAAGTTCTGACGTTTTGGCGGACTGGGCACTTTGATGATGGTGGTAAACATGGCACTCCCAGTATTGTTTTTGAAGTGGGTGATTCATCTTATGTAGTCACTCCTGGTACAATACGCAAAGCTCTACATTTCCCAGAAAATTGTACTTTTTCAACTCCAGAGGAATCAGCACTTCAGGAGTTAATGGCTGATTTGGGATATGAAAAGAGTTTGGCAAAGCTTGGGCAGTTAAAAAGGGCTAATATCAGAAGAGAATGGAGTTTCTTCTTTGACTGCATCACCAAAGCTTTTGGGAACAAATGTTCGAATTTTGATGCTATCCCAATTATGAGTCTATGCACATAGGGTATGCTATTATTCATCAAACTCATTTTGATTTTGCAACTGGAATAATTGGTTTTATTGGGGATAGGATTACAGAGAATAGAAATATTGTCTATTTTGCTAGATTCTGTCAACTTCTATATACTTTTTGTACTGATGAACCTCAATTAGTCAGTTCCTCAACCCCACCTTTTAGAGTTGCAAAATGATATTTTAATGATCTGGTAAATGCTGATACTAAGAAAAAAGTGGTTAGACCATTACAGATTCCTCAGTCTGTAAAACAGATCCTAGTAAATGCTGATCCTAATACTTATAGATCTGTTTACTTTGATTTCCAACCAACCACAAACACCCAAAAACCATCATCCTCAGCACCTACCACTCATTCTACTCAACCTACCCTCAGGAATTATCTCAAATCCTATCTCTCTACTTCACAGACTGCTTAACCTTCATCTTCAGCACCAACTGTGAAGCCTTCATCTTCCAAGCCAAAGAGGACAAAGAATGTTCCTCAAACACCTCAAAAGAGAAGGAGGATTGCCTTGAGAGATGACTCTGATTCTGAGGAACCGGTTCCTGCTAGAGAACCTATTGTAACTGAAGCTGAGAAAGAGGTTTCTCAGAAGGATTCTGAAATTGGGGGTTCTAGGCTTCTCAAGAGGCTTAGACGAATAATAGTTCCTGAAACTCCCAAGGAATCCACATCAACAAGGAAGTACAAGAAATAGAGGGCACAAAGGCCAGTTTCAGATGATGAAGAGGAAGCAGCTAAGGAAGGGGATCAGGAATCTCTGATCTCACAAGACAAGGAATTTGCTCCAGTCACTTCTTCTCCATCAACTCCATCTCAGGAAGCTGTATCTGACAAGGCTAACTCACCATCTATGTCTCTTGTTCATCCAGGCACAAGTGCTGAAATTGATATTCAAAACCTGGTTGTGCCTGAAATACTTTTCTTAGAAGCTCCAACAACACGTAATCCTTCCACAACACCTGTTACTGATGCTGTTCAAACTCCAGAGTTATCAACAACACCTTCTCTACATCAAGATGCTGATGATTAGACTTTAGGTGAGCATCAGGATATGGCTGTTGATCAGAACTTAGTATCAGATCAGCAATTAGAGGATGCTGAAGCCTCCATTGCTACTCACACTGTTGTCTTATCAGAAGATACTGATTCTTTAAGTTCTGATGCTGCAAATGCTGGAGATACTGGTGAAGCTGCTCCAACTGTAGATGCTGATGAAGCAGGTCCTTCAGGACATACTCCTCAACCGACTCTTCCTAAGTCTGAACTGGTAAAGGAGTTTTTTATCAGGGATGCACCAGTACCTTGGAGTGAAACTCCTGCAGGTCAGGAGTGGACTAAGGAATGGAACTCAGTTTCATGTGTTCCAAATGCATTACATCTTGCTGAGCACTTGACTAAAGCTGATGAAATGTTAAATTCTGATGATTTTAAAACCCAGCTTAGAGTCACTGCATTGAGTACTAAACATCTATAAGGTCTTCATTCAACTACTCATGCAGAGCTACACAAGATTCAGGAGAACTTTATCAAACAAGAACAAGTTTGGAAAATTGATAAGAAAAAGTTCTTTCAACCTACCATTGACAGGATTGCTTATATTGAGAAAACTTAAGAGAAACAACAAGCTCAGATTGATGCCATTCTAATAAATCAAGCTTCTCAGCAATCTCAACTTACTGAAATCCAATCCTCAGTGGAATTACTTATCTCTCTTTTACTACCTGCTGATGCCAAAAAGGGGGAGAAGGTAATTAAGTCCAAAATGCAAAACTAACAAGACACTGCAAGGAAAGGATGATGGAAATGATGATCAAGGATACTCTGGAATGGGTAGCGGTCATAGTCAAGGTAGAAGGTTTACATCAAGACAAGCTAGTCACAGGACAAGTTCTGATACTGGGAAAAGAATAAGTTCTGCTGCTGGTAAAAGGATAAGTTCTGATGAACTTCTAGATCTTGATGAAGAAATGTCAAGACAGTTATTTCTTCAAGAAAATCCAGGAATGGACTTAGAAAGTTTAAAGGAAGAAGAAGCCAGACTTAAATCAGAGAAAGTCACATCTAAATCTGAAGCTTCTGGTAATAAGTCACTTCCAAAACTCAAAGGCATTGTGATCAAAGAAAGGACACATACTGAAGCAACATTGGCTAGATCACAACCACAGATAGATCCAAGATCCAAGGGTAAAGAAAAGGTTGGTGAACCTATCAAGGTTTATGTACCTCCTGAGGAAGAAGAAATTGCTGATGAAAAAGATGATCTTGCTCTGACTTCAAGAAAAGTTCTTAAAATAACCTCTGACATGGCTCAAGTTGTTCAGAGTCAAGAAATTATAAGTTCTGATATTCAGAAGAAGCAAGTAACCTCTGACAGAGCTCAAGTTAACTTGATATCAGAAAATAGATCAAAGACACTCCTACCAGGATTCACTAAAGCAAAACAGACTCAATCTTTGAAGACTACTGCAAGTGGTTTTGAAGCAAGAGTTGTTACTGGAAAGGAAGCTAGAGATAAAACTGGATTGGGAAGTGCTGATGAAAGAAGAGTACACAACACTACCAATGATCCAACTTCCTTGAGTGAACCAGGTATTGGAGAAACTCTTGAGAGATTGAATCAACTGGAATCTGTACAGATGGTTTACCATACCTACTTGAAAGAATATATCATGTTGTATTTCATGACAGATGGTAGGGTTTATCATGTAAGACAAAATGCCATTCCATTGAAGTATTTTAAAGAATTGGAGCATGTACTTTTCTTACTTCAAGTGGATGACAGAATAACAGGGACTGCTGCAAACTACTTAAAAGAACAGATTCAGAGACAGAAAAGGCTTTATTCTGTTAATTCTGACAGCATATATGTTCCAAAGTACAGAGATCATAATGGTGATATTATTGATATGAAGCCTAATACTGCACAGATCAGAACGTATCTTGGTATTAAGGGACTTGAATTCAATCTAGAGTCTGACAAAGCTTATGTTATAAGACTAGATCAGGAGTTGAGAAAAGCAAAGATCAATGATCTCAGAGCTGCAATCTTTCAAACTGGTGAAGATACTGCAGAGCTTAAAGATGTTAAAAGGAGAATGATTGATGAACTAAGATATGCTGAGAAATGTTTGTTGAATAACTATCTCAGAACAACTCCTGACATCAGAGAGATCAGAAAATGAAGAAGCCAAGTCGAAGATCTACAACTGCTTAAATTCTGATATTTATACAGACTGAAGTTGTTATCAGAAGTTGAAATTGGTAAAAACTTTAAGGACTGTAAGTTGTAGTTATCTAGTCTAATTCTCATGCATTTGTACTTAATGTTTTTGACATCATCAAATATCTGTTAAACTTGTATATTATGTTAATTTACAAGTTGGGGGAGATTGTTAGATATATTTGATAATGTCATGGCTAATACGTTTTATGTTTAGCTTTCAGATCTTACTGAACATGATAAATCAGTACTTAACTGTTGATCAGTACTTATACTGGAAGTCAGGACTTAAGGATATCAATACGTATGTTATCAGGAGATATTCATCAGAAGATAGATATCAGAACTTAAGTGCTGAAGGATAATCAGATAAGGACAGTAACTGATTAAAGGAAAGAAGATTAAGATAAACATAAGAAGATATATGCATGAAGAAGGAATTCCGTGAAGAATGGAATACTTGGAAGAAAAGATATCTGATTGATATATTTTAGGAAGCAGAATTATATTCCATATCAATTAGCGATTATCTTGTAACTGTGTAGTATATAAACACAGACATAAGGTTTACACTATAAGTGTTATCATTATTAGAGAAGATTATTCATTGTAACCCTAGCAGCTCTCGTGATATTTGTTCATCACTGAGAGGTAACAGTTCCATACTGTAACAGAGTTTATTGTTTCAATAAAGTTTGTTTTCTATTACTTAAGTTCTTAAAGTTCGATTTGAGTGTACTATACACTGTATTCACCCCCTCTACAGTGTGTGTGTGACCTAACACTTAGATAACCAATCCATCCCTAATATAACGTCAAATTCTCCTAACTTAAATGGTATCAAATCTACATAAAACTTACTACTAGAAATCTCAATCTCACAATTCCCACAAACTTGATTAACAGATACACGTTCTTGATTTGCTAATTCCACAGTCATTATTTCATTTAAACACTCAACTGGACAATTTAACTTACTAACAAAATATTATGAAATAAACGACCGAGTTGCTCATGAATCTATTAACACTTTGGCACATAAAGAATTCACATTAAGCGTACCTGCCACGACATCCGTATCTTGGATCGCATCCTTCACCGACATGTAAAAACTCTAGCCCTTGGAGTCTCATTCACTGCTGGGGTAGATCCCATAATCCTTAATGCATTACTGACTGGGGCTGATGTTTTGCAATCCCTGGCCATATGTCCTGGCTTTCCACATTTAAAGCACGTAAAACCAATGGCTGGAACCTTTACTGCTGGATTCCGGATAGGCTGATCCTTACTTGTTGGTTCTCTTGCTGGCTGATTTCGGCACTCCCTCGAATAGTGCCCTTTCTGGTTGCATTTAAAACATACCACATTCAACTTATTACAAACTCCTTCATGCTTCTTTCCACATACTTGACAATCTGGAAAAGTTAGTCTCAACTGATTTGGCTGATTTCTATTAACTGGATGGTTACTCTGGCCTCCGTCTCCTGCATTATGTTTTATGAAGTTAAAATTTCTCCCTGGTTGAAACTTGCCCTTCTTAAAATTTGGAAACTTCCCTGGTTGTGACTGACCCTCACTTCCCTCAACCTTCCTTTTCTTGCTTTCTTTCTCCTTCTGGAACATCTCACTCTCTATCTCTGCGATCATAGCCTTTTGTACTACACCTGCATAGGTATCCAATTCAAAAATGGCTACCTTCCCTCTGATCCAGGGTTTCAAACCTTGCTGGAATCTTTTAGCCTTCTTTCTGTTAGTATCCACATACGACGGTACATACTTTGACAATTCCTCAAATTTACCCTCATACTCTGTTACCGACATGTTCCCTTGCTTTAATTCTAAAAACTTCAGCTCTATTTGATCCTGAACAAACTGAGGAAAATACTTTTCTAAAAATAATTCCTTAAACCTTTCCCAAGTAATAACAACTGTACCTTCCAATGTCTTCACCATCTCCCACCAATAGGTGGCTTCATTCTTCAAATAGTAACTTGCAAACTCAACCTTCTGTTCCTCCTTTACTTTCACTAAGGCAAATGCCTTTTCTATTTCCTTTAACCACACATTTGCTTTAATTGGCTCTAAGGAACCTTTGAATTCTGGTGGGTTTACTGCCAGAAAAGTTTTGAAAGTTACCTGGGGGTTGGTCTGCCTTTGTTGTTGTTGTGCCAGGTGAACTGTTTGTTGGGCCAAGATTTGAAGAATCTGGGCTATTGCTGGGTCTATCGGTCCTGGGTTCACATTTGGGTTTGTATCATCTTGGTTGTTATTGTTGTTGGTTCCTTCATTCTGGGTGTTGGTACGGGTATTTTTTCTGGGAGGCATTTTCTGAAAATAATCAAACAACTTATTCAGCTTTTGAATCAAATCTTTGTATAAAAGAAAAGTTTTGTAAAACAGAGGTATCTCTTTTTGAAAATAGTTGTAAAAGTCATGGAAAACAGGGTACATGGTATCACAGGGGTATAACTGGTGCAATAGATAAGGTAAGGTAAAACAGGTGCAATAAAGTAAATGACAGTAATAAGAATGAAAAGGTACTGATATATATAGATAAAAAGTTTTAGGTAGTACAAGCGTAAAGACGCTTCGGAAGTAAAAGCAAAAGGGTACAACGACCTACTCACTAGTCATCATAGCTAGCCTATAAATACAACTCAAAAGTCTACTGATACACACTACACACTACTGTACATACTATATAACCATCACAATACTGCTCAGTATATCTATTTCTGGATCTCTGACTCAACTCCAAGGAAACTCTGGTCCCGCCAGCCTCTCAAAGTCCTCCATCACCTCAGTAGCCCAGCCCATCAGTGCATCAGAGCCTCTGCCAGGTAATGTAGCTCCATGTAGCCTAGCCTCAAGAACCCTCCGTGTCACATGAATCTCCTCTCGCTCTTATTTGGAAATTCAAGAAGAAATAGAAAGATCCAGAGCAAGAATTCAAAGAGCTATTCAAAGGAAAAGGAACAGATAGGAGAGAGAAGCATATATTCAAGCTAATAGGAAAGAAAGTAAATGGGAAGAAACAAAGAAGAAAGTGGACAAACCAGAAACATATCACTATTCAGACCCTGGAAACTCTAATCGGTTGAGAACTGTGGAGCACTATAGAGAGACATATATTAACATCCATGAGTTCTATGATCAGTTCAGCAAAGTAATTACTGGAACTACTGTGAACATTATGAAGAATGGATGGAAGATCACTATCAATCACATAGATGGTCTACAGATAAAAGTATCTACAAGTGTACTGAAGAAGTTGAATATTGTTGAATTGTTTGTCTTAGCCTCAAAGATCCCATGGTTGAAATCGAATGAAAATGAATACTTTAGAGACAGACTTTGAAGAATGATGATGGATGTATCTCCTCAAGCATTTATGTGGCGCCCTCCAAACCCGGGTCAGAAGTTTGGGGTCCACACACACATACACATACCTTATTTATATACTGCTTATATCAAT
The DNA here is from genome assembly GCF_009905375.1 of Apium graveolens. Lineage (NCBI taxonomy): Eukaryota > Viridiplantae > Streptophyta > Magnoliopsida > Apiales > Apiaceae > Apium > Apium graveolens. The sequence continues at coordinate 240,876,648 of NC_133656.1, forward strand.
AATAAAGATAATAATAATATGTAGTGACCCTATTTACCAACTACCACGGATCGCAACAGGCTAAAATATGCACACAAGCCACACATCTACTTATATTACATACCGTTCAAATCCCAATCATTCAAACTCAAACTGAGTATTAAACTTTATTACAAACTTTTACAGACTTAAATTATTCCAAAAGAAGCCTACTAGCTCAGCTTTCTCAACCTGAACCCCTAGCTCTCGCGCTGGACTGGGGATCCTCGTTACCAACTAGTTCTTTTCTAGCAGGAAAGAATATAAACAACATCGCACAAATGAGCTAACTAGCTCAGCAAGTCACAATGACAAAACTGAGAATAATGATCATCAATAGAACATGATTATGATATCAAGTGAACAATGGATTATGATTTAGAATTGGATATTATACTTTTAATTTAAAAACCAAGGTTAGGCTACTGATTAGTCACGCACTAACCCCGAGCAAGGCACACACCATTGCTTTAACTACTGGATCCAAGGCACACATTGGCCTAACTTGACCATTATATGGTCTGACCACGAATCTGGTCCATAATTTTATAAAAACAATCCAATTCTAACATAATAACAGAATAAGCAACAATAAACAATAAACAGAATCATTAACAATATTGGATGTTCTATAATGAAATGGTTTCCGTGTTTATGAGGGTCAATATAGCATTTTCAAAGCTTAGCTGTTGGGTAATGAAAGAATTAGATAACAAAGGAATCAGTGTTTCAAGGTTTCAAGGATTTGGTCTTTCAAAGCATAAGATATCATGGATTGAGTATATAAGTAATTCAGTTCAGCGTTTGGTATTTAGTTTGAATATATTTGTGGAGTAGTATCGTAGATTCATGGTTCGTGTTTTGGTATACAACAATCAATGGTATAGAAATAATAAGATTCATGGCTCAAGAACAATAACTGGAATTAGAGTTTGGGTTTCAGTGCTTCAAAGCACTTGCAATATCAACAAGACTATCAAGTACTACAATATCTCGAGAAAAATTCAGAACACTTGCCTGGTACTAGCTTACTATTCTGCTCTCGCTTCCAATCACAATCGTCTTATTCCTCAACTACCTATTTTCCTTTCCTATGCCTTGCCTCTTCTGCTCACATATCATAAACATCTATCAATAATCGACTCATAGAGTTCTATTCAACACATACTTCTATCTACCCTTCGTTTTACCCAAATCCGATTAACGGATTGAAAGTTATGTAATAATCAAGTAAACACCGAATATATAGACTGATAGTTAATTAACAAGTCACATATAGCACATAATACATCACGTACTCAATAATATATTATTTATAAAGAAGTCTCGGGTCATAAATAGGCGATCGGGTATTTAAAATGATTTTTAAAATATTTTTCGGAATTAAAACGGGTCGTTGGATCAATTTCGGGTTAATAACCAGGGTTCGATTGGCCAATTCTGGCTCCGAAACAATTTTATACTAATTATCGAGCCTTGTAAATAATTTAGAATAATATTTTAAAGTTTGAAATTATTTTTCGGAATTTTTAAATCATTTTTAAGTAATTTTATCTAATTAAATAAGTAATTAAAATCAATTAATAATTAATTAAATCAATTAATCAATTAATAATTAATTAAATCAATTAATCAATTAATTTCCAAATTAATTGAACAATTAATCGAATAAAAATTAACTGAAATTAATTAACTAATTAATTCAGATTTATTTCTGAATTAAAAATAATTTTCGGAATTAAAATACTAATTTTTAGAATTTTCAAAAATTAAAAACGAATTTTTATAATAAAAATAAATAGGAAATATGATTTTTAAACATTTTTAAAACAGGAGTCCAATTTTTGCAAAGTCTGGAAACCTGGGGAACCAAACTTCATCGTTTTCAAAAGTACATGGACCAAACTGAAATTTTGCAGTTCCAGTCGCCGAAAAAGTCGGGGGTGGCCGGAGAATTCACCTCCGGCATCCTCCCACCACCATCACCTCCAGAATTAAACTACACAATACCAGGAACCTATATCTGCAATCAAAATTCATCAATAACCCCAGACTAGGCCGAAATTTGATCAAGAAACTCGCCGATTTCCGGCGGGTTCGACGTAAACTTCAAAACACAACTCCCTTCTCTACAGACCTCGTTGATTCATGAAACTTATACGACTAGATTGCAAATTTCTCAGAGAATACAATACACTATACCACAACATCAATCTATTTCAGAATAAGAAACCCCCAAATTTCAATTAAGAACATTCATACGGGTTATAAACCCTAATTTTAAAATTCGAAAATCACACTCAAATTTGAACATGTTATTGAACTCCAAATCAGATGTATAATATATCAAAATCATCAGGAAAACAAGCTCTACAACATGCAGTCATCAAATCATACAAACAATCATCCGAACAAAAATTCATATATTTAATAAATTTAATTCAAAAATAAATAAATTTCCAGAAAATAAACCTTTGATTCTGCAGTGAATCAAAGCTCAGAATCTAATAGAACACTTCAAATCCTTCGTTTTGGTTACTCAAGCTTTGAAAACAGAGATCGGTAACGCCTTCGTTTTGCTGTTTGATTCTTAGAACAGTTTTTTGTAATTAGGGTTTTTCTCTGAAAATTATAGAATTAACTATCTGCAAATGATTTTGATACGAAATAAAATACGGAAAAAGGCTATTTATAATTACGGAAAATTAGTATCCAGTTGGATCATTTCGGATATAAAACGGTATGTTTATTTATAAAAACTGATCCAAACGGTATCGGTTTTCGGGATAATTATCCAAATCAGTACAATTTGTACCGCGGTCTTGGTCTCAGCGCCTGGTTACACGTACTACGAAGTGATAATTGGGATAGTTTAATAAAAAGCTCCCGTTTATCGAAAATACGGGTTTTATTGATTTACCGAAACGAATATTGTATCGAAAATATTGCGCCGGGACACGCGCAGAACAAACCGTACGCCAGATCGAAAAAGTCGAAACATGGAATATGCTCGGAATAATACAATTAAGTTAGGAAGGAGTTCTCGGAAGAGTTTCATATTCCAAAAATGTAACAACAGATGACTTCGATTGGTTCACGCTTTTATAAAATAGATTTTAAATACTCGGAAAAAGATTTTATAAATTTCATATGATTCTTATAAATTCATAAATCAACATAAAAATATTTAAGAAGATATGACAATTATCTATATTTTATTTTGGACATATAAAAATTAAAATACTCAATTAATAATATTTTTGAATATCCAAATACAGATAACACTTAACAATTAATTCACAGAATAGATACTGAACACATACAATAATTATTTAATAGAAAAATAATTGCACGATATATCCCGGATATTAGAATTTATGTATCCATTTGTGATCAAACTTGTTGCGGGTGGTAGATTGCAAAATATCACCATGTCTGACCAACACATAAGAACCATTTGGTATCTACAGCTTACCTTTCTGGAAAGTCAACTAAGGAGCAAAAGAGCTAAACTGACAGCTCCAGGTGTTAAGAGATCTGAAGCAGATGTCAAAGCCGCTGAAATTCTGTACGCTTATAGGCTCAATGACAAGATGATCAAAGACACAGAGAAGGATATGAGGGAAATCAGAAGAGAATATCATGAGATGGTGTTTATTAATGGAGAAGCAGAAATTGGTCTTCTCAAAGACACTGAACCCATAATCAGCATTGACAGTGAAGGAGAATTAGTCTTTAGAATCAACAAATGCAGAATCAGAATCAAAGACTTCAGGACATGTGAATCAAGCTCAATTCAGCAAGCCTTGACGGATGTCAAACTGTCTACCTGTAAAGATGACAAGGTTGCTTTAATCCCTATCATAAAGATTCTTGATGAAGTAATGGAAGAAGAATAGATCAATGACACCAGCAGAGTAAGAGGACATCCAAAAAGGATAACAGTCTTCGTAATGTCCAGAAAATCATCTCTACTGTTTGATCTGGTTCCTAAATGCTCTAAAGTCAAGTATCTTGAGATAATGCTTCATGAGCTAAACAATCCACCTCCCGTCAATGCACTTGAAATAGAAGCTCGTGATTGTGTACAAGCTAGATTGAATGAGCTGAAAGAGTCTCCTCCAAAACCTTCAAGTCCTCAGAAGAAAGTCTCTAAGAGAAAATCCGTTCAGCCTCAAGAAGAAGAAGGAAGCAGGAAGCAGAAGAAGACAAAGACAAAGAAGACATAGAGTATATGTTCAGGCTAGAGGAACACTTCTTTGTAATTTGTGTTGTAAGAAATCTTGAAATGAATATATAATCCAGAATGTATTTAATATCTTTATCTGTTTTTATAGTGCGTACTTTTTCTTATTATCAGTTGAGTTATCCTTAAGGATTTGCTTGTCGAACTCTAACAATCAAATAGGGGGAGATTGTAAAGCATAATGTAATGTAACATGTAATCGAGGATTTATAACTCAACATGAAACAGAAACAGAAACAGATAAACATTATTAAACTGTGAAGCACATGAACCATTCAGATGAAGACAGGATAAACACAAATAACCAAATGATGTGATTGATTCTTTAAGCTCTCCTACAGATCATGGGAAGAAGTTCATTACTATGTTCAAGCAGCCATAAAGAATAAGACATCAAGAGGCTTTAAGTATCAGCTGCATGTATTGACTTCAAGTGTTACAAAGCAAGGGTTCATTGAAAGAAGCAGTGGATAAACTTCAGTATGTATCAACTCAGAATCATAAGACAAATTGAGTCAGGATCCTCTCAAGGCTAGTTGTTTGTGAAACAGACCAGTGCACCAAACATCAGCATTTCAAGGAAGTATTTTGATTCAATTAACAGAAGAAAAATGATTGATACACTGAAGAGTGACTTGACAAAGAACCAAAAATATTCTAAGTAAAGACACTAAGCAACCCCTGTCTCCACAGGAGAAGTAACCACAGAGGATTTGCTCTAAGGAACCTCTGTTGCCACAGAAGGTGTTAGAACAAATTGCTTAAGGCAATACAGGGAGAGTGTGTCGCCATAGAGGCTATACAGGAGAAGGTGTCGCCACAGAGCTTGTCACCACATAGTTTTATAAGATAAACTGTCGCCACAGATCTGTCGCCACAGAGGCCATACAGGGTGATTGTGTGACCACAGAGCTGTCGCCATAAAGGCTATACAGATGAACTTTGTCACCACATAAGGTGTTGTTCACTGAGTTAAATGCAGCAAAGTTAAATGATTTGTGTGGACATGAATTGGCCAGCTGTTCATTTAATTTTGAAAGACTACAAAACTGAAGTGAATGTAATTCAATTCAGTGAGTTATCTTCTTCAGCAAACACAGACCGTTTATGAGAGCTCCATTAAAGCTTCAATTTATTATCCTTGTAAACAGAATGTTATGCTGCTGAATTTATTATTGTTAATTTTAATTTTACACAGACATCATAGAGTCTCGACTTTAATGGTATTTATCAAAATGTGTTTATACAAAAAAGTTGTGCATGAACAATTTAGAGGGGTGTATTCAATCAAGATTTTTAAATATTTTCAAAATTTATGGATATCCAATTTAGATTTTGAAAAATCATTCAAAATCCGGAGGTATTCAATTTGGATTGTAAAAAATTCATTAAAATCTGAGTGTTTTTAATACAGATTTAAAAAAATCCAAATCTTAAGTTATTCAATTTGGATTTTATAAATTCCAGATGGCATTCAAAACTCCATGGATTTTAATTTATTTAAAAAATAAGTTGATTTTGATGGATTTTATAGTAGAATTCTAATCTTTTGAAATATCTCCAAAATATATGAGATTTTGAAGGATTTCTGAAAGGCATATGTCATAGCCTATTTGTTTATTCGAGGATTTAACTCAACTCAAATATGAATGTAATAAGTAAATAGTGGATCTATCCTCAGAGAGATCTCACAGAGTAACATATGTCAAAGGATTAAGAAGCTCAAGCAATTGATCAAGCCTCAGTGATATAAATCAAGATTGTGGATTTAATCAAGTGACAGAGATCTCTTCAGGGTATCAATTAATTACAAGGATTTAGTCTGAAGAAAATCAAGAGTATCAAGGTCAAGTCATGAAGAAACGTCACGAAAGTTAGTCACTCATGAACCAGACAGTACATCGAGTGTCAACATTGAAGTGGTGGAATTGATTCATATATTTCAGTGATTTTCAGAAGATATACAGAAGAATGGATGCTGCTCAAGATTAATATTAATTCTCTATTAATTAATTAAGTCATATAATTTAATTAAGAAAATAAATTATATCTGCAAAGATTAATTTATTTGATTAATTGAATTAATTGATTAATTAATTCTGAATTAATATTGAGAATTTTCAGAATTTAAATTGGTTTAAAAATCTGTTTTAATTCAAAAAGACAACTGATTATATTAGTATGACAATCAGTATGAGAATCAATAGTCATACCGAAAGTCATGCTAATTCAAAAGGATTGTCTTACCAGAATTATTATATGATTTAAATCTATTTATTTTCAGCAAAAACAATCTGATTGTCCTACCGAAAGTCTTGCTAGTTCATTCTGATTGTCTTGCTAGTTCTAAAAGATTGTCCTACCGAAAGTCTTGCTGAGCCAAAGAGATTGTCATGCCAGTTCATTTCCAATCGGTTGTTTTGATAAAAGAAGCAGAAGACATTCATTCTATAAAATATACAGAACACGCAAGTCAAGAACACAGCAGAAACAAAAGCAAATCATTTCATTTTTCATCTGCTTTATTCAAGATCAAAATTCTAGATTGTAAAGTTAAATCCAAACCACTAGAATTATTTATCTTGTTCTTGTGTAACAATCTAGCGGATCAAAATCCCTAGAACTTAATCTCAAATCGCTTATAGCATTTGATCTTTTTTATTGCAAAAATACAAAAAGTTCATGTTGAATTTATTCTAGATTTGTGATAATTGATTTAAGATTAATCCCTTGTAAACGATACCGTTGTTGTCACACCTTTCAAGTTTAATAATAATTTTATTTAACTTGAATTTTGTTTCACTTTTTTTATTCCGTTTTTTATTCGATTAAACGGTATTGTTTGTATTCAACCCCCCTTCTACAAACATATTGAGACCTAACAATTGGTATCAGAGCCTTCTGATTAACGTACAAATCAAGATCCTAGACTTTTGTATTTCTTTCACTCCTTGAATTTTTTATTCACTCAAAAATTCATAATGACTACACAAAAAGTTGGAACCGTTAAAATTCCACTATTCGACAAAGAAAATTATGTTATGTGGAAGAAGAAGATGCTATTGTTTTTACAAGTTGCAAATTCCAAATACCTGGAAGTGTTAAAGAAGGGTCCTAAAATTCCGATGGTTATTGAACCAGAGGTAATAGAAAATGATGTGGTGATTACCAAAGCAAGAACTTTTGTGAAAAAACCTGAGGATTTTTCTCCTGCTGAAAAAGAAAAAGCCTCCCTGGATGCTAGCCTTCAATTAATTTTAGTAGATTCCCTTGATCCCTTGATGAATAGACATGTGATGAATTATAAAGATTCCAAACATATCTGGGAAACTATTGAGGTTATTAATGAAGGCACATAGGAAGTTAGGGAGAACAAGTTAGAAATCCTAACCTCTGAGTATGAATACTTTAAATCCAATCCAGGAGAAGGAATCACTGAAGTGTTTGAGAGGTACAATGCATTGATCAACAACCTGAACATTAATGGTAAATACTATTCCATCAGGGAGGTCAACAAAAAGTTCCTTTTAACCCTGCCAACTCATCTCGAACATAGAATCACTGCCATAAGAGAAGCAAGAGATCTGAGTGAGATTTCTTTGGAATGGCTTTATGGTGTGTTAGAGACTTATGAGTTGGAGCAGATTCAGCAGAAGGAAGTTTACGGGAAAGGAAGAGTGGTCAGCACGTCTACTGCTCTAGTAGCTGAAGATCAACAATATCAACAATCTCAACAGTCAGAAAGAATGGTACAGTCTTCCAAGGTTGAAGAAAATGTGATAGTTGCAGAATTTGATCCTCCTACTACAAATGAATCAGGAGATGATTTTTATTCCTTGGAAGAACTGGAGCAATTGGAGGATGAGTCAATGGCCCTGATTGTCAAGAGATTCTCAAATGTCAGATTCAAAAGGAATCCCAAGTTCAAGTACAAGTCCAACTACAACAGATTCCAGAAAGGTGGATCTTCATCCTCTAACACCAGCAGTGGTGGGTATAAAACAGGGATGGTTGATCGAAGCACCATTCAATGCTTCAACTGTAATGAGTTGGGACACTTTGCCACAGAATGCAGGAAGCCAAAACAAGTTAGGAAGAACTCTTACGATTCTAATCAGAAGAGTAAATCTGAAAGGGCTTACCTGGCAAAGGGAAGAAGCTGGGATGATACTGACAGTGAAGATGAAGAAGTTGGGAATCTTGCTCTCATGGCTAGTGATGCAAACACCTCATCGTCAAGAAAAGAGGTAAAATTTACTGATGCTGAATTAGTTTATCATCTAGGAGGTTCCTTAGATTGTGCTCGTCGTGATAATGAATTGTTAAATCAACAAATCAAAGACCTTGAGAAAGAGGTCAATGAATTAAGACTTGTGCACATTAATCAAGATAAATTAAAAGAACAAGTATCTTTTCTAGAGAATAGAGTTGACCGTTATAGACAACTTGAAACTATTCTCAAAGACAAGATCACCAGTCTTGAGGCTAAGGTTAAAGCTTACTTTAATTCTTGTTCGAAGTCCAAAGAGTTTTAAAATAAGCAAGCTATTAATCAAACATCTGGAATAGGTTATGATTACAATGCTGCTATTGGAAAATTAGGCATAAACACCCCTCCTCATGTCTGTGCTAAAGGCAGGGAAGTACCACATATGCTTAAGGGTGTTGATGAACCCCTCTATATAGAATCAATTGCTGAACGATTTGATGAGACCTCATTTATTATTCAAGAAGAAATCCGTGCTGAAGATAATGCTAATGAGAAAGCTGTCTCCAAGTCAAGTGTGTCAAAAGTTCCAGTCAAGGTTGTGAAAGCAACTGAGACTAACTCAGACACACATGAGTTGGATAACACAAATGCCATGTCTACCATGCATAAGTTGCCTATTGTTAATCCCTCTCATAAATCATGTGGTGTTCCTCATTGTATGTCTTGTGCTTTTAATCCGATGTATGCTTATTTTAATGGTAAGCATGTTTCTAATGATAAGACTACTCCTCGTCAGCATGTAAATAATAGAAAGCATGATAGGTCTAAGACTGCTAGTCCTCCTAAAGCTAGAAAGGAGACATTTGTGCCTAAGCCTAAACAGAAATTTGTCAAGGCTATTCACAAGGTCAAATGTCCAGTCATTGAGAAAGTTGAGAATATTAAAATTAAGAATGTTGTTTTGCCTGATAAAGGCCTATTTTACAAGTATGCCGGACCCAGCCAAGCTTGGGTTCCGAAGAAGGTCTAATCCATTTGTATTGCAGGGCATTAAACAGGTACAACCGGTAGTGTGGATTCTTGACAGCGGATCGTCAAGACATATGACCGGAGATAGAGCCCTGCTATCAAATGTGGTTGAGAAAGCTGGCCCAGTGGTTACCTTTGGAGATAACAGCAAAGCTTTAACGGAGGGATATGGCTGTTTGCTAGCTGGAAATGTTATCATTGAAAATATGTATGTTGTGCAAGGACTTGAACACAATCTGCTTAGCATTAGTCAGTTCTGTGACAACGGCTACAATGTTTTATTCGACAAGCTGAAGTGTCAGATTCTGCACAAGAAAAGTGAAAAACCCTCTTTGATGGGAATCCGGAAAGGAAATCTGTTCGTAGCTGACATGAACTCTGGAAGCAATCCTGAAGTCAATTGTTCCTATGCAAAGGCATCGTCAGATGAGAGTTGGCTATGGCACAAGAGACTTTCTCATCTCAATTTCAAAACAATGAATTCTCTTGTCAAAAGAGAATTGGTCAGAGGTCTGCCTCAGCTGGAATTCTCCCCAGAAGGACTATGTGAGGCTTGCCAGAAAGAAAAGTCAAAGAAAGCAAGTCACAGAGGCACTCACACATCTTTCATAACTGGTGTTCTGTAATTATTGCACATGGATTTATTTGGACCAGTTAATGTCCTTTCGATGTCAAAGAAGTGTTACTGTCTTGTGATAGTTGATGATTATTCCAAGTATACGTGGGTTTTATTTCTTCACTCTAAGGATGAAACACCACAAGTTGTGATTGATCATATCAAGATGATTGAGTTAGATTCTAATGTCCCTGTTATAGCAATAAGGTCAGATAATGGAACAGAATTCAAGAATTCACTTCTCAATGGATTCTGTACAGACAAAAGGATTACCAGACAATTTTCAGCTCCTAGAACCCCTCAGCAAAATGGAGTGGTAGAAAGGAAGAATCGTACATTGATTGAAGCTGCAAGAACGATGTTAAGTGAATCAGGTCTTCCAATGTACTTTTGGGCTGAAGCTGTCAATACTGCATGTTATACTCAGAATCGAACTCTAATCAACAAAGACTTTATGAAAACTCCTTATGAGATTTTGAATGAACAAAAACCTTCTATCAAATACTTTCATATATTTGGTGCCAGATGCTTCGTGCTCAAGGATGGAGATGATCATCGTGGTAAATTCGAGGCAAAGGTATATGAGGGTATTTTTGTTGGATATGGAAGAAGATCATACAGAGTGTATATCATTGATCAACACAAAGTAACTGAAAGTGTCAATGTTAGATTTGATGACATTAAACTCCCTAGTATCCAAACTGAAGATCCTTCTGAGAAACTGAAGTTTGATGATATGTCAGATTCAGAATCAGAACATGGTCAAGAACCTGAGGTTGTTGCTGGTGAAGAACCTGTTAATCATGATGATACTCAAGGTAATGGTGATGGAAACTTTGGCAACAATGGAGATACCACTGCTACTTATGGAGAATCTTCAAGTCAGCATGGCAACAACTCAGGGGGAGATGCTGAAGGATCAACTAGTAGGACACAACATCCCAATGAATTTCAAGGCGAATCATCAAGATCAAATCTTCCAAGACAGACTGTCTGGAATAAAGCTCATCCTTTTGAGTTGATTATTGGTGATCCAGATGTTCGAGTCAGAACTAGACGTGATATTCAAAATGAGTGTCTGTTCTCAGGATTTCTTTCTGAGATGGAACCTAAGAAGATTGAGGAAGCACTGACTGATCCAGATTGGGTGATTGCTATGCAAGATGAACTCAATCAATTTGAAAGTCAACAAGTCTGGAAACTGGTACCTAGACCTACACACAAGAAAGCTGTTGGTACTAGGTGGGTATTCCGGAATAAACTAGATGAAGATGGTGTGGTTACAAGAAACAAAGCAAGACTGGTAGCTAAAGGGTATTCTCAAGCTGAAGGCATTGATTATGATGAAACCTATGCTCCAGTCGCTAGACTAGAGGCCATCAGGATATTTTTGGCATTTGCAGCATTCTCTAACTTTAAAGTTTATCAAATGGATGTCAAGAGCGCCTTTCTGAATGGAAAGCTGGATGAAGAGGTATATGTAGAGCAACCTCCTGGTTTTGAAGATCCAGATCATTTGGATTTTGTCTTCTTTCTTTTCAAGGCTATCTATGGACTCAAACAGTCTCCGAGAAAATGGTATGACACTCTCTCTGAATTTCTTATTGAAAATAGCTTTATTAGAGGTGTCATAGACAAAACTCTCTTTTCTAAAAAGTAGAAGAATGATACTATATTAGTCCAAGTCTATGTGTATGATATAATATTTGGGTCTACTAATGATAATCTCTGTAAGAGATTTGCTAAGTTAATGCACAGCAAATTTGAAATGAGCATGATAGGAGAGCTGAAGTTCTTTCTTGGATTACAAGTAAATCAAATGTTAGATGGAACTTTTATTTGTCAATCCAAGTATCTCAAGGAACTCCTCAAAAAGTACAATCTAGAGGATTCTACATCAGCAAGGACTCCGTCAACTACAGCTGTCAAGCTTGGACCATGTGAAAACTCCATTAAGGTAGATGTCACAAGCTACAGAGGTATGATTGGCTCATTACTCTATCTTACTGCAAGTAGACCAGATATTATGTATGCTACATCCTTATGTGCAAGGTTCCAAGCGGATCCTAGAGATATTCATCTCGTTGCTGTTAAACGAATCTTAAGATATCTTAAGGGAACACCAAATCTAGGTATTTGGTACCCTAAAGAATCTGGTTTTAACCTTGTTGGATATACAGATTCAGATTACGCAGGAAGTGTTATTGATAGGAAAAGCACCTCAGGGAGTTGTCAATTCTTAGGTAGCAGGCTAGTCTCATGGTACAGCAAGAAACAGCAAACAGTTTCCAACTCAACGGCCGAGGCTGAATATATTGCTGATGGAAGCTGCTGTGCTCAGATCTTGTGGATTAGGAACCAACTACGAGACTATGGCTCTGTATTGAACAAAATTCCTATTTTATGTGACAATACAAGTGCAATAACCATCACCAACAACCCTGTGCAGCACTCAAGGACAAAGCACATCGACATCAGGTATCATTTTATTAGAGAGCACGTCATGAATGGTACTGTTGAACTATTTTTTGTTCCAACAGAAGAACAAATAGCAGATATTTTCACTAAACCTCTTGATGAATCCACATTTACAAAATTAGTTGGTAAATTGGGTATGTTGAATAGCTTTAGTGATTAAACTTTTGAATATCTGAAATCTGTTCTTGAGTGAATTTACAAATGAATTTTTCATAAATGAAAAATTCATTTGCAAATTTATTTTATCATTTTCCAAAATTTCCTGCTTATTTCTATGTATTTTTTATTATCTCATCTGTTTTATTTACTCTACTTGTTAATTTTAAATATCTCAGAATATTTTATTTTCACTAAAAATATTTTTCTATGAATTTTACTTTCTAAAATTCAACAGAAATCTATTTTTGGAATGAAAATAATTAATTCTGAAATATTGTCTGTGTTTGTGTAAATATTTTCTGAATTTTTACTATTAATATAAGACTTTATTTCAGTTTTCCATATTTGTTAATATTTTCTGTAAATATTTAATTGTCTCTCTACTGAAATGACAATCGGCAAGACAATTGAAATTGTCTTGCTAACAATCATTTCAGTATATATATATGTATATATTTATTTATGTGTGTTTATTTTAATTTCAATGCTGCTATGACAATCGGCAAGACAATTGAAATTGTCTTTCTAAAAGTCATTTCAGTCTAATTGTATTTTATTTTGTTAATCAGTATAGTTTTATACTGGCAAGACAATCGGTATGACTATCAATTGTCTTGCCAGTTATAAACCTTATATATAAATATTTTCCGTTTATTTTATACTGGTATGACAATAAGTATGACGATCAGATTGTCATACCAGTTATATATATTTAGTATTTATTATTTTTATTACTTTTATTTCTTCTATTTTTCAGAATTGCCTTGTATGACTATCAGTATGATAATCGGTAAGACTATCCCGAATTGTCATACCAGTTGTCTATTTAGTGTTTATTTGTTTTGTTAAGTCAGTCATTCAGTTTTTTTTTATAAAAAAATTCCAACAGTCTATCAATCTCTCTCTTATTTCTTTCTCTCTCTCTCTCTCTCTCTCTCTCTCTCTCTCTCTCTCTCTCTCTCTCTCTCTCTCTCTATTCGATTAAGCTCAACCGCCATTGTTCTTTGTGTCTTCCTTGCTCGAGTTTTTACTCAGCATACTAAAACTTCACTCCTGTGTTATATACATACACGTATATATGTACAGGAGTGCTGCCAATTTTTTTTTTTTTTTAAAAAAACTTTTGCACTTCGTTTTGTTCCCCTCAAAATCGGGTTGGGTTTGTTGATTTTGGGTATTTTTAATTTTAATTTCTGTTTTGTGTCTTTTGGCTTTTCAAATCTGTGTTTGTGAGTTAAGAATTTTAACGAGATACATTTTTATCTAAATTTTTCGATTATAATTAATTTAATTCGAATTATTAAATTAATTTAATTAATTCGAATTTTCTTAATATTATTCTTAAAATTCTGAAAGTGTGTGTCTTATTATTATTTTTTAATGGCTCTCAATTTCCAAATTGTTTCGCATAATCTTGTTGGTTATTTTAATCCGGATAAATGGGATGTAGAAAAATTTAAGCCGTGGATTAGATTTTTAAATGACCATTCGATTGTTAGCTCTGCTATTAAATCAAATGTGATTTTAAATGTTGATCTGCTAAGACTGATTTGCACAACCTCTACTGTGGCCGATGATTTTAAATCATTTTCATTCACCGTGGCAAACACACAGTATGTGGTTGATGAAACAGTCGTCAATCGAGCTTTAAATTTTCCTATGGACAATTTCTGTAATTTGCCCTCTGAAAATGATATTTCAAACTTTTTCCATGCTATTCACTATCAGGGGGTGATCAATTTAACCAAACTTTCAAAATCCAATTTGGTGTCTGAATGGGACATTTTCTTCGATACACTTTCTAAAGTGTTTGCCAACTGCACTAAATCCAACTTTCACAACATCACTTCCACTCTGCAGTATATTGGTTTTGCGGTTGTTTTCAATCAAAGGATCAATTTTGGCAAACTACTTTTACCTATTCTCTTGAGATGTCTCACTACTGCTTTACGTGATCATTCTACAAATCGTAGGGTCTCGTGTTACTATGCTCGTTTTCTCATGCTTATAGCAGATCATCTTCTCACACCTGAGCACAAAGCCCTTTTTGCTAACTCCGCAGTAACCGAACCCCCTCCTGTAAGCAAAAAGATTTACACCCGCCAAGACACAACCTTCAAATTCATGCAAGTTCCAGTACTTGTATCTGCTTTCATGGCCACTTATATTCCCTTACCTATTTTCAATCTTCCCGGTCATGAACAGCAAGCTCAACCTTCAGTGGTTCAAGCCACCCAGGCTCCTCCAATATCAGATGCTCTTCCATTACAGGTAGTAATTCCTCACTCTCACTCCATTCCTACTTCTGTTGAAAGACCCCCAGTGGTTGATAGGACTGACCATGAAGTTGTAGAACCACAGCTTCAATCCCAGGTCATAGAGCCAAACACAGAGTCACAACCTATCTCAACCTCTCCCCCACTGTCTAAAATGTTACCCAGAAGGTTAATAGGAAGTAGTGTATTGGTAGATGTGAATGAACCCTCAGCTCTGCCTCCTCCGAAGAAAAGAAGAACATTTACTGAGGCATCTGAAAGCCCATCCTTGTCCTCTCAACAGGACATGGACTTTGAAATGGCCACTGAACAGTTACTAGAAACATCCTCTCAACATGATGAATCTATTGAAATTCGCCATAGGGCCATGGCATCCTGTACTGAGTCAAGCACAATTCCATTACTCACAATGGAACCATACATACCCACATATGTTACTCAGGACACAGAGCGAGGAGTGCACATAGAGTCGGGTACAGTGCCTGCCATAGTTACGGCAGAAGAGCAGTTACATGCTTCTGAGGGAAAATCTGACTCTCAGCCACCTTTAATAGAGTCATTTTCTCCCCTCCCAGATCCAACACCTCTGGCTCCCTCACGGGATTCTCCACTCGCAGATTTATCTGGAGAAAGTGGAGGGCAACTCGGTCAATCTATCCCTGAAGCAATTCAGACATCTATTTCACATGAAATGATAGGTTTCACTGAGGATCGGGACTCGTGAATTCCCATTACACCACCACTGACCTCTCTTGAAGAGGCTAGGGTGATTTTAATTGCAGGTACAGAAGAACAGCAACAGGAAGACTCCTCACGAGCAATTATATTGAGAGAAACACAAGCACGTGAGGTGAGTGAACCAAACACGAGTGAAATTCAGGTGAGAGCACACATAGACACAGACACTGAAAACCTGTTAGCTCAAATTGCTACTTTAAAAGAAGAACTTGCTAAAAGCCAATATGAAGCTAAATCATTCAAAGCACAAGTGGTTGAACGGTCTTCTTCTTCCACCTCTGTCAACAATCAGCTGCCACTCATCAGGAATGATATCTCAGATCTCAAGACCACTGTCATACCAAAGCTCAATTCCATTCAGGAAACTCAAACTTTATCAGCTGATGACATTTCTAACTTCTGCACTCTACATACAAGAATGACTTCTCTTGAAGACCTGGTTGAAATGAATCATTCACGGGACTCCTCCAGATTTCTAAAGATAGAAACGGGCATGAAACATCTCAATGAAGGGATGAAACACTTGTATTTCATGATCAAGAATTCTCACTGCCCTAATGAAGAACAAAGAACTTACTTTGAAGGGCCGTCTGGTGGAGGCTCAGGCTCAGGAGGTGATGGAGGACATGGAGGTTCTAAAGGAAAGTCAGTAGAGGATCCCTCAACTAAGGAGGAGAAGAAAGGGAGTAGTGGAAAGGGAAAAGAAAAAGATACCTCTGCTGGAGACAAAGGAAAGGCTAATGATGTCTACTATAGTGGAGAACAGGATGACTTTGATATTTTTGACATTCCCACTTAACCAGTCTTGGAAGATAAAGATGGTTTATTTAAAGCTGAAGAGGAAAGTGATTTTGGAGAATGGGAAGAGGAAGCTACAGTGGATCCTATCTTTGAGAAAGAGTTTCAGCAACAGCAGTCAGACTTGAAAAGAAAAGAAGCTGAACTCAAAAAGGTATCCCAGATCATTAACATGAGGAAAAGTATTGAACGAACAGAAACTCTTGAAAAGCAACGTCTTCATGACATTAAAGCCAAAGAAAGGAGAAGAGATGTAAGGCTGAAGATTGGTGAAAAATGGGATGAGGCTAGGAAAGTACTTGATATGCCTCAGCTGAGCACTAACAATGATAGGCAGTACCTACATCTTCTTGACAAGCTGGAAATCTCAAATCCTAACAATGACATGTATATGAATGCTATAAAGACTGAAGTCTCAAGGATCACAGCTACTTTTGACAGATCTCTAAATGAAATGAGCATATTTGTATATTGTCAAAGCGAAGGATCTTTCAAGGTGTCACTTCATCTGTTTGAGAATCGTTCTTTGTCAGAGATTTGGGTTCTTCTCAACAAAGTAAAAAGAAGCTCAGAATTGAATGAAGTTCTTCGAGAAAGGCTTAAAGAGTTTACCAACAGGGCTAGTCCTCAAGTGGTCAACAATCCTCATCTGGTGAGATTCTTTAAGTCTAATTGTCTTCAAATCTGTCAGCTAGATGCACAATCTCTTAAAGACTACTCAGCTAAGCATCTGGTCTGGATGGAACATCATTTAAGAACTGCTGGATACTCATCCATGTTGAAGACTCAAGCTGCTGATTTGATTCATCCTCATTGTGAAAAGAATATTAAAAGGTACAATCAGTTCAAGAATAAGTTGAAGTCAGTTGGAGTTCAACCAGTCAGACCAGCAAGCTTCACTTCAGAAAAGGATCGTGTCTTTGACAAGGAGTTGCTTCAAGATTTAGAAGAAGGTGAAGTCAGAAGAGAAGACAACTGAAGTCAATTAGCTCAAAACTCAATGTAATATGATTAGAGCTTTATGAATCAAGATAGACTAATATAGTTATATGTTCAGGCTAGAGGAACATCTATCTTGTATTCACTTGTAAATTTTTTTGGAATCTGGAAAATGTTAAATATAATCCAGAACTTTTCTGCTATTTACTTTGCATTACTGTTTATATCTTTTTCTTATTTGTTAGTTGAGTTATCCTCTATGTATTTGTTGTTATTGTCTAACAAGCAAATAGGGGGAGATTGAAAGGCATATGTCATAGCCTATTTGTTTATTCGAGGATTTAACTCAACTCAAATAAGAATGTAATAAGTAAATAGTGGATCTATCATCAGAGAGATCTCACAGAGTAACATATGTCAAAGGATTAAGAAGCATTGTTCATCTACAGACTTGATGACTTAATTCACTGGAAGAAGCTCAAGCAATTGATCAAGCCTCAGTGATATAAATCAAGATTGTGGATTTAATCAAGTGACAGAGATCTCGTCAGGGTATCAATTAATTACAAGGATTTAGTCTGAAGAAAATCAAGAGTATCAAGGTCAAGTCATGAAGAAACGTCACAGAAGTTAGTCACTCATGAACCAGACAGTACATCGAGTGTCAACATTGAAGTGGTGGAATTGATTCATATATTTCAGTGATTTTCAGAAGATATACAGAAGAATGGATGCTGCTCAAGATTAGTATTAATTCTCTATTAATTAATTAAGTCATATAATTTAATTAAGAAAATAAATTATATCTGCAAAGATTAATTTATTTGATTAATTGATTAATTAATTCTGAACTAATATTGAGAATTTTCAGAATTTAAATTGGTTTAAAAATCTGTTTTAATTCAACAAGACAACTGATTGTATTAGTATGACAATCGGTATGACAATCAATAGTCATACCGAAAGTCATGCTAATTCAAAAGGATTATCTTACTAGAATTATTATAGTATTTAAATCTATTTATTTTCAGCAAAAACAATCTGATTGTCTTACCGAAAGTCTTGCTAGTTCATTCTGATTGTCTTGCTAGTTCTAAAAGATTGTCCTACCGAAAGTCTTGCTGAGCCAAAGAGATTGTCATGCCAGTTCATTTCCATTCGGCTGTTTTGATAAAAGAAGCAGAAGACATTCATTTTATAAAATATACAGAACACACAAGTCAAGAACACAGCAGAAACAAAAGCAAATCATTTCATTTTTCATCTGCTTTATTCAAGATCAAAATTCTAGATTGTAAGGTTAAATCCAAACCACTAGAATTATTTATCTTGTTCTTGTTTAACAATCTAGCAGATCAAAATCCCTAGAACTTAATCTCAAATCGCTTATAGCATTTGATCTTTTTTATTGCAAAAATACAAAAAGTTCATGTTGAATTTATTCTAGATTTGTGATAATTGATTTGAGATTAGTCCCTTGTAAACGATACCGTTGTTGTAACACCTTTCAAGTTTAATAATAATTTTATTTAACTTGAATTTTGTTTCACTTTTTTTATTCCGCTTTTTATTCGATTAAACGGTATTGTTTGTATTCAACCCCCCTTCTACAAATATATTGAGACCTAACAATTTCTAAACAAAATCACAAATAAACATTAGAATGTTATGCATGTTTAGTAACCAGGCCCTCTAAAATTTTAAGATATTATCTCTACTGAATCTTATAATATTATTATAACACCCTCCCACTTAAAAGCTAGAATTTGAACCCGAGTTCGACCGGGATCTGATATATTGTCAAGTAATCAGCTCATCCGAAAGTTTAAGATATTAAAGTAAGGTATCAACTAAATCTCATAATATTTTTCTAAGAAAGCACTAAAATTACTGATATGGTATGCAAAATAATGAAGGAAATAGTTTAAGAAAAAAATTACTTTAGAGACCATAATGTTTAGATATGTTCTCGATTTCGCAATAAGAAAAATTTAAATATTTAGTGTTAATATCTATCTCATTGATATCTATTCAATTTTAAGTAAACGAACGTTATATTTTTGTTTAATATTTCGATTTGAAATCTCTAAATTCATCTATAATCGTATATTGGTATAAATATTTCACGAGTCAAATATTAGCGATTGTTTGGCCCTTTTAGTAAATATGATAAGAATATATTATTCAAATTCAGATTCCTAAAAAAGAAAAATAATACAGTTTTAGAGTTGTATGGCATCTTTGTTTTCTTGAGAGAGCACATCAAATTTAATTATAAAAAGGGCTTCAACCCACAACTCTAAGCATATTTCACTCCGTATTTTATATCATTGCTTACCATTCGAAAGATGAATCATGAGTACTCTTCAAATTCATTGAATTACTCTTTTACAGCTCTTCCTATCCAAAATTCGAAGGGTTACTCTAATTCTACTTTACCCAACAGTGAAGAACACAACCTTCAGCCATTCCAAAACACTATAATATCCGATGTTGATGTTGGTAATGGTATAAGTAATGTTGGTCATCTTGGAGATGGTAACGGTATGAGTTTTGAGGGCGAGTCTGGTGGAATGGTTCTGACTGATGGAAGTAATATTGAACAGACTGGTGGAAGTAGTGCTGGTCAAATTTCTGGGTCTAGGCCACGAGGACGTCCTCGTGGTTCAAAGAACAAGGAGAAAGAAAATGCCCTTGAAATGACTTTGACAATAAAGTCTATTGTTCTTGAAATACCACCCAGGACTGAAGTCCTTGAATGGCTGAGACAATTTGCTCAGTCACAGAATTATTTTATGAATGTTACGGGTGGTTCTGGAATGATTTCACAAGCGGGCATAAGCCACATGTCGTCTGAACAACCATCAGTATTTTCTGAGAATCTTGGCTTGCTTTCTTTTACAGGAACGGTTGGCAAGATATCTCCTCCAAAACCATCTGGTTCTTGCTTTTTTAGTGCTTCATTTGCTAGGATGAATTGTGTCGTCATTGGTGGAATTCTTTGGAGGCTTATTACCTTGGGACCTATGTGTGTGACTGCTCTTATTTCCAAGAGCCCGGATGTCTTTGATGCCGGTTATCTGACCTCAGCTTGACATAGTCTTAAAGATTGAAGGTTTAGATAACATTATTCTCTATCTGTTATTATTTTTCAATGACATTTTATGTAATGATTATGTAGTGCTCTAACTGTTTTTAGTTAGAGATTTACTACATTCTAGTCGTTTACATTTTTGGTAATTTTCATATTCAATTTTGGAAAACTTTGTTTAGGAGTTTTACAACTCTACATCTTATTTGATTCAGTTTTATTTGGTATTATTCCTTACGTGCATGTCTTTTACATCTCTGAATTCTATTTGTTTCGGGTTAAGATAGTTTTTCTTGCGGTGCACGTCTTTACCAACTCTAAATTTTATTTGATTCAGTTTGAGATTTTGTTTTCCATATAATGCATGTTTTTTGTTGAAGTCGCGATATTTTTTAAAATTTTTGATTTACAGCACATAATCCCTTTTTAGGTATCAAGATCCCATTTGTTTAAGTACATTAAAATTCTTGCATGAGATATCTCTACATGTTTGGTAATTTCGTGGTCTTGATTTGTTATGGGTCGTGCTGAAAGGCCAGTTCAACACTCACGTCATCAATTACATGGTGTATCTTTCTTTTTTTGAAATAATTTACTTGGCATATCTAGTTGTTTGTACAATTAACCAAAAAATATCTATTATTTAAGATAAATTAAAGAAAATATATATATTTTTTTAAAAATCTTATAAAAATAATAAGGATGATTGTGAAAATTAAAAAATTCAAAAAAAATACAAAAACAACAATTTCCAATTGGACAGGCAAGACATAATGAATAGGGGAATATATTTTCATGCAATAATAATTGTTAATAATTCAATACATATTTGCAAATATTTGTTCAATATTTTAAATTTTAATTGACAAATATTCATTTGAGTAAGGAGTATACCGTCAATGACAATGCAAATATAGATCAACACCGTGAACTTAGTATTTGTCTATCCGGTTTAAATTCTTACAACATCCATAAAATCCATCTTGCAAGATCATATTTTCTTGTTTAACATCAAGGACCCAAAGGGGCATTGATAATGACTTCAAGGTAACCGTATGGCAATTTTTCGATTTAGAGCTAGATAACTAGAAATTGGAGACCGAAAGTAACCACCTTTCCTGATTCGTTTTTGTATTGGAGACCGTGACCGAGACAGATAATTGCTTGTCCAATTTCCCGGAACCAAAATCCTACGAGTTAGAAATAAAGCATTATAGTGAAGTTATTTTTTCAGAGATAATAAGCGAGACCCAAGAACTGTCATTGGTAGTGAAAAGAAATTTGAAGTCATCAGATTCAACGTATAACTTGATGGCAATTGTTGTGCACAACTATTGTACCAAATAAAAAAGATTTCATGTAAGTCTCATATGAATAAAATCATGAGTTAAGATACTATCTCGTTTACTTTACAAATTCTACGGTCAAATCTATATTAGTTAAGTTTTATATATTTTTTATATCATTATATATGATCAAATGCATTCAATTAAAGGTAAGTCTTGTATGAATAAAATCACGGGCTAATGTATCGTCTCGAAACTATCACACACATTATTTTATGTATTATGCACTAAATCGGGGATATTCACATAAACAGGCTCCCTACTATCAAGGTAGTGACAGTGTTGTGTACATATTACCCTCCCAGACATCGCTGTAGACCGGTTTAATTAGATACGTGTGATTTGTATTTCCATACTGTCATTAAAAAGAAAAATTAAATATTATGATATGACATTTTTTAGTTTTTAGAGCATCTCGGGCCGTGGACAGCTATCCAGTTGGGCCACGCAAAATTGATCTACCTTTCACTTTTATGGCTGAAATAAACATTATTATATAATACTTTTTAATTTTTAGAGCATTCTGAGCCGTGGACAGCTCTCCTGCTGGGCCACACAAAATTGTCTATCTTCCACTTTTATGGCCGAAGCAGATTGAAAAGAAAAGATTCAGGAACATCCCCTGATTCATTTAAAAGAAAAGTATGAGTACTATCAACTTATTTTATTTCCTTTTTTTCGGAACTTATTTTGTTTCTTTATTTGTACTTGTTAATATACATTCGTCATTGAAAAAAATTATGCTGAAATATATCATTTACAATTTGTTATAAATTATTTAAAAAATAGAATTATAAATCATAAAAAATTTAAAAAAAGTCATTTCAAGTCAAATTTTAAGTGCATTTTTTAATTTCATTGTTTTTCAATAATACTTTTTTTGTTTTAATATTTTAATTATTTTAATATACAGTACCTACTAGTTCAACAAGATAGCATAATAAATATTTATTATGTTGAAGGCGGATATAAAAACAATTTAAATAAAAGTTGTACAATAAAACCTAAAATTCTCCATATGCAACAAAATGTGGGTGCTCTGAGCGGACGTGAAAAAAAAGTCTATTGAACCAGTAAAAATGGATCAGTTCAGGTCCTTAGAAGAAAGTCTCTAAGAGAAAATTGAGTCAGGATCCTCTCAAGGCTAGTTGTTTGTAAAACAGACCAGTGCACCAAACATCAGCATTTCAAGGAAGTATTTTATTTCAATTAACAGAAGAAAAATGATTGATACACCGAAGAGAGACTTGACAAAGAACCAAAAATATTTTAAGTAAAGACACTAAGGAACCCCTGTCGCCACAGGAGAAGTAACCACAGAGGATTTGCTCTAAGGCACCTCCGTCGCCACAGAAGGTGTTAGAACAAATTGCTAAAGGCAATACAGGGAGAGTGTGTCACCACAGATGCTATACAGGAGAAGGTGTCGCCACAGAGCTTGTCACCACAGAGTGTTATAAGAAAAACTGTCGCCACAGATCTGTCACCGCAGAGGCCATACAGGGTGATTGTGTCGCCATAGAGCTGTCGCCACAAAGGCTATACAGAGGAACTTTGTCACCACAGAAGGTGTTGTTCACTGATTTAAATGCAACAAAGTTAAATGATTTGTGTGGACATGAATTGGCCATCCGTTCATTTAATTTTGAAAGACTACAAAACTGAAGTGAATGTATAATTCAATTCAGTGAGTTATCTTCTTCAGCAAACACAGACAGTTTACGAGAGCTCCATTAAAGCTTCAATTTATTATCCTTGTAAGCAGAATATTATGCGGCTGAATTTATTATTGTTAATTTTAATTTTACACAGACAACATAGAGTCTCATCTTTAATGGTATTTATCAAAATATGTTTATACAAAAAAGTTGTGCACGAACAATTTAGAGGGGTGTATTCAATCAAGATTTTTAAATATTTTCAAAATTTATGGATATTCAATTTAGATTTTAAAAAATCATTCAAAATCCGGAGGTATTCAATTTAGATTGTAAAAAATTCATTAAAAACTGAGTGTTTTTAATACAGATTTAAAAAAAATCCAAATCTTAAGTTATTCAATTTGGATTTTATAAATTCCAGATGGCATTCAAAACTCCATGGATTTTATTTTATTTAAAAAATAAGTGGATTTTGATGGATTTTATAGTACAATTCTAATCTTTTGAAATATCTCCAAAATACATGAGATTTTGAAGGATATCTAAAAAAAATCACAAATAAACATTAGAATGTTATGCATGTTTAGTCACCAGGCCCTCTAAAATTTTAAGATATTATCTCTAATGAATCTTATAATATTATTATAACACCCTCCCACTTAAAAGCTAGAATCTGAACCCGAGTTCGACCGGGATCTGATATATTGTCAAGTAATCAGCTCATCCGAAAGTTTAAGATGTTAAAGTAAGGTATCAACTAAATCTCATAATATTTTTTCTAAGAAAACACAAAAATTACTGATATGGTATGCAAAATAATGAAGGAAATAGTTTAAGAAAAAAATTACTTTAGAGACCATAATGTTTAGATATGTTCTCGATTTTGCAATAAGAAAAATTTAAATATTTAGTCTTGTTAATATCTATCTCATTGATATCTATTCGATTTTAAGTAAATGAACGTTATATTTTTGTTTAATCTTTCGATTTGAAATTTAAAAATTCATCTATAATCATATATTGGTATAAATATTTCACGAGTCAAATATTAGCGATTGTTCGGCCCTTTTAGTAAATATGATAAGAATTTATTATTCAAATTCAGATTTCTAAGAATGAAAAATAATACATTTTTAGAGTTGTATGGCATCTTTGTTTTCTTGAGAGAGCACATCAAATTTAATTATAAAAAAGGCTTCAACCCACAACTCTAAGCATATTTCACTCCGTATTTTATATCATTGCTTACCATTCGAAAGATGAATCATGAGTACTCTTCAAATTCAATGAATTACTCTTTTACTTCTCTTCCTATCCAAAATTCGACGGGTTACTCTAATCCTACTTTACCCAATAGTGAAGAACACAACCTTCAGCCATTCCAAAATCCTATAATATCCGATGTTGATGTTGGTAATGGTATAGGTAATGTTGGTCATCTTAGAGATGGTAATGGTATGAGTTTTGAGGGCCAGTCTGGTGGAATGGTTCACACTGATGGAAGTATTATTGAACAGACTGGTGGAATTAGTGCTGGTCAAATTTCTGGGTCTAGGCCACGAGGACGTCCTCGTGGTTCAAAGAACAAGGCGAAAGAAAATGCCCTTGAAATGACTTCGACAATAAAGTCTATTGTTCTTGAAATACCACCCGGGACTGAAGTCCTTGAATGGATGAGACAATTTGCTCAGTCACAAAATTTTTTTATGAATGTTACGGGTGGTTCTGGAATGATTTCACAAGCGGCCATAAGCCACATGTCGTCTGAACAACCATCAGTATTTTCTGAGAATCTTGGCTTGCTTTCTTTTACAGGAATGGTTGACAAGATATCTCCTTCAGAACCATCTAGTTCTTGCTTTTTAGCGCTTCATTTGCTAGGATGAATGGTGTCGTCATTGGTGGAATTCTTTGGAGGCTTATTACCTTGGGACCTATGTCTGTGACTGCTCTTATTTCCAAGAGCCCGGATGTTTTTGATGCCGGTTATCTGACCTCAGCTTGACATAGTCTTAAAGATTGAAGGTTTAGATAACATTATTCTCTATATGTTATTATTTTTTAAGGACATTTTATGCAATGATTATGTACTGCTCTAGCTTTTTTAGTTAGAGATTTACTACATTCTAGTCGTTTACATTTTCGGTAATTTTCATATTTAATTTTGGAAAACTTTGTTTAGGTGTTTTACAACTCTCCATCTTATTTGATTCAGTTTTATTTGGTATTATTCCTTACGTGCATGTCTTTTACATCTCTGAATTCTATTTGTTTCCGGTTGAGATAGTTTTGCTTGCGGTGCATGTCTTTACCAGCTCTAAATTTTATTTGATCCGGTTTGAGATTTTGTTTTCCATATAATGCATGTTTTTTTGTTGAAGTCGCGATCTTTTTAAAATTTGTTGATTTACAACACATAATCCCTTTTTAGGTATCAAGATCCCATTTGTTTTAGTACATTAAAATTCTTGCATGAGATATCTCTACATGTTTGGTAATTTCGTGGTCTTGATTTGTTATGGGTCGTGCTGAAAGGCCAGTTACATGGCGTATCTTTCTTTTTTTGAAATAATTTACTTGGCATATCTAGTTGATTGTACAATTAACCAAAAAAATATCTATTATTTAAGATAAATTAAAGGAAATATATTTTTTTAAAAAAATCTTATAATAATAAGGATGATTGTGAAAATTAAAAAATTCAAAAAAAATACAAAAACAACAATTTCCAATTGGACAGGCAAGACATAATGAATAGGGGAATATCATTTCATGCAATCATTATTATTAATAAATCAATACATATTTGCAAATATTTGTCCAATATTTTAAATTTTAATTGACAAATATGCATTTGAGTAAGGAGTATACCATCAATGACAAATGCAAATATAGATCAACACCGTGAAGTTAGTATTTGTCTATCCGGTTTAAATTCTTACAACATCCATAACATCTATCTTGCAAGATCATATTTTCTTGTTTAACATCAAGGACCCAACGGGCATTGATAATGACATCAAGATAACCGTATGGCAATTTTTCGATTTAGAGCCAGATAATTAGAAATTGGAGACCGAAAGTAACCACCTTTCCTGATTCGTTTTTGTATTGGAGATCATGACCGAGACAGACAATTGCTTGTCCAATTTCCCGGAACCAAAATCCTACGAATTAGAAATAAAGCATTAGAGTGAAGTTATTTTTTTAGAGATAATAAGCGAGACCCAAGAACTGTCATTGGTAGTGAAAAGAAATTTGAGGTCATCAGATTCAACGTATAACATGCTGGCAATTGTTGTGCACAACTGTTGTTCCAAATAAAAAAGATTTCATGTAAGTCTCATGTGAATAAAATCATGAGTTAAGATACTATCTCGTTTACTTTACAAATTCTATGGTCAAATCTATTTTAGTTAAGTTTAATATATTTTTATATATCATTATATATGATCAAATGCATTCAATTAAAGGTAAGTCCCGCATGAATAAAATCACGGGCTAATGTATCGTCTCGAAACTATCACACACATTATTTTATGTATTATGCACTAAATCGGGGATATTCACATAAACAGGCTCCCTACTATCAAGGTAGTGACAAGTGTTGTGTACATATTACCCTCCCAGACATCGCTGTAGACCGGTTTAATTAGATACGTGTGATTTGGTTTACCATACTGTCATTAAAAAGAGAAATTAAATATTATGATATGATACTTTTTAGTTTTTAGAGCATCTCGGGCCGTTGACAAATATCCAGTTGGGCCACGCAAAATTGATCTACCTTTCACTTTTATGGCTGAAATAAACATTATTATATAATACTTTTTAATTTTTAGAGCATTCTGAGCCGTGGACAGCTCTCCTGCTGGGCCACACAAAATTGTCTATCTTCCACTTTTATGGCCGAAGCAGATTGAAAAGAAAAGATTCAGGAACATCCCCTGATTCATTTAGAAGAAAAGTACCAGTACTATCAACTTATTTTATTTCCTTTTTTTCGGAACTTATTTTGTTTCTTTATTTGTACTATGGAAACTGTGTCAATGACCCAACAGTTGCCTACCCAAGCTACCAAACCGACAAAAATTTCAAAATCCAAATCAAAGAAAGCCCCCTCTGGTCTCTCTCAAAAGATGCCAGTTGCAAAATCCACCAAAACCAAAGAGGGGAGTGTGAAGGTGGGCAAGGTAGGTGAGGGAAAAGGTGAACATAAAAGAAACCCTAAGGATAAGGATGGAGAGTTGAGTGGTTCCCAGCGTAGCCACACTATAGTTTCCCAACAAACTGTAGTGCTTAAAAAGAATAAATGCTCATTTCTAGTTGCATCCTCCCAAAAGGATGTAACTATTGAACAAAGCTCTCAACCAAGAGCACATGCCAAGAGGGTAAGGAACATCAGCTCACCCCAAACTTATGCCAGAAAGAAGAAATCCAAAACCTTTGGGGATGCACAAGGTACACACACTGTGCAAACTGGTGCTAAAGACACAGTCACTGTACCTTAACAAATTCAGCTTGATGTGGCTCGAATAAATGTGGAGTCACAGCCAAAATCTCTAGTGATAGAAGCACCTCAAACACCAAATTCTCCTACAATTTCTCTGGATGTGGATATGGTCAACACATCAATTCCTGATTCCCCTTCTTTAACTTTGTTGGGGAAGCCAAAATCTAATGCAAGTGAGCATCATCTTTTAGATGATTTGTTGGCTCACTTGCCAATTCTTTCAGGAACTGTTGAATCACCTGTGCCCAAAATATCATCAATCAGCATAGAGTCCACAATAGTTTCTTTTCCAAGTTCATTCATTTCTACTCTCTCGATGGATATTGCTCATCCATCGAGTAGTGACCATATCCCGACGGACACTACTAGAAATTTGTCAATAGACATCGCTTATTAGCCGATGTCTATTTAAAATCCGAGCGATGTCTTTGCATGCGATGAGAAAGGTAGGTGAATTACACATCACTTATTAGCCGATGTCTATACACAGTTTAGACATCCTTTTCCTTAACAATGTGATGTATTTTTCTTCAATGTATACCTTCACTATGGTTTCAGTTATTCATTCATATGTCATGTATATCATTTTAAACTTATCACATATAAAGCAATATGATACATTAACATCGAAAAACTTGTTAAACTGATGTGTAACTTAACATTTTACATCAGTCTTTTATCAGAAGCGATGTCGTACCTTTCTTTTTTTAATGAAACCGATGTCTTTGTGTGTGCTTAACATCAGTTCTTTCAAAATGTGATATCTATTATATTGTTTTACATCAGTCATTTCTTGTTAGCTGATATATGTGCCTGCTTATGACATCAATTTATTGTATGAAATGTCTTATTGGCTATATTTTACATTAGTTATTTTGTTCATGAAGTGATGTTTGTTTATTTTTTTTATTCATTAATCTCATGTTTCAATCAAATGCCCAAAACCCAAACAAGAGTCATCCAAAAACATACCAACTGCCATATTACCATTCCAAAACTGACCAAACCAAAACAAACGCAAAACCAAACATACATTCATTCATTTACCATAGATTATACCAAGTACGTACATATATCCACCACAAACCAAACTACATAATCCAAACAAACTACATAACTGCAAAATCAAGTACTAGACATTTCCACCATCGATCATTTACATAGTTCATCCCAAACAGAAATTTACCAACTAAAGTTCCCCCATTTATCAACAAAAACCACTAGTAGCTCTTACAAATTCAGTCCACATAAAGGAGCTGTAGATTAGGCCTTTTTATAAGAAGGATTCGATAAGGCTAAGAGTCTCACATCGAACCTCGTCCAGCTCAGCCTTGGGAACAGTCACCTTTCGATTCTTCATCGATCACTGAAAAGTGTAACACACAGGAATTAGTAACAATGAATTCTACCACAAATTATATGTACGCCAATTATATCAAGAATGAATTAAGCAAAAAAATATACCTTTTTGACAAATGTCATTTCATTATCCATGGCAATTTCTTTCATATACCACATAACAACATAGCCGCATTCAGTTCCACCGGGCTGTTTGGGGCATCCCTATTTAATAAAAAAACTCAGACCAATTAATAAGTAAATTAATACCCCTATCTAACCGAAAAAACTCTGATATCTGTTGATCAGAATGTTGTATGTGCTGATATTTGTTGCATATGGTCTGTTTTCCTAATTAAGGATAACACTTTGTCCGGATTAAAAAAATATAAATCAGTCTAGGTAAAAAACATGTATAATTGAATAAAGAGAGGTAGTAGGAACATACCTCTATACTATGATTGGAACTAGTAGGACTAATGGAACGGATAGAAGATGATGAAGAACACAGCTTGAGTTTTTTACGAGGATTTCCACCATTCACCACAGGAGAGGTTGAAACTTTCTCCTTATATCTTTGTATTCGATGCAAAGCAATGAATGGGTCTTCAATCTAGATTAAAAAATTATTCAAGGTCCACGACATAAACAGAAATTTAAAATCAAAGCAGTAACAAGCAAGATTATGAATACATACATCTTTTTGTTAATTTACTTGAATATTAGCTGATTTGGTTGATGATTACAAAGCAATTATTTCAATCAACTAATAAAACACTTGAAGCAAACAATCACCTAAAGATATTCAAGCTGATGCAAGTTTTAACTAATTAACTTGTCAAACATGGTGCTTGAGCTTGAATATAGCACGTCAGATGTGGTTTCACATCCACCATTCTCATTGCTTAAACTTATCGAATCTTGAACCGGAGATAGATAAACAAACATCGTCCAACTACTTGAATAGAGCTTCGTTTACCATCAAATAAGTTAAGCGAGTCTAGGCCAAAGCTTAAACTGTTATTAAATAAACAAAATAAATTATTTAATCTGGGTTTAATAAACAAGCTTGAGGGATTCAGCGAAGCTCGAGCTGGCTTTATCTGTAAAACCAGTCCCAACATCTAAATAGATCATAACTCTATTTTACATAATACTTCATCGATCATCAATTACCAATATCCAGTTAATGAAAATACACATTTCCTTCAATAGATACAAAGCACCACATTAGTTACTGAATTATCCTTTTGTCATAGATTACAACTTCACAACTTTTATACTCATTCTGCTAACATATTAAAAAGAGAAAGATAATCTCACCAAGTTATTTTATATCCTTATACTTGAGCTGCTGTAACGCTTGGTAGTCTATATTCATTTCAACTTAAATATTTAAAACCAATGCATAACAAAACCTAAAGAGACTCCTAAAGTGTGTATGGCTAATTCTGTAATGCATATCATACAACTTAGTTTTACAAAGTAAAGAAAACTAAATAGAAAGAAGAATAAATACCTCTTTAACTTCCTGTGTGAGAAGAGGCACACTCTGTCGAAGCAATGCATTTAATCTTTCCTTCTTAAAATCAGAAAAGCTTGCTCCTAGAGCATTACAAAACAAGGCACTGATCCCAGAACTACTTTCGTCTTTTCCTGTGTAAATGTGTTTAGAAGAATCTATCTCGCTGATGATTCCATGATTTCTATCAGCCAATTCAAAAGTCTGAGATGCACATGGGAAGTACCCTTCTTCTAGCAAAAGCAGGTATGCAACTTCACGTGTATAGTAACCAAAATAATCTGGTCCAATTTTATCTTGCTCTAGGGATAAGTCCTCATCGCCTGAAGCTTCCATTATAATCTAAGAAAACAAGATGCACAACCAGCAAGAAGTTGTTACGATCATCAAAGTCATACACTTGTAAATTTATATAAAACAGACTCTGGACTTGGGAGCACTGCTATTCGAGGAAGTAACATGTCAGGCTGTGAAGAAAACTTCTAGAGAGCCAAAATCATGTAGTCCACGAAAAAAAGCTCAAAAATTATTATTATTAAAAAAATGACAGAAAGAAGGTAGCTACAAATCTTAAAAAAAACTCTTCATCTGAGTTTATTCAGGTTCAGAAAAACCTCTGACTATAACACAGAAAAAACTTAAATCTCCTCTCACAGAAATGAGCTAAGTACTGAAGCTAACAAATAAATTGTCTGTTTAGACTATCTGTGATAAACTAGTAGAAGAAACTAGAGTGAACCACTATACTTCACAACCCCTCAGATCATCACTGAAAAAACAAGTATATTTGGCTGCATATACGATCCGATACAATCCTCCTGCCCAACATAATTTCACACAATAATAATTATAGAATTAATTAATTAATTTTATGACCAGCTATAACCAAGTCTCACTTAGCTTTAAGATTATACTATTAACACTTTAAGTTATGTATTGCGATATCTAAGCTTTGACTGATTCCTCCCAACTACTTTACCAAGGGAGAGAGAGCCCATAACTTCATTATTCATGCCCCTATCTAATCGAAAAAACTATGATATCTCTTTATTCTGTATTTTTTTAATTCCTAAATTCACTCTAATTAGGAAAAAAATGTAGAAACAATAGCTCAGTCTTAAGATTTCATCTAGAATTCACTCATAAACCATGCTACTTACAACGACAAGTCCCAAACACCTCCTTCGATGGCGTTCAGTGGCTTTTGTAATCTCTAATTTAGACCTAAAACAAACAATATGAAACACATAATACCTCTATATATTTACAAACTACACAAACACAAATATATACAAGCACTTGTTATTACATGTAAATCCGTGTTTTAACTTCACAGGGGTCTATAAAACATAAAAAAATACAAAAATTTCTAAGAGGACAATTTGCAAACAGTTTTAGACAAATAACTACACATACAACTACACATGTAACAAATACACATTTCAATTTCACATGCATACATACAACTACACAAATATATACATGCAGCCCAAACAAATATAAATAGATATGTAAAGAAGAATATACCTAACAAAGCAAGCTCCAAAATCCCAAAAAACTAACTCCGAAGCCCAAAATCCAACTTAACTCCAAGCTCCGAGCTTTAAGCTTTAACAAACCCTTAGCTCCAAGATTTAAGCTCCAATAAACTCAACTCCTCACCTTAAACTTCAATGAACACACTTCACTCCTTAATCTTCGAATCTGTCACAAAAATTGAAACAAATGAGAAAAAAGAACATTTGAAAGAAAGACAGTAAGAAAGTAAGAGATGAGTTGAAGAAATTGAGAGCTTTAATTAGAGATTGAAGGTCTAATCAGAAATTGAATACATTTGAGAGTTCTAGGTTTAGCTATGAGCAGTCGAGAGAAAGGGGGAATGAGGTGAGTGTTTTGTCTGAAAATACAAAATCCATTTTGTTTTGTAATTTTTTGTTTTTGTTTTGATTTTGATTTATTTTTAATTTTATGTTATAATCTTATTAAAGTGAATGAGTGATAGGCGGGAGGGGGAAATATACTAAGGGGGAAAGAAAAATATTTGGCTAAGGGCGGGAGCAAAAGGGAGAAGTAGCGGGCTCTAATTTTTTAAAATTGAGCTTAGACATCGGTTTATATGTCAACCGATGTTAAAAGTGAATTGGACATCGGTTTATATGTTAACTGATGTAACATAGTTTTTAAAAGAACAACTTAGACATCGCTATACTGAAAAGCTGATGTAAACATACCAAAAAGACATCACTTATTTTTTATGTGATGTAAAAAATGCTTTTAACATCAGTGACTTTTCTGACTGATGTCTAATGTGCGATGTCTAATGCTGATTTTCTAGTCGTGGGATAAGCTTAACAGCAGTTATCCGTCAGATAGCAAAATCACTAACCCGACGGCTACTACTCATCCGTCGAGTGTCTCTGCACAGTTTCAAACTTCATTTATTTTAAGTGCAGAAGACTTAGTGGTTATCCAGTCAGTCTTAGGATTGAGGGAAGAGAGTGTTATGAGTGAGAGTCTGGGTTGCTCCCAGGAAAAAGGAGAGGAAAAGAGTGAAACTATGCAATCCATTTCTTCAGGATTGGCAAAAGAGAGTGAGACGAGTCCCACCTTAGATGGTGAAGGTGAGGGTGTGAGGGTGGGGAGCCAGGGTGAGACCCTGATGCAACAAAAGAGAGAACACGAGAGAAATGCAGGTACAGGAGCTATAAGGATGGATGTCATTGCTAGTGAGTTAATGAATGTCCAGGATGTTGACAGGGAGGGACTATCTCAGCAACCTCAAGTTGTTATAGATTCCATCTCCCTTGATGCTGAGGCATTTACTCACCCTGTTCCAGCTTATCAACTTCTAGCTGAATAGGGCAATGACAATGCAGAAATGATGCTCATTTTGGTGTATACCACTCAGTCAATGCTAAGAGCTAAGGATGCCATCACAACTTTTCCTTCTACAGCTGGTGATGTGGATTATGAGACTGGTGGTTCAGCAGGTTTCTTTGATGATGAAGGTGGAGATAGTGAAGAAGAGGCATTGGACATAGAGGGAGAAGTAGGTTCCAGTCCAAGATCAGGCATGCCATCATGTGCATTTTCAAAGCACTGTGATGAGCACTACTTCAAGACAACCCTAATTTAACTAATCAATCAGACAAATTCTTCCCTTCAAACCACTACAAATGCCAACACCAAGAAGCTCCTTCAAGCATATCTTTCTTCTCTGCAACTACAACAGATTCAAGGCTTCCAACATGCTAGAGATGTTAACACCATCAAGGGTGATATTGATGAGATGAAGAAGACCATTTCAGACAAAATGGATTCTAAGGTTCCATAAGCTACAATGCTTGACATCAAGAGGCAACTAGGAAAAAATTATGATCATGCAACAAAGATAGATGCTTTGGATACAAGAATGTCAGCTATGGAAGCATCTCTAACAACCATTCATCTTCATCAACCCCAATAGACAGATTTACTTCAGAAACTGGTGGCTACTCAAACCTATTCCTCTACTCAACTTGATGATAACAAAATAGGGGAGAAAGGACCAAGTGAGGGGGAGAAGCTTCAAATTCAAATCAGTAAAGTAATTATGCCCATAGTTGCTTTCACCAAGCCACCAGTAACAAATAGTATAGATCTGATCAATGAAGCAACAACCATTTTAAGAGAAGCTGAAAAGGAGCACTTGAAGCCAATCAACTGGGAGAAAATTGATGAGGACATACAAAGGAAATTTGGGCTAGTAAAGGAGCCAGTAAAGTCAGCCATTCATCACTCTGAAGTCAAACAGATCTCTGTGAATGAAATGAGCATGAACTATCTGGAAAGAGGACAGCCATCCTGCATCAAATCTCCAAAGGATAAAATTATTCTGAAGCCAAGGGTGAACTATCTAAAATCATCATTAAAGAACCCTTTGGATACAGTGTCTGAGACACCTAAACCTGATGAGAAGAAGCTTCTGTCAAGGTCAATTGCCTTCTACAAGGATCCAACTGATTTAGCTTTAAAGAAAAGAATTGCTAAAGTTTTCAGAAATGGGAAAGAAATTTGTGTGGTGGCTGGACATCTTCAATTTGCTCAAGCAAAGAGAGAAGAAAAGGCAATATTGAAGTAGGAAAAGAAGCAAGCTATTCTAAATGCCAAAAAGGCTAAGCAATAGAAAGAACAAGCTGCTATCTTGGCCAAGCTACAAGCTGTGAAACCAACATAACAGATTCCTTCTCAGCCATCTGGAATCACTGAATCTCAAGAATTAAAGAAGCAAGTTGAATCAGAACAGAAGAAATCTCCAAGATACAAGGAATTGGCCAAAAAAACCAAAAAGAAACTGGATTTTGTTGATAAGGAATTGGAGGATCAGTTTTCTAAGGAATCCACTTCAACTACAACTCAAGCATCGAAACCCTCTATGGTATTTGAAGACATCAAGGTGGTGGATCCTTACAGGAACATTCATGGTGAACCTATTGTGCCTAAGGATGAACCCATAGAATGGGAGAGCCTACCAATTCCTGACTTCAATTTTCCAATCCTTAGCAAGCCAAAAAGAACAAAGTCAAGAGCTGTCAAGGAAGTGAAGTTTTCACCTCTCAAATCCAAATCTCTAGTCAAAGCTGAATCTAAAGTCAATAAGGGAGATTACATGTACTTACGTGACATCAAGGAATTCTCTGATCTAAATCTCTATCTAGATGAACTAGAAGAAGTGAGAGGGATTGATGCATACAAAAACCTACCTGAAAGGTTAGTTTTCAAGTACAAGGGAGGAAAGGAGATTCAATGGCCACTTCATAAGATCCTTCAAGAAAGCCAAGCTGTACTGATTAAGGTTTATTCATCTTTCAAGAAGAACTTAGGGTTCTATGTAACTGCAAGAAGATTGGTTCGAAAGAAGATTGAAGAACTGAGGAGTACTAGGGCTAAAGATGCACTCCTAAAGACTCTAATTATCCCTTACACAGGGAGAAGAGTGCATCTAAGGCCCTAATGGCTGATGGAGTTCATGGATGACAAAGGAGTGAGAAGATTTTTCAGATTAGAAGACCAATTGAGCATCTCTACCAATGAGACTCTCTTGGAGATGCAAGAAAAGCTAAATCTCTTAGAATCTGATGAACTGGAATTCCACAGACAACTCCAAAATCAGATAGAAGAAAACAATAGAAAGCTTGAAAAGAGATCCAGACCTTCAAGGAACTAGATAAATCTGCTCAGGTTAGAGGAGCGCCTTGAAAATGACTGTGAGCTAAACTTTGTACATTTTGTTAATTGAAGCACTTTACAATTTTATCTATCTACTTTCAAAGTTATATTTTTAGGGTGTTTTGTTATCATCAAGTTTCTCTTAATTTATGGCTACAATTCCAGTAGACATAAATTGGGGGAGATTGTTGTGTATATGTTGTGAACTTGATGATTTCATTAACAAAACACCTTGGTAGATTTTACTTAGTGAAAAATGTAGCACTCGACGGATAAGGATTATAGTCCCGACGGATGACTCAATATAGTCCCGACGGATGATGATTTATTATCCATCGAGTGAGTAGCTTATGTAACAATAAGTCTGTAGCACATTTCTGCATACACATTGTTTAGATTCTGTAAGTAGCACTCAAGTCATGTTAACTTTAACTAGATATGCGGAATAGGTTGATTAATTGTACATAGATGATGTCTTATAATTTATATATAAGTGAAATGAAATCAAGTGCCTGATTGCTGCCCGACGGATGAACAAACAATGAATTCGACGGATGATTAACAACCCGACGGATGATCAATATCTCGACGGATGATCATGAACCCGACGGATAAAGAATTCAAATATTTGTTGACAGTGACAACACAGTCACATGCATCGAGTGGATGCAAATGGAATATGGTAGCCTATTCAACTGGGTTTTCGAGAACAAAGAAGCATTGCCATTTCCATGCTATTATGAAGATATTCAAAGATGCTGGAATAGAGTAATGAAGTAGCATTGTAATAGACTAGATAGTTTTTGTTTTATTATCTTGTCTCATTACTTTGTAATCTTGGTGATATATATAAACCAAGAAGTAGCAACTATAAAAACATCTGAGATACAAGCAGAGAAACATTTGTAAGCAGAATTCTTAGTATTTTTTTGCACCCTTATTTGTTCAATTATTGTAAGCAGCTATGAGCATTTTGCACACAGGGTTCTCTCGATATATAATATATATCTCTGGTGGAATCACTGAAATCCACCAGAAAGTTTTTAAAGACTCTTGTTTTTAATTACTTGTTTTTTGATTCATTTAAGTAACTATTCCGCATTATGCTAATCAATTCATACTTATATAAAGATTTGAGTTAGAACATTTTTATTTCAAGAAAAAGTTTCAAGAATTCCATTCAACCCCCCTTCTATAATTCTTGTCATATTGTTAAGGGACTAACATGGCATAGCAAGAAGCATCACTCAGTATCCACATCAACTGCTGAAGCTGAATACATAGCTGCTGGAAGCTGTTGTGCTCAAATCTTGTGGATGAGGAACCAACTCCGGGATTATGGTTTATTGGTATCAAAGATTCCAATATTCTGTGACAATACAAGTGCAATAGCAAACTCAAAAAATCCAGTTCAGCACTCAAGGACAAAGCATATTTATATCAGGTATCACTTTATCATAGAGCATGTCACAAATGGCACTGTGGAGTTACACTTTGTACCCACAGAGGATCAAATTGCAGACATATTCACCAAACCACTTGATGAAAACACTTTCTCTAAGTTGGTTAGTGAACTTGGGATGTTAAATATTTCTAATTAATTTTAGAAGATAATACTTGCAATTTGGTCTGGTTAAATTCACTTGTTGTTTAAATTCAATATCTTAAGGACATCTGAATTTACATGCCATTTATTATTTCTCACAATTCAATCATTTTTGTGCTTACATATAAATTATATATATGGTTAAACACATTAATAGTGATAAAATTATTTAATTTGATCTCAGTGGACTTTAAATAATCAATATCTAAAGTGGTTCATTGAAAGTAAAATTAAATATATTGCAACATAATTATTTATCATAAGATTATAACGTTAATAATAAAATAATAACATTTGTAAAAATAGTGAAATATAATTGTGAATATTTATTTGTTTTAAACATCTTTTTCACATAATTATTTTTGATGTTTAAAATAAATCAGTAGGAAAGGGTTGTGACTTAGAAACTTTTCTAAGTCATGTACTCTGTGTCGCCACAGAACTGCATCGCCACAGAGAATGAACTTAGAAATTTTTCTAAGTCCTATACTCTGTGTCGCCATAGAACTGTGTTGCCACAGAGAATGAACTTAGAATTATTTCTAAGTCCTATACTCTGTGTCACCACAGAGAGTTGTCACCACAGAGAGGGTCGCAATACAGCCCCTTGAACAAAAATTGACTGTTTTTGTGATATATATATATACACAGTCGATTTGTTATACACACAGCTTCACCATCGCAAGAGAGGAAAAAAAATTTGATTGATTAAAACCCTAACAAAATACTGTCAACATTTCTAATTTTTACAGTATTGGATTGCCCAGTTCACAAGGAGTAATTTGATTTCAAAATCAACCAGTTTCATCGGTTCAATTTGCAGAGCGAATAACCGTATCTTTGACTGCTTAAGGCTGTGTTTGGTTAATCCAGTAAGGGTCTCAATATCAATTAAAACTTATTAATCAAGGGTTTGTTTGGACATTTCTTAAAATTTAAAAGTGTGTTTAATTAAGAGTCTATTTATTTCCTTTAACTAATTCGAAGTGCTCAATTAACTTTGTTTAAATCTAAATTTTATTCTCATTTTATTCAAATGGCGAATAATATTCAGATTCCAAAAACAAATTTTGTTTCGGTTATTGAACGTGATCCCGTGAAAATGGTACACTTTGAAACTTGGATCCGTTTTTTAAACGAACATTCAATTGTGCGCTTCACATTAACGACTAATGTAAACTTGAATGTTGAGCTTCTCAGGCATGTACACACAACAGCTATCAACTCTTCTGCAGATGACAAATTAGCTTTCTCTTTTGACATTGAAAATGATACCATCAGAACTACAGAGGATGATCTCAATGAATATCTCTAGTTACCTCGTGATAACTTTGATGACACTCCAGAGGAATGTGAACTACTCAGCTTCTTCAGGGAAATTAGAAGCACAATGACAACAAATGATGACTTACCAAGGCACTTCAATAAAAATAATCTTTCAAAAGAATGTAATTTATTCTTCCGTATACTGTCTCATTGCTTGTCTCCCAAGACAACTGGATTTCATGGACTCACTATCTTCAATCAAGTTGTTGGGGTGGCTGTCACGAATAATCTTCGCATCAACTTTAGGAAGTTATTCATGAAGCACATCTTGGAGAACCAATCCAATCGTCAGAACTTTATCCTATATGCTAGGTTTCTTCAGATAGTGCTCAATGGGAAACTGTCAAAAGCCCAAAAGACAACTACTCACAGTGACTTAATGCAAGATCCTCCTGTCTTGTCTCAACTGTTAGTAACCAAACTACACAAGGAAGGGAACTATCCAAACTCAGAGGTTGCTGTCCTAACAGATCACATGATGGATGCCTTTGCCACTATTAATGCTCAATATGAAGCAGAAGAGAAAGCTGAAGAAGCACCTGAAGCTGAAGATGTCCCCCTAGCTGAAAATGACCCAGAGGAAAACATTGCTAATGAGTCTGTTGGAGATGAGGATGTAGAAGCAGATCAACCTATTTCTGAACATGATGACCAAGCAGAGGCTGCAGTTGAGCAAGAACAAGAAGCTGAATCTGAAGAATCCTCTCAACCTCAACCTGAAGCTGCTTGTCTACCACATCAAGTTGTTAAATCTACTCATTCTAATACCTCTGTCTATAGACCAGTCTTCTCAGGTATGGGTACTTCTGCTATGAGTCGTACTTTTGAAGCATGCTCTGATTTTATTAGCATAGATCAATTACACCTTGATTCTTAGCAGACACAAATACTTGTTGAACAAGTAGATAGGTTAGGGAGTGAATTTTGTATGCCACAAATTCATAGCCACCCTCTAGAGCCGAACCAAACACCATCATCTCTCCTAGATCAAACCCTTGAGTATAAGGATCATATGCAAATAGAGGGAGAAACTACACTAGATGCAGCAAATAAGGAAGGTACTGTGAGTGAACCCGCAACTCTGTCTCCTATGAAGCAAAGTAGTGAACATCCTGAGACATCTACAAACCTCCAGGTATCTTCCCAAAAGGATTTTCTGGCTAAAAAGGCACATACACAGTTACTAGATCTATCTTCTCAACAAGGTAGATCTATTGAAATTCGCCCGTCAGCCACGACATCCTGTAACGAGTCAAACACCTTATCCAATATCCAAGCTCTTGAAGCTTTAAATGAGTCAATTAGAAGAGTACTATTTTATGAGGACGTATTGACGGTAACAGGGAATTCGACCATTTTATGGTTAGAATATCCTGTTCAAGGTCCTTCAATGGATCAACTGCCTTCACAAGTGTTAGGAGTGAGTGTTATAATCGCTGCCAAATCTAGCATATCACTTACCCACCCAGGACTAATTAACCTGGATGCATCTACGGATAGTGGATCGATAACCCATTGGCGATGAACCAGATTTACCTAGTGAGCCTAAGGGGAATGTATCTTCACAGATACAAAGGGAAGCTGGGGATCAGATGCCAGATATGAAGGCCCCAGTGCTCCCTCCGGAGATTCGAACTCTGGACGAATCATCTTCTGATAATAGGTAACTTGTCTCAGAAAAAGATGGGGAATTGCGAACTCCCATTGCACCACTGCTGACCTCCTAAAGGATGGCTCCAGTGTCTTCTGCAGGTATACCTGGAACTCAGAGCTTTGAGAGGAGTGAACTTATGAGAATGAGTGACACACATGACCCAAAACCGCGATACACTGTTAGAAGCCTGTGAGACACCTACCATCCAAACTACACCTATAGATCTATCCAATGATGTCACTAAAGATTATCTCAATGAGCAGCTAGCATTCAAAGACAACTATCTTAAGGAATAGCTGGCTCTTAAAGATCAACACGTTCAGACAAAACTATCTCTCCGAGATCATCAAATTGCTAGTCTTCCCAATCAACTTGAACATCAACAAGCAACATTCGCCAGTTTGCGGGAATTCGTTGAGCGATCTCTATCTCATACAAGGAAAGGAAAAGCACCTGCCAACACTGAGCCAAAGATCTCAGTTAGCAAGCAGGAACCTATTCCGGTCTCATCTGAAGCAGCTCTTGCCAGTACTGGGCCAAAGACCTTAGTCAGTAAGCAACTGCCTGCTTCTCTTGAGATCCCTGTCTCGACCTTACATCCTCAATCAACACCAGCTCTGAAGGATAACCCAACTGAGCGGGAGAAAAGGGTAGTAGAACAAGAAAAAGTGGACACTGTTGTTAATCTACTTCAAGATGCCTTTCAGACCACTGGTACGTATGATGTATTTGAAGAAGAGATGAAGGAAGAGTTAGAGGAGAGAATTGATGAAAAGGTGCTCCTAAAGGAAAGATTCTCTATAGAAAGCGCAACATCTCAGGGGGAGCAATCAGGGCATCTGAGCAGAATCATTACAACTCAGAGAAATCTGCTGTCTCAGATATATGCTCTGACACCCTTATTTTTTGAAGAAGAATTAGAAGAAGGTGAGATAGATGAAAGTGATGTTCCGATAGGGTGTGAGCCAAGATTTGAAAAAATGGCTACGGAAGAAAGAATGATCATCACAGAGGATGAAGAATTTGAAGATGAAGATGCTTTCTCGAATGACTGTCTATCCTATGGAATCATTGAGAAAATAAATTGCTCTTATTTGGAAATTCAAGAAGAAATAGAAAGATCCAGAGCAAGAATTCAAAGAGCTATTCAAAGGAAAAGGAACAGAGATGAGAGAGAAGCATATCTTCAAGCTAACAGGAAAGAAAGTAAATGGGAAGAAACAAAGAAGAAAATGGACAAACCAGAAACATATCACTATTCAGACCCTGGAAACTCTAATCGGTTGAGAACTGTGGAGCACTACAGAGAGACATATATAAACATCCATGAGTTCTATGATCAGTTCAACAAAGTAATTACTGGAACTACTGTGAACATTATGAAGAATGGATGTAAGATCACTATCAATCACATAGATGGTCTACAGATAAAAGTGTCTACAAGTGTACTGAAGAAGTTGAATATTGTTGAATTGTTTATCTTAGCCTCAAAGATCCCATGGTTGAAATTGAATGAAAATGAATACTTCAGAGATAGACTTTAAAGAATGATGATGGATGTATCTCCTCAAGCATTTATGTATCCATTTGTGATCAAACTTGTTGCGGGTGGTAGATTGCAGAATATCACCATGTCTGACCAACACATAAGAACCATTCGGTATCTACAGCTTACCTTTCTGGAAAGTCAACTAAGGAGCAAAAGAGCTAAACTGACAGCTCCAGGTGTTAAGAGATCTGAAGCAGATGTCAAAGCCGCTGAAATTCTGTATGCTTATAGGCTCAATGACAAGATGATCAAAGACACAGAGAAGGATATGAGGGAAATCAGAAGAGAATATCAAGAGATGGTGTTCATTAATGGAGAAGCAGAAATTGGTCTTCTCAAAGACACTGAACCCATAATCAGCATTGACAGTGAAGGAGAATTAGTCTTTAGAATCAACAAATGCAGAATCAGAATCAAAGACTTCAGGACATGTGAATCAAGCTCAATTCAGCAAGCCTTGACGAATGTCAAACTGTCTACCTGTAAAGATGACAAGGTTGCTTTGATCCCTATCATAAAGATTCTTGATGAAGCAATGAAAGAAGAATTGATCAATGACACCAGCAGAATAAGAGGACATCCAAAAAGGATAACAGTCTTCGTAATGTCCAGAAAATCATCTCTACTGTTTGATCTGGTTCCTAAATACTCTAAAGTCAAGTATCTTGAGATAATGCTTCATGAGCTAAACAATCCACCTCCCGTCAATGCACTTAAAATAGAAGCTCGTGATTGTGTACAAGCTAGATTGAATGAGCTGAAAGAGTCACCTCCAAAACCTTCAGGTCGCCATAGAGGCTATACAGGAGAAAGTGTCGCCACAGAGCTTGTCACCACAGAGTGTTATAAGACAAACTGTTGCCACAGATCTGTCGCCACAGAGGCCATATAGGGTGATTGTGTCGCCACAGAGCTGTCGCCACAGAGGCTATATAGAGGAACTTTGTCACCACAGAAGGTGTTGTTCACTGAGTTAAATGTAGCAAAGTTAAATGATTTGTGTGGACATGAATTGGCCAGCTGTTCATTTAATTTTGAAAGACTACAAAACTGAAGGGAATGTAATTCAATTCAGTGAGTTATCTTCTTCAGTAAACACAGACAATTTACGAGAGCTCCATTAAAGCTTTAATTTATTATCCTTGTAAACAGAATATTATGCTGCTGAATTTATTATTGTTAATTTTAATTTTACACAGACAACATAGAGTCTCCTTTTTAATGGTATTTATCAAAATGTGTTTATACAAAAATGTTGTGCATGAACAATTTAGAGGGGTGTATTCAATCAAGATTTTTAAATATTTTCAAAATTTATGGATATTCAATTTAGATTTTGAAAAATCATTCAAAACCCAGAGGTATTCAATTTGGATTGTAAAAAATTCATTAAAATCTGAGTGTTTTTAATACAGATTTAAAAAAAATCCAAATCTTAAGTTATTCAATTTGGATTTTATAAATTCCAGATGGCATTCAAAACTCCATGGATTTTATTTTATTTAAAAAATACGTTGATTTTGATGGATTTTATACTACAATTTTAATCTTTTGAAATATCTCCAAAACACATAAGATTTTGAAGGATTTCTAAACAAAATCACAAATAAACATTAGAATGTTATGCATGTTTAGTAACCGGGCCCTCTAAAATTTTAAGATATTATCTCTACTGAATCTTATAATATTATTATAACACCCTCCCACTTAAAAGCTAGAATTTGAACCCGAGTTCCACCGGGATCTGATATATTGTCAAGTAATCAGCTCATCCGAAAGTTTAAGATATTAAAGTAAGGTATCAACTAAATCTCATAATATTTTTCTAAGAAAGCACTAAAATTACTGATATGGTACGCAAAATAATGAAGGAAATAGTT
Organism: Apium graveolens; assembly: GCF_009905375.1. Lineage (NCBI taxonomy): Eukaryota > Viridiplantae > Streptophyta > Magnoliopsida > Apiales > Apiaceae > Apium > Apium graveolens. The sequence goes on from NC_133656.1 coordinate 240,920,849, forward strand.
TAAGAAAAAAATTACTTTAGAGACCATAATGTTTAGATATGTTCTCGATTTCGCATTAAGAAAAATTTAAATATTTAGTCGTGTTAATATCTATCTCATTGATATCTATTCGATTTTAAGTAAATGAACGTTATATTTTTGTTTAATATTTCGATTTGAAATTTAGAAATTCATCTATAATCGTATATTGGTATAAATATTTCACAAGTCAAATATTAGCGATTGTTTGGCCCTTTTAGTAAATATCATAAGAATATATAATTTAAATTTAGATTCCTAAAAAAGAAAAATAATAAATTTTTAGAGTTGTATGGCATCTTTGTTTTTTTGAGAGAGCACATCGAATGTAATTATAAAAAGGGCTTAAACCCACAACACTAAGCATATTTCACTCCGTATTTTATATCATTGCTTACCATTCGAAAGATGAATCCTGAGTACTCTTCAAATTCATCGAATTACTCTTTTACTGCTCTTCCTATCCAAAATTTGACGGGTTACTCTAATCCTACTTTACCCAACAGTGAAGAACACAACCTTCAGCCATTCCAAAACACTATAATATCCGATTTTGATGTTGGTAATGGTATAGGTAATGTTGGTCATCTTCGAGATGGTAACGGTATGAGTTTTGAGGGCCAGTCTGGTGGAATGGTTCAGACTGATGGACGCAATATTGAACAGACTGGTGGAAGTAGTGCTGGTTAAATTTCTGGGTCTAGGCCATGAGGACATCCTCGTGGTTCAAAGAACAAGGAGAAAGAAAATTCCCTTGAAATGACTTCGATAATAAAGTCTATTATTCTTGAAATACCACCCAGGACTGAAGTCCTTGAATGGCTGAGACAATTTGCTCAGTCACAGAATTATTTTATGAATGTTACGGGTGGTTCTGGAATGATTTCACAAGCGGCCATAAGCCACTTGTCGTCTGACCAACCATCAGTATTTTCTGAGAATCTTGGCTTGCTTTCTTTTACAGGAACGGTTGCTAAGATATCTCCTTCAGAACCATCTGGTTCTTGCTTTTTTAGCGCTTCATTTGCTAGGATGAATGGTATCATCATTGGTGGAATTCTTTGGAGCCTTATTACCATGGGACCTATGTCTGTGACTGCTCTTATTTCCAAGAGCCCGGATGTCTTTGATGCCGGTTATCTGACCTCAGCTTGACATAGTCTTAAAGATTGAAGGTTTAGATAACATTATTCTCTATCTGTTATTATATTTCAATGACATTTTATGTAATGATTATGTAGTGCTCTAGCTGTTTTTAGTTAGAGATTTACTACATTCTAGTCGTTTACATTTTTGGTAATTTTCATATTTAATTTTGGAAAACTTTGTTTAGGAGGTTTACAACTCTGCATCTTATTTGATTCAGTTTTTTTGTTATTATTCCTTGCGTGCATGTCTTTTACATCTCTGAATTCTATTTGTTTCGGGTTAAGATAGTTTTTGTTGCGGTGCACGTCTTTACCAACTCTAAATTTTATTTGATTCGGTTTGAGATTTTGTTTTCCATATAATGCATGTTTTTTGTTAAAGTCGCGATATTTTTTAAAATTTTTGATTTACAGCACATAATCCCTTTTTAGGTATCAAGATCCCATTTGTTTTAGTACATTAAAATTCTTGCATGAGATATCTCTACATGTTTGGTAATTTCGTGGTCTTGATTTGTTATGGGTCATGCTGAAAGGCCAGTTCAACACTCACGTCATCAATTACATGGTGTATCTTTCTTTTTTTGAAATTATTTACTTGGCATATCTAGTTTTTTGTACAATTAACCAAAAAATATCTATTATTTAAGATAAATTAAAGAAAATATATATATTTTTTAAAAATCTTATAAAAATAATAAGGATGACAAAAAAAATACAAAAACAACAATTTCCAATTGGACAGGCAAGACATAATGAATAGGGGAATATCATTTCATGCAATAATTATTGTTAATAAATCAATACATATTTGCAAATATTTGTTCAATATTTTAAATGTTAATTGACAAATATTCATTTGAGTAAGGAGTATACCGTCAATGACAATGCAAATATAGATCAACATCGTGAACTTAGTATTTGTCTATCCGGTTTAAATTCTTACAACATCCATAAAATCCATCTTGCAAGATCATATTTTCTTGTTTAACATCAAGGACCCAAATGGGCATTGATAATGACATCAAGATAAGCGTATGGCAATTTTTCGATTTAGAGCTAGATAACTAGAAATTGGAGACCGAAAGTAACCTTTCCTGATTCATTTTTGTATTGGAGACCGTGACCGAGACAGATAATTGCTTGTCCAATTTCCCAGAACCAAAATCCTACCAGTTAGAAATAAAGCATTATAGTGAAGTTATTTTTTTAGAGATAATAAGCGAGACCCAAGAACTGTCATTGGTAGTGAAAATAAATTTGAAGTCATCAGATTCAACATATAACTTGATGGCAATTGTCGTGCACAACTGTTGTTCCAAATTAAAAAGATTTCAAGTAAGTCTCATGTGAATAAAATCATGAGTTAAGATACTATCTCGTTTACTTTACAAATTCTAAGGTCAAATCTATGTTAGTTAAGTTTTATATATTTTTATATATCATTATATATGATCAAATGCATTCAATTAAAGGTAAGTCCTGCGTGAATAAAATCACGGGCTAATGTATCATCTCGAAACTATCACACATACTATTTTATGTATTATGCCCTAAATCGGGGATATTCACATAAACAGGCTCCCTACTATCAAGGTAGTGACAGTGTTGTGTACATATTACCCTCCCAAACATCGATGTAGACCGGTTTAATTAGATACGTGTGATTAGGTTTACGATACTGTCATTAAAAAGAAAAATTAAATATTATGATATGACACTTTTTAGTTTTTAGAGCATCTCGGGCCGTGGACAGCTATGCTGTTGGGCCACGCAAAATTGATCCACCTTTCACTTTTATGGCTGAAATAAACATTATTATATAATACTTTTTAATTTTTAGAGCATTCTGAGACGTGGACAGCTCTCTTGCTGGGCCACACAAAATTGTCTATCTTCCACTTTTATGGCCGAAGCAGATTGAAAAGAAAAGATTCAGGAACATCCCCTGATTCATTTAAAAGAAAAGTACCAATACTATCAACTTATTTTATTTCGTTTTTTTCGGAACTTATTTTGTTTCTTTATTTGTACTTGTTAATATACATTCGTCATTGAAAAAATTTATGCTGAAATATATCATTTATAACTTGTTCTAAATTATTTAAAAAATAGAAATATAAATCATAAAAAATTTAAGAAAATTCATTTCAAGTCAAATTTTAAGTGCATTTTTTAATTTCATTGTATTTCAATAATACTTTTTTTTGTATTAATATTTTAATTATTTTAATATATAGTACCTAGTAGTTCAGCAAGATAGCATGATAAATATTTATTATGTTGAAGGCGGATATAAAAACAATTTAAATAAAAGTTGTACAATAAAACCTAAAAGTCTCCATTCACAACAAAATGTGGGTGCTCTGAGCGGACGTGAAAAAAAAGTCTATTGAGCCAGTAGAAATGGATCAGTTCAGGTCCTCAGAAGAAAGTCTCTAAGAGAAAATCCGTTCAGCCTCAAGAAGAAGAAGGAAGCAGGAAGCAGAAGAAGATAAAGACAAAGAAGACATAGAGTATATGTTCAGGCTAGAGGAACACTTCTTTGTAATTTGTGTTGTAAGAAATCTGGAAATGAATATGTAATCCAGAATGTATTTAATATCTTTATATGTTTTTATAGTTCGTACTTTTTCTTATTATCAATTGAGTTATCCTTAAGGATTTGCTTGTCGAACTCTAACAATCAAATAGGGGGAGATTGTAAAGCATAATGTAATGTAACATGTAATCGAGGATTTATAACTCAACATGAAACAGAAATAGATAAACATTATTAAACTGTGAAGCATAGGAACCCTTCAGATGAAGAGAGGATAAACACAAATAACCAGATGATGTGATTGATTCATTAAGCTCTCCTACAGATCATGGGAAGAAGTTCATTACTATGTTCAAGCAGCCATGAAGAATAAGACATCAAGAGGCTTTAATTATCAGCTGCATGTATTGACTTCAAGTGTTTCAAAGCAAGGGTTTAGTGAAAGAAGCAGTGGATAAACTTCAGTATGTATCAACTCAGAATCATAAGACAAATTGAATCAGGATCCTCTCAAGGCTAGTTGTTTGTGAAACTGACCAGTGCACCAAACATCAGCATTTCAAGGAAGTATTTTATTTCAATTAACAGAAGAAAAATGATTGATACACTGAAGAGTGACTTGACAAAGAACCAAAAATATTCTAAGTAAAGACACTAAGGAACCCCTGTCGCCACAGGAGAAGTACCCACAGAGGATTTGCTCTAAGGCACCTCTGTCCCCACAGAAGGTGTTAGAACAAATTGCTTAAGGTAATACAGGGAGAGTGTGTCACCACAGAGGCTATACAGGAGAAGGTGTCGCCACAGAGCTTGTCACCACAGAGTGTTATAAGACAAGTTGTCGCCACAGATCTGTCGCCACAGAGGCCATACAGGGTGATTGTATCGCCACAGAGCTGTCGCCACAAAGGCTATACAGAGGAACTTTGTCACCACAGAAGGTGTTGTTCACTGAGTTAAATGCAGCAAAGTTAAATGATTTGTGTGGACATGAATTGGCCAGCTGTTCATTTAATTTTGAAAGACTGCAAAACTGAAGTGAATGTAATTCAATTCAGTGACTTATCTTCTTCAGCAAACACAGACAGTTTACGAGAGCTCCATTAAAGCTTCAATTTATTATTCTTGTCAACAGAATGTTATTCTACTGAATTTATTATTGTTAATTTTAATTTTACATAGACAGCATAGAGTCTCATCTTTAATGGTATTTATCAAAATGTGTTTATACAAAAAAGTTGTGCATGAACAATTTAGTGGGGTGTATTCAATCAAGATTTTTAAATATTTTCAAAATTTATGGATATTCAATTTAGATTTTGAAAAATCATTCAAAATCCGGAGGTATTCAATTTGGATTGTAAAAAATTCATTAAAATCTGAGTGTTTTTAATACAGATTTAAAAAAATCCAAATCTTAAGTTATTCAATTTGGATTTTATAAATTCCAGATGGCATTCAAAACTCCATGGATTTTATTTTATTTAAAAAATAAGTTAATTTTGATGGATTTTATAGTACAATTCTAATCTTTTAAAATATCTCCAAAATACATGAGATTTTGAAGGATTTCTAAACAAAATCACAAATAAACATTAGAATGTTATGCATGTTTAGTAACCAGGCCCTCTAAAATTTTAAGATATTATTTCTACTGAATCTTATAATATTATTATAACACCCTCCCACTTAAAAGCTAGAATTTCAACCCGAGTTCGACCGGGATCTGATATATTGTCAAGTAATCAACTCATCCGAAAGTTTAAGATATTAAAGTAAGGTATCAACTAAATCTCATAATATTTTTCTAAGAAAGCACTAAAATTACTGATATGGTACGCAAAATAATGAAGGAAATAGTTTAAGAAAAAAATTACTTTAGAGACCATAATGTTTAGATATGTTCTCGATTTCGCAATAAGAAAAATTTAAATATTTAGTCGTGTTAATATCTATCTCATTGATATCTATTCAATTTTAAGTAAATGAACGTTATATTTTTGTTTAATGTTTCGATTTGAAATTTAGAAATTCATCTATAATCGTATATTGGTATAAATATTTCACGAGTCAAATATTAGCGATTGTTTGGCCCTTTTAGTAAATATGATAAGAATAAATTATTCAAATTTAGATTCCTAAAAAAGAAAAATAATACATTTTTAGAGTTGTATGGCATCTTTGTTTTCTTGAGAGAGCACATCGAATGTAATTATAAAAAGGGCTTAAACCCACAACTCTAAGCATATTTCACTCCGTATTTTATATCATTGCTAACCTTCGAAAGATGAATCCTGAGTACTCTTCAAATTCATCGAATTACTCTTTTACTGCTCTTCCTATCCAAAATTCGAGGGGTTACTCTAATCTTACTTTACCCAATAGTGAAGAACACAACCTTCAGCCATTCCAAAACACTATAATATCCGATGTTGATGTTGGTAATGGTATAGGTAATGTTGGTCAATTTCGAGATGGTAACGGTATGAATTCGAAAGATGAATCCTGAGTACTCTTCAAATTCATCGAATTACTCTTTTACTGCTCTTCCTATCCAAAATTCGAGGGGTTACTCTAATCCTACTTTACCCAATAGTGAAGAACACAACCTTCAGCCATTCCAAAACACTATAATATCCGATGTTGATGTTGGTAATGGTATATGTAATGTTGGTCATCATCGAGATGGTAACGGTATGAGTTTTGAGGGCCAGTCTGGTGGAATGGTTCAAACTGATGGAAGCAATATTGAACAGACTGGTGGAAGTAGTGCTGGTCAAATTTCTGGGTCTAGGCCACGAGGATGTCCTCGTGGTTCAAAGAACAAGGAGAAAGAAAATTCCCTTGAAATGACTTCGACAATAAAGTCTATTGTTCTTGAAATACCACCCGGGACTGAAGTCCTTGAATGGCTGAGACAATTTGCTCAGTCACAGAATTATTTTATGAATGTTACGGGTGGTTCTTTAATGATTTCACAAGCGGCCATAAGCCACTTGTCGTCTGACCAACCATCCGTATTTTCTGAGAATCTTGGCTTGCTTTCTTTTACAGGAACGGTTGGTAAGATATCTCCTTCAGAACCAGCTGGTTCTTGCTTTTTTAGCGCTTCATTTGCTAGGATGAATGGTGTCGTCATTGGTGGAATTCTTTGGAGGCTTATTACCTTAGGACCTATGTCTGTGACTGCTCTTATTTCCAAGAGCCCGGATGTGTTTGATGCCGGTTATCTGACCTCAGCTTGACATAGTCTTAAAGATTGAAGGTTTAGATAACATTATTCTCTATCTGTTATTATATTTCAATGACATTTTATGTAATGATTATGTAGTGCTCTAGCTGTTTTTAGTTAGAGATTTACTACATTCTAGTCATTTACATTTTTTGTAATTTTCATATTTAATTTTGGAAAACTTTGTTTAGGAGTTTTACAACTCTGCATCTTATTTGATTCAGTTTTTTTTGTTATTATTCCTAACATGCATGTTTTTACATCTCTGAATTCTATTTGTTTCGGGTTGAGATAGTTTTTCTCTTGGTGTACTTCTTTACCAACTCTAAATTTTATTTGATTCGGTTTGAGATTTTGTTTTCCATATAATGCATGTTTTTTGTTGAAGTCGCGATATTTTTTAAAATTTTTTATTTACATCACATAATCCCTTTTTAGGTATCAAGATCCCATTTGTTTTAGTACATTAAAATTCTTGCATGAGATATCTCTACATTTTTGGTAATTTCGTTGACTTGATTTGTTATGGGTCGTACTGAAAGGCCAGTTCAACACTCACGTCATCAATTACATGGTGTATCTTTCTTTTTTTGAAATTATTTACTTGGCATATCTAGTTTTCTGTATAATTAACCAAAAAATATCTATTATTTAAGATAAATTAAAGAAAATATATTTTTTTTAAAAAATCTTATAAAATAATAAGGATGATTGTGAAAATTAAAAAATTCAAAAAAAATACAAAAACAACAATTTCCAATTGGATAGGCAAGACATAATGAATAGGGGAATATCATTTCATGCAATAATTATTGTTAATAAATCAATACATATTTGCAAATATTTGTTCAATATTTTAAATTTTAATTGACAAATATTCATTTGAGTAAGTAGTATACGGTCAATGACAATGCAAATATAGATCAACACCGTGAACTTAGTATTTGTCTATCCGGTTTAAATTCTTACAACATCCATAAAATCCATCTTGCAAGATCATATTTTCTTGTTTAACATCAAGGACCCAAAGGGGCATTGATAATGACATCAAGATAACCGTGTGGCAATTTTTCGATTTAGAGCTAGATAACTAGAAATTGGAGACCGAAAGTAACCACCTTTCCTGATTCGTTTTTGTATTGGAGACCGTGACCGAGATAGATAATTGCTTGTCCAATTTCCCAGAACCAAAATCCTACGAGTTAGAAATAAAGCATTATAGTGAAGTTATTTTTTTAGAGATAAAAAGCGAGACCCAAGAACTGTCATTGGTAGTGAAAAGAAATTTGAAGTCATTAGATTCAACGTATGACTTGATGGCAATTGTCATGCACAACTGTTGTTCCAAATAAAAAAGATTTCAAGTAAGTCTCATGTGAATAAAATCATGAGTTAAGATACTATCTCGTTTACTTAACAAATTCTAAGGTCAAATCTATGTTAGTTAAGTTTTATATATTTTTATATATCATTATATATGATCAAATGCATTCAATTAAAGGTAAGTCCTGCATGAATAAAATCACGGGCTAATGTATCGTCTCGAAACTATCACACATACTATTTTATGTATTATGCCCTAAATCGGGGATATTCACATAAACAGGCTCCCTACTATCAAGGTAGTGACAGTGTTGTGTACATATTACGCTCCCAAACATCGATGTAGACCGGTTTAACTAGATACGTGTGATTAGGTTTACCATACTGTCATTAAAAAGAAAAATTAAATATTATGATATGACACTTTTTAGTTTTTAGAGAATCTCGGGTCGTGGACAGCTATGCAGTTGGGCCACGCAAAATTGATCTACCTTTCACTTTTATGGCTGAAATAAACATTATTATATAATACTTTTTAATTTTTAGAGCATTCTGAGCCGTGGACAGCTCTCCTGCTGGGCCACACAAAATTGTCTATCTTCCACTTTTATGGCCGAAGCAGATTGAAAAAAAAGATTCAGGAACATCCCCTGATTCATTTAAAAGAAAAGTACCAGTACTATCAACTTATTTTATTTCCTTTTTTTCGGAACTTATTTTGTTTCTTTATTTGTACTTGTTAATATACATTCGTCATTGAAAAAAAATATGCTGAAATATATCATTTATAATTTGTTCTAAATTATTTAAAAAATAGAATTATAAATCATAAAAAATTTAAGAAAAGTCATTTAAAGTCAAATTTTAAGTGCATTTTTTAATTTTATTGTATTTCAATAATACTTTTTTTGTTTTAATATTTTAATTATTTTAATATAGTACCTACTAGTTCAGCAAGATAGCATGATAAATATTTATTATGTTGAAGGCGGATATAAAAACAATTTAAATAAAAGTTGTACAATAAAACCTAAAAGTCTCCATATGCAACAAAATGTGGGTGCTCTGAGCGGACGTGAAAAAAAAGTCTATTGAGCCAGTAGAAATGGATCAGTTCAGGTCCTCAGAAGAAAGTCTCTAAGAGAAAATCCATTCAGCCTCAAGAAGAAGAAGGAAGCAGGAAGCAGAAGAAGACAAAGACAAAGAAGACATAGAGTATATGTTCACGCTAGAGGAACACTTCTTTGTAATATCTTTATATGTTTTTATAGTTCGTACTTTTTCTTATTATCAGTTGAGTTATCCTTAAGGATTTGCTTGTCGAACTCTAACAATCAAATAGGGGGAGATTGTAAAGCATAATGTAATGTAACATGTAATGGAGGATTTATAACTCAACATAAAAAAGAAATAGATAAACATTATTAAACTGTGAAGCATAGGAACCCTTCAGATGAAGAGAGGATAAACACAAATAACCAGATGATGTGATTGATTCATTAAGCTCTCCTACAGATCATGGGAAAAAGTTCATTACTATGTTCAAGCAGCCATGAAGAATAAGACATCAAGAGGCTTTAAGTATCAGATGCATGTATTGACTTCAAGTGTTACAAAGCAAGGGTTCAGTGAAAGAAGCAGTGGATAAGTTTCTGTATGTATCAACTCAGAATCATAAGACAAATTGAGTCAGGATCCTCTCAAGGCTAGTTGTTTGTGAAACAGACCAGTGCACCAAACATCAGCATTTCAAGGAAGTATTTTATTTCAATTAATAGAAGAAAAATGATTCATACACTGAAGAGTGACTTGACAAAGAACCAAAAATATTCTAAGTAAAGACACTAAGGAACCCCTGTCGCCACAGGAGAAGTACCCATAGAGGATTTGCTCTAAGGCACCTCTGTCCCCACAGAAGGTGTTAGAACAAATTGCTTAAGGTAATACAGGGAGAGTGTGTCACCACAGAGGCTATACAGGAGAAGGTGTCGCTACAGAGCTTGTCACCACAGAGTGTTATAAGACAAGTTGTCGCCACAGATCTGTCACCACAGAGGCCATACAGGGTGATTGTGTCGCCACAGAGCTGTCGCCACAAAGGCTATACAGAGGAACTTTGTCACCACAGAAGGTGTTGTTCACTGAGTTAAATGCAGCAAAGTTAAATGATTTGTGTGGACATGAATGGCCAGCTGTTCATTTAATTTTGAAAGTTCATATAATTTTGAAAGACTGCAAAACTGAAGTGAATGTAATTCAATTCAGTGAGTTATCTTCCTCAGCAAACACAGACAGTTTACGAGAGCTCCGTTAAAGCTTCAATTTATTATTCTTATAAACAGAATGTTATGCTGCTGAAATTATTTTTGTTAATTTTAATTTTATACAGACAGCATAAAGTCTCATCTTTAATGGTATTTATCAAAATGTGTTTATACAAAAAAGTTGTGCATGAACAATTTAGAGGGGTGTATTCAATCAAGATTTTTAAATATTTTCAAAATTTATGGATATTCAATTTAGATTTTGAAAAATCATTCAAAATCTGGAGGTATTCAATTTGGATTGTAAAAAATTCATTAAAATCTGAGTGTTTTTAATACAGATTTAAAAAAATCCAAATCTTAAGTTATTCAATTTGGATTTTATAAATTCCAGATGGCATTCAAAACTCCATGGATTTTATTTTATTTAAAAAATAAGTTAATTTTGATGGATTTTATAGTACAATTCTAATCTTTTAAAATATCTCCAAAATACATGAGATTTTGAAGGATTTCTAAACAAAATCACAAATAAACATTAGAATGTTATGCATGTTTAGTAACCAGGCCCTCTAAAATTTTAAGATATTATCTCTACTGAATCTTATAATATTATTATAACACCATCCCACTTAAAAGCTAGAATTTGAACCCGAGTTCGACCGGGATCTGATATATTGTCAAGTAATCAGCTCATCCGAAAGTTTAAGATATTAAAGTAAGGTATCAACTAAATCTCATAATATTTTTCTAAGAAAGCACTAAAATTACTGATATGGTACGCAAAATAATGAAGGAAATAGTTTAAGAAAAAAATTACTTTAGAGACCATAATGTTTAGATATGTTCTCGATTTCGCAATAAGAAAAATTTAAATATTTAGTCGTGTTAATATCTATCTCATTGATATCTATTCAATTTTAAGTAAATGAACGTTATATTTTTGTTTAATGTTTCGATTTGAAATTTAGAAATTCATCTATAATCGTATATTGGTATAAATATTTCACGAGTCAAATATTAGCGATTGTTTGGCCCTTTTAGTAAATATGATAAGAATAAATTATTCAAATTTAGATTCCTAAAAAAGAAAAATAATACATTTTTAGAGTTGTATGGCATCTTTGTTTTCTTGAGAGAGCACATCGAATGTAATTATAAAAAGGGCTTAAACCCACAACTCTAAGCATATTTCACTCCGTATTTTATATCATTGCTAACATTCGAAAGATGAATCCTGAGTACTCTTCAAATTCATCGAATTACTCTTTTACTGCTCTTCCTATCCAAAATTCGAGGGGTTACTCTAATCTTACTTTACCCAATAGTGAAGAACACAACCTTCAGCCATTCCAAAACACTATAATATCCGATGTTGATGTTGGTAATGGTATAGGTAATGTTGGTCATCTTCGAGATGATAACGGTATGAGTTTTGAGGGCTAGTCTGGTGGAATGGTTCAGACTGATGGAAGCAATATTGAACAGACTGGTGGAAGTAGTGCTGGTCAAATTTCTGGGTCTAGGCCACGAGGACGTCCTCGTGGTTCAAAGAACAAGGAGAAAGAAAATTCCCTTGAAATGACTTCGACAATAAAGTCTATTGTTCTTGAAATACCACCCGGGACTGAAGTCCTTGAATGGATGAGACAATTTGCTCAGTCACAAAATTATTTAATGAATGTTACGAGTGGTTCTGGAATGATTTCACAAGCGGCCATAAGCCACTTGTCGTCTGACCAACCATCCGTATTTTCTGAGAATTTTGGCTTGCTTTCTTTTACAGGAACGGTTGGTAAGATATCTCCTTCAGAACCAGCTGGTTCTTGCTTTTTTAGCGCTTCATTTGCTAGGATGAATGGTGTCTGTGACTGCTCTTATTTCCAAGAGCCCGGATGTGTTTGATGCCGGTTATCTGACCTCAGCTTGACATAGTCTTAAAGATTGAAGGTTTAGATAACATTATTCTCTATCTGTTATTATATTTCAATGACATTTTATGTAATGATTATGTAGTGCTCTAGCTATTTTTAGTTAGAGATTTACTACATTCTAGTCGTTTACATTTTTGGTAATTTTTATATTTAATTTTGGAAAACTCTGTTTAGGAGTTTTACAACTCTGCATCTTATTTGATTCAGTTTTTTTTGTTATTATTCCTAACCTGCATGTCTTTTACATCTCTGAATTCTATTTGTGTCGGGTTAAGATAGTTTTTATTGTGGTGTACTTCTTTACCAACTCTAACTTTTATTTGATTCGGTTTGAGATTTTGTTTTCCATATAATGCATGTTTTTTGTTGAAGTCGCGATATTTTTTAAAATTTTTTATTTACAGCACATAATCCCTTTTTAGGTATCAAGATCCCATTTGTTTTAGTACATTAAAATTCTTGCATGAGATATCTCTACATTTTTGGTAATTTCGTGGTCTTGATTTGTTATGGGTCGTGCTGAAAGGCCAGTTCAACACTCACGTCATCAATTACATGGTGTATCTTTCTTTTTTTGAAATAATTTACTTGGCATATCTAGTTTTCTGTACAATTAACCAAAAAATATCTATTATTTAAGATAAATTAAAGAAAATATATTTTTTTTAAAAAATCTTATAAAATAATAAGGATGATTGTGAAAATTAAAAAATCCAAAAAAAATACAAAAACAACAATTTCCAATTGGACAGGCAAGACATAATGAATAGGGGAATATCATTTCATGCAATAATTATTGTTAATAAATCAATACATATTTGCAAATATTTGTTCAATATTTTCAATTTTAATTGACAAATATTCATTTGAGTAAGGAGTATACGGTCAATGACAATGCAAATATAGATCAACACCGTGAACTTAATATTTGTCTATCCGGTTTAAATTCTTACAACATCCATAAAATCCATCTTGCAAGATCATATTTTCTTGTTTAACATCAAGGACCCAAAGGGGCATTGATAATGACATCAAGATAACTGTGTGGCAATTTTTCGATTTAGAGCTAGATAACTAGAAATTGGAGACCGAAAGTAACCACCTTTCCTGATTCATTTTTGTATTGAAGACCGTGACCGAGACAGATAATTGCTTGTCCAATTTTCCAGAACCAAAATCCTACGAGTTAGAAATAAAGCATTATAGTGAAGTTATTTTTTTAGAGATAATAAGCGAGACCAAAGAACTGTCATTGGTAGTGAAAAGAAATTTGAAGTCATTAGATTCAACGTATAACTTGATGGCAATTGTTGTGCACAACTGTTGTTCCAAATAAAAAAGATTTCAAGTAAGTCTCATGTGAATAAAATCACGGGCTAATGTATCGTCTCAAAACTATCACACACACTATTTTATGTATTATGCACTAAATCGGGGATATTCACATAAACAGGCTCCCTACTATCAAGGTAGTGACAGTGTTGCGTACATATTACCTTCCCAGACATTGCTGTAGACCGGTTTAATTAGATACGTGTGATTAGGTTTACCATACTGTCATTAAAAAGAAAAATTAAATATTATGATATTTAATATTTAATATTATGAAATTTTTTTAATTTTTAGAGCATCTCGGGCCGTGGACAACTATCCAGTTGGGCCATGCAAAATTGATATACCTTTCACTTTTATGGCTGAAATAAACATTATTATATAATACTTTTTAATTTTTAGAGCATTCTGAGCCGTGGACAACTCTCGTGCTGGGCCATACAAAATTGTCTATCTTCCACTTTTATGGCCGAAGCAGATTGAAAAGAAAAGATTCAGGAACATCCCCTGATTCATTTAAAAGAAAAGTACCAGTACTATCAACTTATTTTATTTCCTTTTTTTCGGAACTTATTTTGTTTCTTTATTTGTACTTGATAATATACATTCGTCATTGAAAAAAATTATGCTGAAATATATCATTTATAATTTGTTCTAAATTATTTAAAAAATAGAATTATAAATCATAAAAAATTTAAGAAAAGTCATTTCAAGTCAAATTTTAAGTGCATTTTTTAATTTCATTGTATTTTAATAATACTTTTTTTGTTTTAATATTTTAATTATTTTAATATATAGTACCTACTAGTTCAGCAAGATAGCATGATAAATAATTATTATGTTGAAGGCGGATATAAAAACAATTTAAATAAAAGTTGTACAATAAAACCTAAAAGTCTCCATATGCAACAAAATGTGGGTGCTCTGAGCGGACGTGAAAAAAAGTCTATTGAGCCAGTAGAAATGGATCAGTTCAGGTCCTCAGAAGAAAGTCTCTAAGAGAAAATCCATTCAGCCTCAAGAAGAAGAAGGAAGCAGGAAGCAGAAGAAGACATAGACAAAGAAGACATAGAATATATGTTTAGGCTAGAGGAACACTTCTTTGTAATTTGTGTTGTAAGAAATCTAGAAATGAATATGTAATCCAGAATGTATTTAATATCTTTATATATTTTTATAGTTCATACTTTTCCTTATTATCAACTGAGTTATCCTTAAGGATTTGCTTGTCGAACTCTAACAATCAAATTGGGGGAGATTGTAAAGCATAATGTAATGTAACATGTAATCGAGGATTTATAACTCAACATAAAACATAAATAGATAAACATTATTAAACTGTGAAGCACAGGAACCCTTCAGATGAAGAGAGGATAAACACAAATAACCAAATGATGTGATTGAGTCATTAAGCTCTCCTACAGATCATGGGAAGAAATTCATTACTATGTTCAAGCAGCCAAGAAGAATAAGACATCAAGAGGCTTTAAGTATCAGCTGCATGTATTGACTTCAAGTGTTACAAAGCAAAGGTTCAGTGAAAGAAGCAGTTGATAAACTTCAGTATGTATCAACTCAGAATCATAAGACAAATTGAGTCAGGATCCTCTCAAGGCTAGTTATTTGTGAAACAGACCAGTGCACCAAACATCAGCATTTAAAGGAAGTATTTTATTTCAATTAACAGAAGGAAAATGATTGATACATTGAAGAGTGACTTGACAAAGAACCAAAAATATTCTAATTAAAGACACTAAGGAACCCCTGTCGCCACAGGAGAAGTAACCACAGCGGATTTGCTCTAAGGCACCTCTGTCGCCACAGAAGGTGTTAGAACAAATTGCTTAAGGTAATACAGGGAGTGTGTGTCACCACAGAGGCTATACAGGAGAAGGTGTCGCCACAGAGCTTGTCACCACAGAGTGTTATAAGATAAACTGTCGCCACAGATCTGTCGCCACAGAGGCCATACAGGGTGATTATGTCGCCACAGAGCTGTCGCCACAAAGGCTATACAGAGGAACTTTGTCACCACAGAAGGTGTTGTTCACTGAGGTAAATGCAGCGAAGTTAAATGATTTTGTGTGGACATGAACTTATGAGAATGAGTGACACACATGACCCAAAACCGCGATACACTGTGAGAAGCCTGTGAGACACCTACCATCCAAACTACACCTATAGATCTATCCAATGATGTCACTAAAGATTATCTCAATGAGCAGCTAGCATTCAAAGACAACTATCTTAAGGAACAACTGGCTCTTAAAGATCAACACCTTCAGACAAAACTATCTCCCCGAGATCATCAAATTGCTAGTCTTTCCAATCAACTTGAACATCAACAAACATCATTCGCCAGTTTGCAGGAATTCGTTGAGCGATCTCTATCTCATACAGGGAAAGGAAAAGCACCTGCCAACACTGAGCCAAAGATCTCAGTTAGCAAGCAGGCACCTATCCCGGTCTCATCTGAAGCAACTCTTGCCAGTATTGGGCCAAAGACCTTAGTCAGTAAGCAACTGCCTGCTTCTCTTGAGATCCCTGTCTCGACCTTACATCCTCAATCAATACCAGCTCTGAAGGATAACCAAACTGAGGGGGAGAAAAGGGTATGAAAAAGTGGATACTGCTGTTAATCTACTTCAAGATGCCTTTCAGACCACTGGTACGTATGATGTATTTGAAGAAGAGATGAAGGAAGAGTTAGAGGAGAGAATTGATGAAAGGGTGCTCCTAAAGGAAAGATTCTCTAAAGAAAGCGCAACATCTCAGGGGGAGCAATCAGGGTATCTGAGCAGAATCATTACACCTCAGAGAAATCTGCTGTCTCAGATATATGCTCTGACACCCAAATTTTCTAAAGAAGAATTAGAAGAAGGTGAGATAGATGAAAGTGATGTTCCGATAGGGTGTGAGCCAAGATTTGAAAAAATGGCTACGGAAGAAAGAATGATCATCACAGAGGATGAAGAATTTGAAGATGAAGATGCTTTCTGGGATGACTGTCTATCCTATGGAATCATAGAGAAAATAAATCGCTCTTATTTGGAAATTCAAGAAGAAATAGAAAGATCGAGAGTAAGAATTCAAAGAGCTATTCAAAGGAAAAGGAACAGAGAGGAGAGAGAAGCATATCTTCAAGCTAACAGGAAAGAAAGTAAATGGGAAGAAACAAATAAGAAAATGGACAAACCAGAAACATATCACTATTCAGACCCTGGAAACTCTAATCGGTTGAGAACTGTGGAGCACTACAGAGAGACATATATAAACATCCATGAGTTCTATGATCAGCTCAACAAAGTAATTATTGGAACTACTGTGAACATTATGAAGAATGGATGTAAGATCACTATCAATCACATAGATGGTCTACAGATAAAACTGTCTACAAGTGTACTGAAGAAGTTGAATATTGTTGAATTGTTTATCTTAGCCTCAAAGATCCCATGGTTGAAATCGAATGAAAATGAATACTTCAGAGACAAAATTTAAAGAATGATGATGGATGTATCTCCTCAAGCATTTATGTATCCATTTGTGATCAAACTTTTTACGGGTGGTAGATTGCAGAATATCACCATGTCTGACCAACACATAAGAACCATTCAGTATCTACAGGTTACCTTTCTGGAGAGTCAACTAAAGAGCAAAAGAGCTAAACTGACAGCTCCATGTGTTAAGAGATCTGAAGCAGATGTCAAAGCCGCTGAAATTCTGTACGCTTATAGGCTCAATGACAAGATGATCAAAGACACAGAGAAGGATATGAGGGAAATCAGAAGAGAATATCAAGAGATGGTGTTCATTAATGGAGAAGCAGAAATTGGTCTTCTCAAAGACACTGAACCCATAATCAGCATTGACAGTGAAGGAGAATTAGTCTTTAGAATCAACAAATGCAGAATCAGAATCAAAGACTTCAGGACATGTGAACCAAGCTCAATTTAGCATGCCTTGACGAATGTTAAACTGTCTACCTGTAAAGATGACAAGGTTGCTTTGATCCCTATCATAAAGATTCTTGATGAAGTAATGGAAGAAGAATCGATCAATGACACCAGCAGAGGAAGAGGACATCCAAAAAGGATAACAGTCTTCGTAATGTCCAGAAAATCATCTCTACTGTTTGATCTGGTTCCTAAATGCTCTAAAGTCAAGTATCTTGAGATAATGCTTCATGAACTAAACAGTCCACCTCCCGTCAATGCACTTGAAATAGAAGCTCATGATTGTGTACAAGCTAGATTGAATAAGCTGAAAGAGTCTCCTCCAAAAGCTTCAGGTCCTCAGAAGAAAGTCTCTAAGAGAAAATCCATTCAGCCTCAAGAAGAAGAAGGAAGCAGGAAGCAGAAGATGACAAAGACAAAGAAGACATAGAGTATATGTTCAGGCTAGAGGAACACTTCTTTATAATTTGTGTTGTAAGAAATCTGGAAATGAATATGTAATCCATAATGTATTTAATATCTTTATCTGTTTTTATAGTTCGTACTTTTTCTTATTATCAGTTGAGTTATCCTTAAGGATTTGCTTGTCGAACTCTAACAATCAAATAGGGGGAGATTGTAAAGCATAGTGTCATGTAACATGTAATCGAGGATTTATAACTCAACATGAAACATAAATAGATAAATATTATTAAACTGTGAAGCACAGGAATCCTTCAGATGAAGAGAGGATAAACACAAATAACCAAATGATGTGATTGATTCATTAAGCTCTCCTACAGATCATGGGAAGAAGTTCATTACTATGTTCAAGAAGCCATGAAGAATAAGACATCAAGAGGCTTTAAGTATCAGCTGCATGTATTGACTTCAAGTGTTACAAAGCAAGGGTTCAGTGAAAGAAGCAGTGGATAAAATTCATTATATATCAACTCAGAATCATAAGACTAATTGAGTCAGGATCCTCTCAAGGCTAGTTGTTTGTGAAACAGACCAGTGCACCAAACATCAGCATTTCAAGGAAGTATTTTATTTCAATTAACAGAAGAAAAATGATTGATACACTGAAGAGTGACTTGACAAAGAACCAAAAATATTCTAAGTAAAGACACTAAGGAACCCCTGTCGCCACAGGAGAAGTAACCATATAGGATTTGCTCTAAGGCACCTCTATCGCCACAGAAGGTGTTAGAACAAATTGCTTAAGGTAATACAGGGAGAGTGTGTCACCACAGAGGCTATACAGGAGAAGATGTCACCACAGAGCTTGTCACCACAGAGTGTTATAAGACAAACTGTCGCCACAAATCTGTCGCCACTAAGGCCATACAGGGTGATTGTGTCGCCACAGAGATGTCGCCACAAAGGCTATATAGAGGAACTTTGTCACCACAGAAGGTGTTGTTCACTGAGTTAAATGCAGCAAAGTTAAATAATTTGTATGGACATGAATTGGCCAGTTGTTCATTTAATATTGAAAGACTACAAACTGAAGTGAATGTAATTCAATTCAGTGAGTTATCTTCTTCAGCAAACACAGACAGTTTACGAGATCTCCATTAAAGCTTCAATTTATTATCCTTGTAAACAGAATGTTATGCTGCTGAATTTATTATTGTTAATTTTAATTTTACACAGACAGCATAGAGTCTCGTCTTTAATTGTATTTATCAAAATGTGTTTATACAAAAAAGTTATGCATGAACAATTTAGAGGGGTGTATTCAATCAAGATTTTTAAATATTTTCAAAATTTATGGATATTCAATTTAGATTTTGAAAAATAATTCAAAATCCGGAGGTATTCAATTTGGATTGTAAAAAATTCATTAAAATCTGAGTGTTTTTAATACAGTTTTAAAAAAATCCAAATCTTAAGTTATTCAATTTGGATTTTATAAATTCCAGATGGCATTCAAAACTCCATGGATTTTATTTTATTTAAAAAATAAGTTGATTTTGATGGATTTTATAGTACAATTCTAATCTTTTAAAATATCTCCAAAATACATGAGATTTTGAAGGATTTCTAAACAAAATCACAAATAAACATTAGAATGTTATGCATGTTTAGTAACCAGGCCCTTCAAAAATTTAAGATATTATCTCTACTGAATCTTATAATATTATTATAACACCCTCCCACTTAAAAGCTAGAATTTGAACCCGAGTTCGACCGGGATCTGATATATTGTCAAGTAATCAGCTCATCCGAAAGTTTAAGATATTAAAGTAAGGTATCAACTAAATCTCATAATATTTTTCCAAGAAAGCACAAAAATTACTGATATGGTACGCAAAATAATGAAGGAAATAGTTTAAGAAAAAAATTACTTTAGAGACCATAATGTTTAGATATGTTCTCGATTTCGCAATAAGAAAAATTTAAATATTTAGTCTTGTTAATATCTATCTCATTGATATCTATTCGATTTTAAGTAAATGAACGTTATATTTTTGTTTAATGTTTCGATTTGAAATTTAGAAATTCATCTATAATCGTATATTGGTATAAATATTTCACGAGTCAAATATTAGCGATTGTTTGGCCCTTTTAGTAAATATGATAAGAATAAATTATTCAAATTTAGATTCCTAAAAAAGAAAAATAATACATTTTTAGAGTTGTATGGCATCTTTGTTTTCTTGAGAGAGCACATCGAATGTAATTATAAAAAGGGCTTAAACCCACAACACTAAGCATATTTCACTCCGTATTTTATATCATTGCTTACCATTCGAAGGATGAATCCTGAGTACTCTTCAAATTCATCAAATTACTCTTTTACTGCTCTTCCTATCCAAAATTCGACGGGTTACTCTAATCCTACTTTACCCAACAGTGAAGAACACAACCTTCAGCCATTCCAAAACACTATAATATCCGATGTTGATGTTGGTAATGGTATAGGTAATGTTGGTCATCTTGGAGATGGTAATTGTATGAGTTTTGAAGGCCAGTCTGGTGGAATGGTTCAAACTGATGGAAGCAATATTGAACAGACTGGTGGAAGTAGTGCTGGTCAAATTTCTGGGTCTAGGCCACGAGGACGTCCTCGTGGTTCAAAGAACAAGGAGAAAGAAAATTCCCTTGAAATGACTTCGACAATAAAGTCTATTGTTCTTGAAATACCACCCGGGACTGAAGTCCTTGAATGGCTGAGACAATTTGCTCAGTCACAGAATTATTTTATGAATGTTACGGGTGGTTCTGGAATGATTTCACAAGCGGCCATAAGCCACTTGTCGTCTGACCAACCATCCGTATTTTCTGAGAATCTTGGCTTGCTTTCTTTTACAGGAACGGTTGGTAAGATATCTCCTTCAGAACCAGCTGGTTCTTACTTTTTTAGCGCTTCATTTGCTAGGATGAATGGTGTCGTCATTGGTGGAATTCTTTGGAGGCTTATTACCTTAGGACCTATGTCTGTGACTGCTCTTATTTCCAAGAGCCCGGATGTGTTTGATGCCGGTTATCTGACCTCAGCTTGACATAGTCTTAAAGATTGAAGGTTTAGATAACATTATTCTCTATCTGTTATTATATTTCAATGACATTTTATGTAATGATTATGTAGTGCTCTAGCTATTTTTAGTTAGAGATTTACTACATTCTAGTCGTTTACATTTTTGGTAATTTTTATATTTAATTTTGGAAAACTCTGTTTAGGAGTTTTACAACTCTGCATCTTATTTGATTCAGTTTTTTTTGTTATTATTCCTAACCTGCATGTCTTTTACATCTCTGAATTCTATTTGTGTCGGGTTAAGATAGTTTTTCTTGTGGTGTACTTCTTTACCAACTCTAAATTTTATTTGATTCGGTTTGAGATTTTGTTTTCCATATAATGCATGTTTTTTGTTGAAGTCGCGATATTTTTTAAAATTTTTTATTTACAGCACATAATCCCTTTTTAGGTATCAAGATCCCATTTGTTTTAGTACATTAAAATTCTTGCATGAGATATCTCTACATTTTTGGTAATTTCGTGGTCTTGATTTGTTATGGGTCGTGCTGAAAGGCCAGTTCAACACTCACGTCATCAATTACATGGTGTATCTTTCTTTTTTTAAAATAATTTACTTGGCATATCTAGTTTTCTGTACAATTAACCAAAAAATATCTATTATTTAAGATAAATTAAAGAAAATATATTTTTTTAAAAAAATCTTATAAAATAATAAGGATGATTGTGAAAATTAAAAAATTCAAAAAAAATACAAAAACAACAATTTCCAATTGGACAGGCAAGACATAATGAATAGGGGAATATCATTTCATGCAATAATTATTGTTAATAAATCAATACATATTTGAAAATATTTGTTCAATATTTTCAATTTTAATTGACAAATATTCATTTGAGTAAGGAGTATACGGTCAATGACAATGCAAATATAGATCAACACCGTGAACTTAGTATTTGTCTATCCGGTTTAAATTCTTACAACATCCATAAAATCCATATTGCAAGATCATATTTTCTTGTTTAACATCAAGGACCCAAAGGGGCATTGATAATGACATCAAGATAACCGTGTGGCAATTTTTCGATTTAGAGCTAGATAACTAGAAATTGGAGACCGAAAGTAACCACCTTTCCTGATTCATTTTTGTATTGGAGACCGTGACCGAGACAGATAATTGCTTGTCCAATTTTCCAGAACCAAAATCCTACGAGTTAGAAATAAAGCATTATAGTGAAGTTATTTTTTTAGAGATAATAAGCGAGACCCAAGAACTGTCATTGGTAGTGAAAAGAAATTTGAAGTCATTAGATTCAACGTATAACTTGATGGCAATTGTTGTGCACAACTGTTGTTCCAAATAAAAAAGATTTCAAGTAAGTCTCATGTGAATAAAATCACGGGCTAATGTATCGTCTCAAAACTATCACACACACTATTTTATGTATTATGCACTAAATCGGGGATATTCACATAAACAGGCTCCCTACTATCAAGGTAGTGACAATGTTGTGTACATATTACCTTCCCAAACATCGCTGTAGACCGGTTTAATTAGATACGTGTGATTAGGTTTACCATACTGTCATTAAAAAGAAAAATTAAATATTATGATATTTAATATTTAATATTATGAAATTTTTTTAGTTTTTAGAGCATCCCGGGCCGTGGACAACTATCCAGTTGGGCCATGCAAAATTGATATACCTTTCACTTTTATGGCTGAAATAAACATTATTATATAATACTTTTTAATTTTTAGAGCATTCTGAGCCGTGGACAGCTCTCCTGCTGGGCCACACAAAATTGTCTATCTTCCACTTTTATGGCCGAAGCAGATTGAAAAGAAAAGATTCAGGAACATCCCCTGATTCATTTAAAAGAAAAGTACCAGTACTATCAACTTATTTTATTTCCTTTTTTTCGGAACTTATTTTGTTTCTTTATTTGTACTTGTTAATATACATTCGTCATTGAAAAAAATTATGCTGAAATATATCATTTATAATTTGTTCTAAATTATTTAAAAAATAGAATTATAAATTATAAAAAATTTAAGAAAAGTCATTTCAAGTCAAATTTTAAGTGCATTTTTTAATTTCATTGTATTTTAATAATACTTTTTTTGTTTTAATATTTTAATTATTTTAATATATAGTACCTACTAGTTCAGCAAGATAGCATGATAAATAATTATTATGTTGAAGGCGGATATAAAAACAATTTAAATAAAAGTTGTACAATAAAACCTAAAAGTCTCCATATGCAACAAAATGTGGGTGCTCTGAGCGGATGTGAAAAAAAGTCTATTGAACCAGTAGAAATGGATCAGTTCAGGTCCTCAGAAGAAAGTCTCAAAGAGAAAATCCATTCAGCCTCAAGAAGAAGAAAGAAGCAGGAAGCAGAAGAAGACATAGACAAAGAAGACATAGAATATATGTTTAGGCTAGAGGAACACTTCTTTGTAATTTGTGTTGTAAGAAATCTAGAAATGAATATGTAATCCAGAATGTATTTAATATCTTTATATATTTTTATAGTTCGTACTTTTCCTTATTATCAACTGAGTTATCCTTAAGGATTTGCTTGTCGAACTCTAACAATCAAATTGGGGGAGATTGTAAAGCATAATGTAATGTAACATGTAATCGAGGATTTATAACTCAACATAAAACATAAATAGATAAACATTATTAAACTGTGAAGCACAGGAACCCTTCAGATGAAGAGAGGATAAACACAAATAACCAAATGATGTGATTGAGTCATTAAGCTCTCCTACAGATCATGGGAAGAAGTTCATTACTATGTTCAAGCAGCCATGAAGAATAAGACATCAGGAGGCTTTAAGTATCAGCTGCATGTATTGACTTCAAGTGTTACAAAGCAAAGGTTCAGTGAAAGAAGCAGTTGATAAACTTCAGTATGTATCAACTCAGAATCATAAGACAAATTGAGCCAGGATCCTCTCAAGGCTAGTTGTTTGTGAAACAGACCAGTGCACCAAACATCAGCATTTAAAGGAAGTATTTTATTTCAATTAACAGAAGAAAAATAATTGATACGTTGAAGAGTGACTTGACAAAGAACCAAAAATATTCTAATTAAAGACACTAAGGAACCCCTGTCGCCACAGGAAAAGTAACCACAGAGGATTTGCTCTAAGGCACCTCTGTCGCCACAGAAGGTGTTAGAACAAATTGCTTAAGGTAATACAGGGAGTGTGTGTCACCACAGAGGCTATACAGGAGAAGGTGTCGCCACAGAGCTTGTCACCATAGAGTGTTATAAGATAAACTATCGCCACAGATCTGTCGCCACAGAGGCCATACAGGGTGATTGTGTCGCCACAGAGCTATCGCCACAAAGGCTATACAGAGGAACTTTGTCACCACAGAAGGTGTTGTTCACTGAGTTAAATGCAGCAAAGTTAAATGATTTTGTGTGGACATGAACTTGTGAGAATGAGTGACACACATGACCCAAAACCGCGATACACTGTGAGAAGCCTGTGAGACACCTACCATCCAAACTACACCTATAGATCTATCCAATGATGTCACTAAAGATTATCTCAATGAGCAGCTAGCATTCAAAGACAACTATCTTAAGGAACAACTGGCTCTTAAAGATCAACACCTTCAGACAAAACTATCTCCCCGAGATCATCAAATTGCTAGTCTTTCCAATCAACTTGAACATCAACAAGCAGCATTCGCCAGTTTGCAGGAATTCGTTGAGCGATCTCTATCTCATACAGGGAAAGGAAAAGCACCTGCCAACACTGAGCCAAAGATCTCAGTTAGCAAGCAGGCACCTATCCCGGTCTCATCTGAAGCAGCACTTGCCAGTATTGGGCCAAAGACCTTAGTCAGTAAGCAACTGCCTGCTTCTCTTGAGATCCCTGTCTCGACCTTACATCCTCAATCAATACCAGCTCTGAAGGATAACCCAACTGAGGGGGAGAAAAGGGTATGGAAAAGTGGATACTGTTGTTAATCTACTTCAAGATGCCTTTCAGACCACTGGTACGTATGATGTATTTGAAGAAGAGATGAAGGAAGAGTTAGAGGAGAGAATTGATGAAAGGGTGCTCCTAAAGGAAAGATTCTCTAAAGAAAGCGCAACATCTCAGGGGGAGCAATCAGGGTATCTGAGCAGAATCATTACACCTCAGAGAAATCTGCTGTCTCAGATATATGCTCTGACACCCAAATTTTCTAAAGAAGAATTAGAAGAAGGTGAGATAGATGAAAGTGATGTTCCGATAGGGTGTGAGCCAAGATTTGAAAAAGTGGCTACGAAAGAAAGAATGATCATCACAGAGGATGAAGAATTTGAAGATGAAGATGCTTTCTGGGATGACTGTCTATCCTATGGAATCATAGAGAAAATAAATCGCTCTTATTTGGAAATTCAAGAAGAAATAGAAAGATCGAGAGCAAGAATTCAAAGAGCTATTCAAAGGAAAAGGAACAGAGAGGAGAGAGAAGCATATCTTCAAGCTAACAGGAAAGAAAGTAAATGGGAAGAAACAAATAAGAAAATGGACAAACCAGAAACATATCACTATTCAGACCCTGGAAACTCTAATCGGTTGAGAACTGTGGAGCACTACAGAGAGACATATATAAACATCCATGAGTTCTATGATCAGCTCAACAAAGTAATTATTGGAACTACTGTGAACATTATGAAGAATGGATGTAAGATCACTATCAATCACATAGATGGTCTACAGATAAAACTGTCTACAAGTGTACTGAAGAAGTTGAATATTGTTGAATTGTTTGTCTTAGCCTCAAAGATCCCATGGTTGAAATCGAATGAAAATGAATACTTCAGGGACAAAATTTAAAGAATGATGATGGATGTATCTCCTCAAGCATTTATGTATCCATTTGTGATCAAACTTTTTACGGGTGGTAGATTGCAGAATATCACCATGTCTGACCAACACATAAGAACCATTCAGTATCTACAAGTTACCTTTCTGGAGAGTCAACTAAAGAGCAAAAGAGCTAAACTGACAGCTCCATGTGTTAAGAGATCTGAAGCAGATGTCAAAGCCGCTGAAATTCTGTACGCTTATAGGCTCAATGACAAGATGATCAAATACACAGAGAAGGATATGAGGGAAATCAGAAGAGAATATCAAGAGATGGTGTTCATTAATGGAGAAGCAGAAATTGGTCTTCTCAAAGACACTGAACCCATAATCAGCATTGACAGTGAAGGAGAATTAGTCTTTAGAATCAACAAATGCAGAATCAGAATCAAAGACTTCAGGACATGTGAACCAAGCTCAATTTAGCAAGCCTTGACGAATGTTAAACTGTCTACCTGTAAAGATGACAAGGTTGCTTTGATCCCTATCATAAAGATTCTTGATGAAGTAATGGAAGAAGAATCGATCAATGACACCAGCAGAGTAAGAGGACATCCAAAAAGGATAACAGTCTTCGTAATGTCCAGAAAATCATCTCTACTGTTTGATCTGGTTCCTAAATGCTCTAAAGTCAAGTATCTTGAGATAATGCTTCATGAACTAAACAGTCCACCTCCCGTCAATGCACTTGAAATAGAAGCTCGTGATTGTGTACAAGCTAGATTGAATAAGCTGAAAGAGTCTCCTCCAAAAGCTTCAGGTCCTCAGAAGAAAGTCTCTAAGAGAAAATCTGTTCAGCCTCATGAAGAAGAAGGAATCAGGAAGCAGAAGAAGACAAAGACAAAGAAGACATAGAGTATATGTTCAGGCTAGAGGAACACTTCTTTGTAATTTGTGTTGTAAGAAATCTGGAAATGAATATGTAATCCAGAATGTATTTAATATCTTTATCTGTTTTTATAGTGCGTACTTTTTCTTATTATTAGTTGAGTTATCCTTAAGGATTTGCTTGTCGAACTCTAACAATCAAATAGGGGGAGATTGTAAAGCATAATGTAATGTAACATGTAATCGAGGATTTATAACTCAACATGAAACAGAAACATATAAACATTATTAAACTGTGAAGCACAGGAACCCTTCAGATGAAGATAGGATAAACATAAATAACCAAATGATGTGATTGATTCATTAAGCTCTCCTACAGATCATGGGAAGAAGTTCATTACTATGTTCAAGCAGCCATGAAGAATAAGACATCAAGAGGCTTTAAGTATCAGCTGCATGTATTGACTTCAAGTGTTACAAAGCAAGGGTTCAGTGAAAGAAGCAGTGGATAAACTTCAGTATGTATCAACTCAGAATCATAAGACAAATTGAGTCAGGATCCTCTCAAGGCTAGTTTTTTGTGAAACAGACCAGTGCACCAAACATCAGCATTTCAAGGAAGTATTTTATTTCAATTAACAGAAGAAAAATGATTGATACACTGAAGAGTGACATGACAAAGAACCAAAAATATTCTAAGTAAAGACACTAAGGAACCCCTGTCGCCACAGGAGAAGTAACCACAGAGGATTTGCTCTAAGGCACCTCTGTCGCCACAGAAGGTGTTAGAACAAATTGCTTAAGGTAATACAGGGAGAGTGTGTCACCACAGAGGCTATACAGGAGAAGGTGTCGCCACAGAGCTTGTCACCACATAGTGTTATAAGACAAACTGTCGCCACAGATCTGTCGCCACTGAGGCCATACAGGGTGATTGTGTCGCCACAGAGCTGTCGCCAAAAAGGCTATACAGAGGAACTTTGTCACCATAGAAAGTTTTGTTCACTGAGTTAAATGCATTAAATTTAAATGATTTATGTGGACATGAATTGGCCAGCTGTTCATTTAATTTTGAAAGACTACAAAACTGAAGTGAATGTAATTCAATTCAGTGAGTTATCTTCTTCAGCAAACATAGACAGTTTACGAGAGCTCCATTAAAGCTTTAATTTATTATCCTTGTAAACAGAATGTTATGCTGCTGAATTTATTATTTTTAATTTTAATTTTACACAGACAGCATATAGTCTCGTCTTTAATGTTATTTAGCAAAATATGTTTATACAAAAATGTTGTGCATGAGCAATTTAGAGGGGTGTATTCAATCAAGATTTTTAAATTTTTCAAAATTTATGGATATTCAATTTAGATTTTGAAAAATCATTCAAAATTTGGAGGTATTCAATTTGGATTGTAAAAAATTCATTAAAATCTGAGTGTTTTTAATACAGATTTAAAAAAATCCAAATCATAAGTTATTTAATTTGGATTTTATAAATTCGAGATGGCATTTAAAACTCCATGGATTTTATTTTATTTAAAAAATAAGTTGATTTTGATGGATTTTATAGTACAATTCTAATCTTTTAAAATATCTCCAAAATACATGAGATTTTGAAGGATTTCTAAACAAAATCACAAATAAACATTAGAATGTTATGCATGTTTAGTAACCAGGCCCTCTAAAATTTTAAGATATTATCTCTACTGAATCTTATAATATTATTATAACACCCTCCCACTTAAAAGCTAGAATTTGAACCCGAGTTCGACCGGGATCTGATATATTGTCAAGTAATCAGCTCATCCGAAAGTTTAAGATATTAAAGTAAGGTATCAACTAAATCTCATAATATTTTTCTAAGAAAGCACTAAAATTACTGATATGGTACGCAAAATAATGAAGGAAATAGTTTAAGAAAAAAATTACTTTAGAGACCATAATTTTTAGATATGTTCTCGATTTCGCAATAAGAAAAATTTAAATATTTAGTCGTGTTAATATCTATCTCATTGATATCTATTCGATTTTAAGTAAATGAACGTTATATTTTTGTTTAATGTTTCGATTTGAAATTTAGAAATTCATCTATAATCGTATATTGGTATAAATATTTCACGAGTCAAATATTAGCGATTGTTTGGCCCTTTTAGTAAATATGATAAGAATATATTATTCAAATTCAGATTCCTTAAAAAGAAAAATAATACATTTTTAGAGTTGTATGGCATCTTTGTTTTCTTGAGAGAGCACATCAAATTTAATTATAAAAAGGGCTTCAACCCACAACTCTAAGCATATTTCACTCCGTATTTTATATCATTGCTTACCATTCGAAAGATGAATCCTGAATACTCTTCAAATTCCTTGAATTACTCTTTTACTGCTCTTCCTATCCAAAATTCGATGGGTTACTCTAATCCTACTTTACCCAACAGTGAAGAACACAACCTTCAGCCATTCCAAAACACTATAATATCCGATGTTGATGTTGGTAATGGTATCGGTAATATTGGTCATCTTGGAGATGGTAACGGTATGAGTTTTGAGGTCCAGTCTGGTGGAATGGTTCAGACTGATGGAAGCAATATTGAACAGACTGGTGGAAGTAGTGCTGCTCAAATTTCTGGGTCTAGGCCACGAGGACGTCCTCGTGGTTCAAAGAACAAGGAGAAAGAAAATGCCCTTGAAATGACTTCGACAATAAAGTCTATTGTTCTTCAGATACCACCCGGGACTGAAGTCCTTGAATGGCTGAGACAATTTGCTCAGTCACAGAATTATTTTATGAATGTTACGGGTGGTTCTGGAATGATTTCACAAGCGGCCATAAGCCACATGTCATCTGAACAACCATCAGTATTTTCTGAGAATCTTGGCTTGCTTTCTTTTACAGGAACGGTTGGCAAGATATCTCCTTCAGAACTATCTGGTTCTTGCTTTTTTAGCGCTTCATTTGCTAGGATGAATGGGGTCGTCATTGGTGGAATTCTTTGGAGGCTTATTACCTTGGGACCTATGTCTGTGACTGCTCTTATTTCCAAGAGCCCGGATGTCTTTGATGCCGGTTATGTGACCTCAGCTTGACATAGTCTTAAAGATTGAAGGTTTAGATAACATTATTCTCTATCTGATATTATTTTTCAATGACATTTTATGTAATGATTATGTAGTGCTCTAGCTGTTTTTAGTTAGAGATTTACTACATTTTTCGTAATTTTAATATTTAATTTTGGAAAACTTCGTTTAGGAGTTTTACAACTCTGCATCTTATTTAATTCAGTTTTTTTTGTTATTATTCCTAACGTGCATGTCTTTTACATCTGTAAATTCTATTTGTTTCGGGTTAAGATAGTTTTTCTTGCGGTGTAGGTCTTTACCAACTCTAAATTTTATTTGATTCGGTTTGAGATTTTGTTTTCCATATAATGCATGTTTTTTGTTGAAGTCGCGGTATTTTTTAAAATTTTTATTTACAGCACATAATCCCTTTTTAGGTATCAAGATCCCATTTGTTTTAGTACATTAAAATTCTTGCATGAGATATCTCTACATTTTTGGTAATTTCGTGGTCTTGATTTGTTATGGGTCGTGCTGAAAGGCCAGTTCAACACTCACGTCATCAATTACATGGTGTATCTTTCTTTTTTTGAAATAATTTACTTGGCATATCTAGTTTTTTGTACAATTAACCAAAAAATATCTATTATTTAAGATAAAT
Source organism: Apium graveolens (assembly GCF_009905375.1). Classification (NCBI taxonomy): domain Eukaryota; kingdom Viridiplantae; phylum Streptophyta; class Magnoliopsida; order Apiales; family Apiaceae; genus Apium; species Apium graveolens. The sequence goes on from NC_133656.1 coordinate 240,951,500, forward strand.
TAAAGAAAATATATATTTTTTTAAAAAATCTTATAAAATAATAAGGATGATTGTGAAAATTAAAAAATTCAAAAAAAACTACAAAAACAACAATTTCCAATTGGACAGGCAAGACATAATGAATAGGGGAATATCATTTCATGCAATAATTATTGTTAATAAATAAATACATATTTGCAAATATTTGTTCAATATTTTAAATTTTAATTGACAAATATTCATTTGAGTAAGGAGTATACCGTCAATGACAATGCAAATATAGATCAACACCGTGAACTTAGTATTTGTCTATCCGGTTTAAATTCTTACAACATCCATAAAATCCATCTTGCAAGATCATATTTTCTTGTTTAACATTAAGGACCCAAAGGGGCATTGATAATGACATCAAGATAACCGTATGGCAATTTTTTGATTTAGAGCTTTTCAACTAAGTCTCATGTGAATAAAATCATGAGTTAAGATACTATCTCGTTTACTTTACAAATTCTATGGTCAAATCTATGTTAGTTAAGTTTTATATATTTTTATATATCATTATATATGATCAAATGCATTCAATTAAAGGTAAGTCCTGCGTGAATAAAATCACGGGCTAATATATCGTCTCGAAACTATCACACACACTATTTTATGTATTATACACTAAATTGGGGATATTCACATAAACAGGCTCCCTACTATCAAGGTAGTGACAGTGTTGTGTACATATTACCCTCCCAGACATCGCTGTAGACCGGTTTAATTAGATACATGTCATTTGGTTTACCATACTGTCATTAAAAAGAAAAATTAAATTTTATGATATCACACTTTTTAGTTTTTAGAGAATCTCGGGCCGTGGACAGCTATCCTGTTGGGCCACGCAAAATTGATCTACCTTTCACTTTTATGGCTGAAATAAACATTATTATATAATACTTTTTAATTTTTAGAGCATTCTGAGCCGTGGACAGCTCTCCTGCTGGGCCACACAAAATTGTCTATCTTCCACTTTTATGGCCGAAGCAGATTGAAAAAAAAGATTCAGGAACATCCCCTGATTCATTTAAAAGAAAAGTACCAGTACTATCAACTTATTTTATTTCCTTTTTTTCGGAACTTATTTTGTTTCTTTATTTGTACTTGTTAATATACATTCGTCATTGAAAAAAAATATGCTGAAATATATCATTTATAATTTGTTCTAAATTATTTAAAAAATAGAATTATAAATCATAAAAAATTTAAGAAAAGTCATTTCAAGTCAAATTTTAAGTGCATTTTTTAATTTCATTGTATTTCAATAATACTTTTTTTGTTTTAATATTTTAATTATTTTAATATAGTACCTACTAGTTCAGCAAGATAGCATGATAAATATTTATTATGTTGAAGGCGGATATAAAAACAATTTAAATAAAAGTTGTACAATAAAACCTAAAACTCACATATGCAACAAAATGTGGGTGCTCTGAGCGGACGTGAAAAAAAAGTCTATTGAGCCAGTAGAAATGGATCAGTTCAGGTCCTCAGAAGAAAGTCTCTAAGAGAAAATCCATTCAGCCTCAAGAAGAAGAAGAAAGCAGGAAGCAGAAGATGACAAAGACAAAGAAGACATAGAGTATATGTTCAGGCTAGAGGAACACTTCTTTGTAATTTGTGTTGTAAGAAATCTGGAAATGAATATGTAATCCAGAATGTATTTAATATCTTTATCTGTTTTTATAGTTCGTACTTTTTCTTATTATCAGTTGAGTTATTCTTAAGGATTTGCTTGTCGAACTCTAACAATCAAATAGGGGGAGATTGTAAAGCATAGTGTCATGTAACATGTAATCGAGGATTTATAACTCAACATGAAACATAAATAGATAAATATTATTAAACTGTGAAGCACAGGAATCCTTCAGATGAAGAGAGGATAAACACAAATAACCAAATGATGTGATTGATTCATTAAACTTTCCTACAGATCATGGGAAGAAGTTCATTACTATGTTCAAGAAGCCATGAAGAATAAGACATCAAGAGGCTTTAAGTATCAGCTGCATGTATTGACTTCAAGTGTTACAAAGCAAGGGTTCAGTGAAAGAAGCAGTGGATAAAATTCAGTATATATCAACTCAGAATCATAAGACTAATTGAGTCAGGATCCTCTCAAGGCTAGTTGTTTGTGAAACAGACCAGTGCACCAAACATCAGCATTTCAAGGAAGTATTTTATTTCAATTAACAGAAGAAAAATGATTGATACACTGAAGAGTGACTTGACAAAGAACCAAAAATATTCTAAGTAAAGACACTAAGGAACCCCTGTCGCCATAGGAGAAGTAACCATAGAGGATTTGCTCTAAGGCACCTCTATCGCCACAGAAGGTGTTAGAACAAATTGCTTAAGGTAATACAGGGAGAGTGTGTCACCACAAAGGCTATACAGGAGAAGATGTCGCCACAGAGTTTGTCACCACAGAGTGTTATAAGACAAACTGTCACCACAGATCTGTCGCCACTAAGGCCATACAGGGTGATTGTGTCGCCACAGAGCTATCGCCACAAAGGCTATACAGAGGAACTTTGTCACCACAGAAGGTGTTGTTCACTGAGTTAAATGCAGCAAAGTTAAATAATTTGTATGGACATGAATTGGCCAGTTGTTCATTTAATTTTGAAAGACTACAAACTGAAGTGAATGTAATTCAATTCAGTGAGTTATCTTCTTCAGCAAACACAGACAGTTTACGAGATCTCCATTAAAGCTTCAATTTATTATCCTTGTAAATAGAATGTTATGCTGCTGAATTTATTATTGTTAATTTTAATTTTACACAGACAGCATAAAGTCTCGTCTTTAATTGTATTTATCAAAATGTGTTTATACAAAAAAGTTGTGCATGAACAATTTAGAGGGGTGTATTCAATCAAGATTTTTAAATATTTTCAAAATTTATGGATATTCAATTTAGATTTTGAAAAATAATTCAAAATCCGGAGGTATTCAATTTGGATTGTAAAAAATTCATTAAAATCTGAGTGTTTTTAATACAGTTTTAAAAAAATCCAAATCTTAAGTTATTTAATTTGGATTTTATAAATTCCAGATGGCATTCAAAACTCCATGGATTTTATTTTATTTAAAAAATAAGTTGATTTTGATGGATATTATAGTACAATTCTAATCTTTTAAAATATCTCCAAAATACATGAGATTTTGAAGGATTTCTAAACAAAATCACAAATAAACATTAGAATGTTATGCATGTTTAGTAACCAGGCCCTTCAAAATTTTAAGATATTATCTCTACTGAATCTTATAATATTATTATAACACCCTCCCACTTAAAAGCTAGAATTTGAACCCGAGTTCGACCGGGATCTGATATATTGTCAAGTAATCAGCTCATCCGAAAGTTTAAGATATTAAAGTAAGGTATCAACTAAATCTCATAATATTTTTCCAAGAAAGCACAAAAATTACTGATATGGTACGCAAAATAATGAAGGAAATAGTTTAAGAAAAAAATTACTTTAGAGACCATAATGTTTAGATATGTTCTCGATTTCGCAATAAGAAAAATTTAAATATTTAGTCGTGTTAATATCTATCTCATTGATATCTATTCGATTTTAAGTAAATGAACGTTATATTTTTGTTTAATGTTTCGATTTGAAATTTAGAAATTCATCTATAATCGTATATTGGTATAAATATTTCACGAGTCAAATATTAGCGATTGTTTGGCCCTTTTAGTAAATATGATAAGAATATATTATTCAAATTCAGATTCCTTAAAAAGAAAAATAATACATTTTTAGAGTTGTATGGCATCTTTGTTTTCTTGAGAGAGCACATCAAATTTAATTATAAAAAGGGCTTCAACCCACAACTCTAAGCATATTTCACTCCGTATTTTATATTATTGCTTACCATTCGAAAGATGAATCCTGAGTACTCTTAATATTCATTGAATTACTCTTTTACTGCTCTTCCTATCCAAAATTCGACGGGTTACTCTAATCCTACTTTACCCAACAGTGAAGAACACAACCTTCAGCCATTCCAAAACACTATAATATCCGATGTTGATGTTGGTAATGGTATAGGTAATGTTGGTCATCTTGGAGATGGTAACTGTATGAGTTTTGAGGGCCAGTCTGGTGGAATGGTTCAGACTAATGGAAGCAATATTGAACAGACTGGTGGAAGTAGTGCTGGTCAAATTTCTGGGTCTAGGCCATGAGGACGTCCTCGTGGTTCAAAGAACAAGGAGAAAGAAAATTCCCTTGAAATGACTTCGACAATAAAGTCTATTGTTCTTGAAATACCACCCGGGACTGAAGTCCTTGAATGGCTGAGACAATTTGCTCAGTCATAGAATTATTTTATGAATGTTACGGGTGGTTCTGGAATGATTGCACAAGCGGCCATAAGCCACATGTCGTCTGAACAACCATCAGTATTTTCTGAGAATCTTGTCTTGCTTTCTTTTACAGGAACGGTTGGCAAGATATCTCCTTCAGAACCATCTGGTTCTTGCTTTTTTAGCGCTTCATTTGCTAGGATGAATGGTGTCATCATTGGTGGAATTCTTTGGAGGCTTATTACCATGGGACCTATGCCTGTGACTGCTCTTATTTCCAAGAGCCCGGATGTCTTTGATGCCGGTTATCTGACCTCAGCTTGACATAGTCTTAAAGATTGAAGGTTTAGATAACATTATTCTCTATCTGTTATTATTTTTCAATGACATTTTATGTGATGATTATGTAGTGCTTTAGCTGTTTTTAGTTAGAGATTTACTACATTCTAGTCATTTACATTTTTGGTAATTTTCATATTTAATTTTGGAAAACATTGTTTAGGAGTTTTACAACTCTGCATCTTATTTGATTCAGTTTTTTTTTTATTATTCCTAACGTGCATGTCTTTTACATCTCTGAATTCTATTTTATTCGGGTTAAGATAGTTTTTCTTGCGGTGTACGTCTTTACCAACTCTAAATTTTATTTGATTCGGTTTGAGATTTTGTTTTCCATATAATGCATGTTTTTTGTTGAAGTCGCGATATTTTTTAAAATTTTTTATTTACAGCACATAATCCCTTTTTAGGTATCAAGATCCCATTTGTTTTAGTACATTAAAATTCTTGCATGAGATATCTCTACATTTTTGGTAATTTCGTGGTCTTGATTTGTTATGGGTTATGCTGAAAGGCCAGTTCAACACTCACGTCATCAATTACATGGTGTATCTTTCTTTTTTTGAAATAATTTACTTGGCATATCTAGTTTTTTGTACAATTAACCAAAAAATATCTATTATTTAAGATAAAGTAAAGAAAATATATATTTTTTTCAAAAATCTTATAAAATAATAAGGATGATTGTGAAAATTAAAAAATTCAAAAAAAACTACAAAACAACAATTTCCAATTGGACATGCAAGACATAATGAATAGGGGAATATCATTTCATGCAATAATTATTGTTAATAAATCAATACATATTTGCAAATATTTGTTCAATATTTTAAATTTTAATTGACAAATATTCATTTGAGTAAGGAGTATACCGTCAATGACAATGCAAATATAGATCAACACCGTGAACTTATTATTTGTCTATCCGGTTTAAATTCTTACAACATCCATAAAATCCATCTTGCAAGATCATATTTTCTTGTTTAACATCAAGGACCCAAAGGGGCATTGATAATGACATCAAGATAACCGTATGGCAATTTTTCGATTTAGAGCTAGATAACTAGAAATTGGAGACCGAAAGTAACCACCTTTCCTGATTCATTTTTGTATTGGAGACCGTGACCGAGACAGATAATTGCTTGTCCAATTTCCCAGAACCAAAATCCTACGAGTTAGAAATAAAGCATTATAGTGAAGTTATTTTTTTAGAGATAATAAGCGAGACCCAAGAACTGTCAGTGGTAGTGAAAAGAAATTTGAAGTCATCAGATTCAACGTATAACTTGATGGCAATTGTCGTGCACAACTGTTGTTCCAAATAAAAAAGATTTCAAGTAAGTCTCATGTGAATAAGATCATGAGTTAAGATACTATCTCGTTTACTTTACAAATTCTAAGGTCAAATCTATGTTAGTTAAGTTTTATATATTTTTATATATCATTATATATGATCAAATGCATTCAATTAAAGGTAAGTCCTGCGTGAATAAAATCATGGGCTAATGTATCGTCTCGAAACTATCACACACACTATTTTATGTATTATGCACTAAATCGGGGATATTCGCATAAACAGGATCCCTACTATCAAGGTAGTGACAGTGTTGTGTACATATTACCCTCCCAGACATCGCTGTAGACCGGTTTAATTAGATACGTGTGATTTGGTTTACCATACTATCATTAAAAAGAAAAATTAAATTTTATGATATTACACTTTTTAGTTTTTAGGGAATCTCGGGCCGTGGACAGCTATCCTGTTGGGCCACGCAAAATTGATCTACCTTTCACTTTTATGGCTGAAATAAACATTATTATATAATACTTTTTAATTTTTAGAGCATTCTGAGCCGTGGACAGCTCTCCTGCTGGGCCACACAAAATTGTCTATCTTCCACTTTTATGGCCGAAGCAGATTGAAAAAAAAGATTCAGGAACATCCCCTGATTCATTTAAAAGAAAAGTACCAGTACTATCAACTTATTTTATTTCCTTTTTTTCGGAACTTATTTTGTTTCTTTATTTGTACTTGTTAATATACATTCGTCATTGAAAAAAAATATGCTGAAATATATCATTTATAATTTGTTCTAAATTATTTAAAAAATAGAATTATAAATCATAAAAAATTTAAGAAAAGTCATTTAAAGTCAAATTTTAAGTGCATTTTTTAATTTCATTGTATTTCAATAATACTTTTTTTGTTTTAATATTTTAATTATTTTAATATAGTACCTACTAGTTCAGCAAGATAGCATGATAAATATTTATTATGTTGAAGGCAGATATAAAAACAATTTAAATAAAAGTTGTACAATAAAACCTAAAAGTCTCCATATGCAACAAAATGTGGGTGCTCTGAGCGGACGTGAAAAAAAAGTCTATTGAGCCAGTAGAAATGGATTAGTTCAGGTCCTCAGAAGAAAGTCTCTAAGAGAAAATCCATTCAGCCTCAAGAAGAAGAAGGAAGCAAGAAGTAGAAGAAGACAAAGACAAAGAAGACATAGAGTATATGTTCAGGCTAGAGGAACACTTATTTGTAATTTGTGTTGTAAGAAATCTGGAAATGAATATGTAATCCAGAATGTATTTAATATCTTTATCTGTTTTTATAGTTCATACTTTTTCTTATTATCAGTTGAGTTATCCTTAAGGATTTGCTTGTCGAACTCTAACAATCAAATAGGGGGAGATTGTAAAGCATAATGTCATGTAACATGTAATCGAGGATTTATAACTCAACATGAAACAGAAATAGATAAATATTATTAAACTGTGAAGCACAGGAACCCTTTAGATGAAGAGAGGATAAACACAAATAACCAAATGATGTGATTGATTCATTAAGCTCTCCTACAGATCATGGGAAGAAGTTCATTACTATGTTCAAGCAGCCATGAAGAATAAGACATCAAGAGGCTTTAAGTATCAGCTGCATGTATTGACTTCAAGTGTTACAAAGCAAGGGTTCAGTGAAAGAAGTAGTGGATAAACTTCAGTATGTATCAACTCAGAATCATAAGACAAATTGAGTCAGGATCCTCTCAAGGCTAGTTGTTTGTGAAACAGACCAGTGCACCAAACATCAGCATTTCAAGGAAGTATTTTATTTCAATTAACAGAAGAAAAATGATTGATACACTGAAGAGTGACTTGACAAAGAACCAAAAATATTCTAAGTAAAGACACTAAGGAACCCCTGTCGCCACAGGAGAAGTAACCATAGAGGATTTGCTCTAAGGCACCTCTATCGCCACAGAATGTGTTAGAACAAATTGCTTAAGGTAATACAGGGAGAGTGTGTCACCACAGAGGCTATACAGGAGAAGATGTCGCCACAGAGCTTGTCACCACAAAGTGTTATAAGACAAACTGTCGCCACAGATCTGTCGCCACTGAGGCCATACAGGGTGATTGTGTCGCCACAGAGCTGTCGCCATAAAGGCTATACAGAGGAACTTTGTCACCACAGAAGGTGTTGTTCACTGAGTTAAATACAGCAAAGTTAAATGATTTGTGTGGACATGAATTGGCCAGTTGTTCATTTAATTTTGAAAGACTACAAACTGAAGTGAATGTAATTCAATTCAGTGAGTTATCTTCTTCAGCAAACACAGACAGTTTACGAGAGCTCCATTAAAGCTTCAATTTATTATCCTTGTAAACAGAATATAATGCTGCTGAATTTATTATTGTTAATTTTGATTTTACACAGACAGCATAGAGTCTCGTCTTTAATGGTATTTATCAAAATGTGTTTATACAAAAAAGTTGTGCATGAACAATTTAGAGGGGTGTATTCAATCAAGATTTTTAAATATTTCCAAAATTTATGGATATTCAATTTAGATTTTGAAAAATCATTCAAAATCCGGAGGTATTCAATTTGGATTGTAAAAAATTCATTAAAATCAGAGTGTTTTTAATACAGATTTAAAAAAATCCAAATCTTAAGTTATTCAATTTGGATTTTATAAATTCCAGATGGCATTCAAAACTCCATGGATTATATTTTATTTAAAAAATAAATTGATTTTGATGGATTTTATAGTACAATTCTAATCTTTTGAAATATCTCCAAAATACATGAGATTTTGAAGGATTTCTAAACAAAATCACAAATAAACATTAGAATGTTATGCATGTTTAGTAACCAGGCCCTCTAAAATTTTAAGATATTATCTCTACTGAATCTTATAATATTATTATAACACCCTCCCACTTAAAAGCTAGAATTTGAACCCGAGTTCGACCGGGATCTGATATATTGTCAAGTAATCAGCTCATCCGAAAGTTTAAGATATTAAAGTAAGGTATCAACTAAATCTCATAATATTTTTCTAAGAAAGCACTAAAATTACTGATATGGTACGCAAAATAATTAAGGAAATAGTTTAAGAAAAAAATTACTTTAGAGACAATAATGTTTAGATATGTTCTCGATTTCGCAATAAGAAAAATTTAAATTTTTAGTCGTGTTAATATCTATCTCATTGATATCTATTCGATTTTAAGTAAATGAACGTTATATTTTTGTTTAATGTTTCGATTTGAAATTTAGAAATTCATCTATAATCGTATATTGGTATAAATATTTCACGAGTCAAATACTAGCGATTGTTTAGCCCTTTTAGTAAATATGATAAGAATAAATTATTCAAATTTAGATTCCTAAAAAAGAAAAATAATACATTTTTAGAGTTGTATGGCATCTTTGTTTTCTTGAGAGAGCACGTCGAATGTAATTATAAAAAGGGCTTAAACCCACAACTCTAAGCATATTTCACTCCGTATTTTATATCATTGCTTACCATTCGAAAGATGAATCCTGAGTACTCTTCAAATTCATCGAATTACTCTTTTACTGCTCTTCCTATCCAAAATTCGACGGGTTACTCTAATCCTACTTTACCCAACAGTGAAGAACACAACCTTCAGCCATTCCAAAACACTATAATATCCGATGTTGATGTTGGTAATGGTATAGGTAATGTTGGTCATCTTCGAGATGGTAACGGTATGAGTTTTGAGGGCCAGTCTGGTGGAATGATTCAGACTGATGGAAGCAATATTGAACAGACTGGTGGAAGTAGTGCTGTTCAAATTTCTGGGTCTAGGCCACGAGGACGTCCTCGTGGTTCAAAGAACAAGGAGAAAGAAAATTCCCTTGAAATGACTTCGACAATAAAGTCTATTATTCTTGAAAAACCACCCGGGACTGAAGTCCTTGAATGGCTGAGACAATTTGCTCAGTCACAGAATTATTTTATGAATGTTACGGGTGGTTCTGGAATGATTTCACAAGCGGCCATAAGCCACTTGTCGTCTGACCAACCATCAGTATTTTCTGAGAATCTTGGCTTGCTTTCTTTTACAGGAACGGTTGGTAAGATATCTCCTTCAGAACCAGCTGGTTCTTGCTTTTTTAGTGCTTCATTTGCTAGGATGAATGGTGTCGTCATTGGTGGAATTCTTTGGAGGCTTATTACCTTAGGACCTATGTCTGTGACTGCTCTTATTTCCAAGAGCCCGGATGTGTTTGATGTCGGTTATCTGACCTCAGCTTGACATAGTCTTAAAGATTGAAGGTTTAGATAACATTATTCTCTATCTGTTATTATATTTCAATGACATTTTATGTAATGATTATATAGTGCTCTAGCTGTTTTTAGTTAGAGATTTACTACATTCTAGTCGTTTACATTTTTGGTAATTTTCATATTTAATTTTGGAAAACTTTGTTTAGGAGGTTTACAACTCTGCATCTTATTTGATTCAGTTTTTTTTGTTATTATTCCTTACGTGCATGTCTTTTACATCTCTGAATTCTATTTGTTTCGGGTTAAGATAGTTTTTCTTGCGGTGTACGTCTTTACCAACTCTAAATTTTATTTGATTCGGTTTGAGATTTTGTTTTCCATATAATGCATGTTTTTTGTTGAAGTTGCGATATTTTTTAAAAATTTTTATTTACAGCACAGAATCCCTTTTTAGGTATCAAGATCCCATTTATTTTAGTACATTAAAATTCTTGCATGAGATATCTCTACATTTTTGGTAATTTCGTGGTCTTGATTTGTTATGGGTTATGCTGAAAGGCCAGTTCAACACTCACGTCATCAATTACATGGTCATCAATTACATGGTGTATCTTTCTTTTTTTGAAATAATTTACTTGGAATATCTAGTTTTTTGTACAATTAACCAAAAAATATCTATTATTTAAGATAAAGTAAAGAAAATATATATTTTTTTCAAAAATCTTATAAAATAATAAGGATGATTGTGAAAATTAAAAAATTCAAAAAAAACTACAAAAACAACAATTTCCAATTGGACAGGCAAGACATAATGAATAGGGGAATATCATTTCATGCAATAATTATTGTTAATAAATGAATACATATTTGCAAATATTTGTTCAATATTTTAAATTTTAATTGACAAATATTCATTTGAGTAAGGAGTATACCGTCAATGACAATGCAAATATAGATCAACACCGTGAACTTAGTATTTGTCTATCCGGTTTAAATTCTTACAACATCCATAAAATCCATCTTGCAAGATCATATTTTCTTGTTTAACATCAAGGACCCAAAGGGGCATTGATAATGACATCAAGATAACCGTATGGCAATTTTTCGATTTAGAGCTAGATAACTAAAAATTGGAGACCGAAAGTAACCACCTTTCCTGATTCATTTTTGTATTGGAGACCGTGACCGAGACAGATAATTGCTTGTCCAATTTCCCAGAACCAAAATCCTACGAGTTAGAAATAATGCATTATAGTGAAGTTATTTTTTTAGAGATAATAAGCGAGACCCAAGAACTGTCAGTGGTAGTGAAAAGAAATTTGAAGTCATCAGATTCAACGTTGATGGCAATTGTCGTGCACAACTGTTGTTCCAAATAAAAAAGATTTCAAGTAAGTCTCATGTGAATAAAATCATGAGTTAAGATACTCTCTCGTTTACTTTACAAATTCTAAGGTCAAATCTATGTTAGTTAAGTTTTATATATTTTTATATATCATTATATATGATCAAATACATTCAATTAAAGGTAAGTCTTGCGTGAATAAAATCACGGGCTAATGTATCGTCTCGAAACTATCACACACACTATTTTATGTATTATGCACTAAATCGGGGATATTCACATAAACAGGCTCCCTACTATCAAGGTAGTGACAGTGTTGTGTACATATTACCCTCCCAGACATCGCTGTAGACCGGTTTAATTAGATACGTGTGATTTGGTTTACCATACTGTCATTAAAAAGAAAAATTAAATTTTATGATATGACACTTTTTAGTTTTTAGGGAATCTCGGGCCGTGGACAGCTATCCTGTTGGGCCACGCAAAATTGATCTACCTTTCACTTTTATGGCTGAAATAAACATTATTATATAATACTTTTTAATTTTTAGAGCATTCTGAGCCGTGGACAGCTCTCCTGCTGGGCCACACAAAATTGTCTATCTTCCACTTTTATGGCCGAAGCAGATTGAAAAAAAAAAGATTCAGGAACATCCCCTGATTCATTTAAAAGAAAAGTACCAGTACTATCAACTTATTTTATTTCCTTTTTTTCGGAACTTATTTTTTTTCTTTATTTGTACTTGTTAATATACATTCATCATTGAAAAAAAAATATGCTGAAATATATCATTTATAATTTGTTCTAAATTATTTAAAAAATAGAATTATAAATCATAAAAAATTTAAGAAAAGTCATTTAAAGTCAAATTTTAAGTGCATTTTTTAATTTCATTGTATTTCAATAATACTTTTTTTGTTTTAATATTTTAATTATTTTAATATAGTACCTACTAGTTCAGCAAGATAGCATGATAAATATTTATTATGTTGAAGGCGGATATAAAAACAATATAAATAAAAGTTGTACAATAAAACCTAAAAGTCTCCATATGCAACAAAATGTGGGTGCTCTGAGCGGACGTGAAAAAAAAGTCTATTGAGCCAGTAGAAATGCATTAGTTTAGGTCCTCAGAAGAAAGTCTCTAAGAGAAAATCCATTCAGCCTCAAGAAGAAGAAGGAAGCAAGAAGTAGAAGAAGACAAAGACAAAGAAGACATATAGTATATGTTCAGGCTAGAGGAACACTTATTTGTAATTTGTGTTGTAAGAAATCTGGAAATGAATATATAATTCAGAATGTATTTAATATCTTTATCTGTTTTTATAGTTCGTACTTTTTCTTATTATCAGTTGAGTTATCCTTAAGGATTTGCTTGTCGAACTCTAACAATCAAATAGGGGGAGATTGTAAAGCATAATGTCATGTAACATGTAATCGAGGATTTATAACTCAACATGAAACAGAAATAGATAAATATTATTAAACTGTGAAGCACAGGAACCCTTTAGATGAAGAGAGGATAAACACAAATAACCAAATGATGTGATTAATTCATTAAGCTCTCCTACAGATCATGGGAAGAAGTTCATTACTATGTTCAACCAGCCATGAAGAATAAGACATCAAGAGGCTTTAAGTATCAGCTGCATGTATTGACTTCAAGTGTTACAAAGCAAGGGTTCAGTGAAAGAAGCAGTGGATAAACTTCAGTATGTATCAACTCAGAAGCATAAGACAAATTGAGTCAGGATCTTCTCAAGGCTAGTTGTTTGTGAAACAGACCAGTGCACCAAACATCAGCATTTCAAGGAAGTATTTTATTTCAATTAATAGAAGAAAAATGATTGATACACTGAAGAGTGACTTGACAAAGAACCAAAAATATTCTAAGTAAAGACACTAAGGAACCCCTGTCGCCACAGGAGAAGTAACCATAGAGGATTTGGTCTAAGGCACCTCTATCGCCACAGAAGGTGTTAGAACAAATTGCTTAAGGTAATACAGGGAGAGAGTGTCAGCACAGAGGCTATACAGGAGAAGATGTCGCCACAGAGCTTGTCACCACAAAGTGTTATAAGACAAACTGTCGCCACAGATCTGTCGCCACTGAGGCCATACAGGGTGATTGTGTCGCCACAGAGTTGTCGCCATAAAGGCTATACAGAGGAACTTTGTCACCACAGAAGGTGTTGTTCACTGAGTTAAATGCAGCAAAGTTAAATGATTTGTGTGGACATGAATTGGCCAGTTGTTCATTTAATTTTGAAAGACTACAAACTGAAGTGAATGTAATTCAATTCGGTGAGTTATCTTCTTCATCAAACACAGACAGTTTACGAGAGCTCCATTAAAGCTTCAATTTATTATCCTTGTAAACAGAATGTAATGCTGCTGAATTTATTATTGTTAATTTTAATTTTACACAGACAGCATAGAGTCTCGTCTTTAATGGTATTTATCAAAATGTGTTTATACAAAAAAGTTGTGCATGAACAATTTAGAGGGGTGTATTCAATCAAGATTTTTAAATATTTCCAAAATTTATGGATATTCAATTTAGATTTTGAAAAATCATTCAAAATCCGGAGGTATTCAATTTGGATTGTAAAAAATTCATTAAAATCAGAGTGTTTTTAATACAGATTTAAAAAAATCCAAATCTTAAGTTATTCAATTTGGATTTTATAAATTCCAGATGGCATTCAAAACTCCATGGATTATATTTTATTTAAAAAATAAATTGATTTTGATGAATTTTATAGTACAATTCTAATCTTTTGAAATATCTCCAAAATACATGAGATTTTGAAGGATTTCTAAACAATATCACAAATAAACATTAGAATGTTATGCATGTTTAGTAACCAGGCCCTCTAAAATTTTAAGATATTATCTCTACAGAATCTTATAATATTATTATAACACCCTCCCACTTAAAAGCTAGAATTTGAACCCGAGTTTGACCGGGATCTGATATATTGTCAAGTAATCAGCTCATCCGAAAGTTTAAGATATTAATGTAAGGTATCAACTAAATCTCATAATATTTTTCTAAGAAAGCACTAAAATTACTGATATGGTACGCAAAATAATGAAGGAAATAGTTTAAGAAAAAAATTACTTTAGAGACCATAATGTTTAGATATGTTCTCGATTTCGCAATAAGAAAAATTTAAATTTTTAGTCGTGTTAATATCTATCTCAATGATATCTATTCGATTTTAAGTAAATGAACGTTATATTTTTGTTTAATGTTTCGATTTGAAATTTAGAAATTCATCTATAATTGTATATTGGTATAAATATTTCACGAGTCAAATACTAGCGATTGTTTAGCCCTTTTAGTAAATATGATAAGAATAAATTATTCAAATTTAGATTCCTAAAAAAGAAAAATAATACATTTTTAGAGTTGTATGGCATGTTTGTTTTCTTGAGAGAGCACATCGAATGTAATTATAAAAAGGGCTTAAACCCACAACTCTAAGCATATTTCACTCCGTATTTTATATCATTGCTTACAATTCGAAAGATGAATCCTGAGTACTCTTCAAATTCATCGAATTACTCTTTTACTGCTCTTCCTATCCAAAATTCGACGGGTTACTCTAATCCTACTTTACCCAACAGTGAAGAACACAACCTTCAGCCATTCCAAAACACTATAATATCCGATGTTGATGTTGGTAATGGTATAGGTAATGTTGGTCATCTTCGAGATGGTAACGGTATGAGTTTTGAGGGCAAGTCTGGTGGAATGGTTCAGACTGATGGAAGCAATATTGAACAGACTGGTGGAAGTAGTGCTGGTCAAATTTCTGGGTCTAGGCAACGAGGACGTCGTCGTGGTTCAAAGAACAAGGAGAAAGAAAATTCCCTTGAAATGACTTCGACAATAAAGTCTATTATTCTTGAAATACCACCCGGGACTGAAGTCCTTGAATGGCTGAGACAATTTGCTCAGTCACAGAATTATTTTATGAATGTTACGGGTGGTTCTGGAATGATTTCACAAGCGGCCATAAGCCACTTGTCGTCTGACCAACCATCAGTATTTTTTGAGAATCTTGGTTTGCTTTCTTTTACAGGAACGGTTGGTAAGATATCTCCTTCAGAACCAGCTGGTTCTTGCTTTTTTAGCGCTTCATTTGCTAGGATGAATGGTGTCGTCATTGGTGGAATTCTTTGGAGGCTTATTACCTTAGGACTTATGTCTGTGACTGCTCTTATTTCCAAGAGCCCGGATGTGTTTGATGCCGGTTATCTGACCTCAGCTTGACATAGTCTTAAAGATTGAAGGTTTAGATAACATTATTCTCTATCTGTTATTATATTTCAATGACATTTTATGTAATGATTATATAGTGCTCTAGCTGTTTTTAGTTAGAGATTTACTACATTCTAGTCGTTTACATTTTTGGTAATTTTCATATTTAATTTTGGAAAACTTTGTTTAGGAGGTTTACAACTCTGCATCTTATTTGATTCAGTTTTTTTTGTTATTATTCCTTACGTGCATGTCTTTTACATCTCTGAATTCTATTTGTTTCGGGTTAAGATAGTTTTTGTTGCGGTGCACGTCTTTACCAACTCTAAATTTTATTTGATTCGGTTTGAGATTTTATTTTCCATATAATGCATGTTTTTTGTTGAAGTCGCGATATTTTTAAATTTTTTTTATTTAAAGCACATTATCCCTTTTTAGGTATCAAGATCCCATTTGTTTTAGTACATTAAAATTCTTGCATGAGATATCTCTACATTTTTGGTAATTTCGTGGTTTTGATTTGTTATGGGTCATGCTGAAAGGCCAGTTCAACACTCACGTCATCAATTACATGGTGTATCTTTCTTTTTTTGAAATAATTTACTTGGCATATCTAGTTTTTTGTACAATTAACCAAAAAATATCTATTATTTAAGATAAATAAAAGTAAATATATATATATTTTTTAAAAATCTTATAAAAATAATAAGGATGATTGTGAAAATTAAAAAATTCAAAAAAAAAATACAAAAACAACAATTTCCAATTGGACAGGCAAGACATAATGAATAGGGGAATATCATTTCATGCAATAATTATTGTTAACAAATCAATACATATTTGCAAATATTTGTTCAATATTTTAAATTTTAATTGACAAATATTCATTTGAGTAACGAGTATACCGTCAATGACAATGCAAATGTAGATCAACATCGTGAACTTAGTATTTGTCTATCCGGTTTAAATTCTTACAACATCCATAAAATCCATCTTGCAAGATCATATTTTCTTGTTTAACATCAAGGACCCAAAGGGGCATTGATAATGACATCAAGATAACCGTATGGCAATTTTTCGATTTAGAGCTAGATAACTAGAAATTGGAGACCGAAAGTAACCACCTTTCCTGATTCGTTTTTGTATTGGAGACCGTGACCGAGACAGATAATTGCTTGTCCAATTTCCCAGAACCAAAATCCTACGAGTTAGAAATAAAGCATTATAATGAAGTTATTTTTTTAGAGATAATAAGCGAGACCCAAGAACTGTCATTGGTAGTGAAAAGAAATTTGAAGTCATCAGATTCAACGTATAACTTGTTGGCAATTGTCGTGCACGACTGTTGTTCCAAATAAAAAAGATTTCAAGTAAGTCTCATGTGAATAAAATCATGAGTTAAGATACTATCTCGTTTACTTTACAAATTCTAAGGTCAAATCTATGTTAGTTAAGTTTTATATATTTTTATATATCATTATATATGATCAAATGCATTCAATTAAAGGTAAGTCCTGCGTGAATAAAATCACGGGCTAATGTATCGTCTCGAAACTATCACACATACTATTTTATGTATTATGCCCTAAATCGGGGATATTCACATAAACAGGCTACCTACTATCAAGGTAGTGACTGTGTTGTGTACATATTACCCTCCCAGACATCGATGTAGACCGGTTTAATTAGATACGTGTGATTAGGTTTACCATACTGTCATTAAAAAGAAAAATTAAATATTATGATATGACACTTTTTAGTTTTTAGAGCATCTCGGGCCGTGGACAGCTATGCAGTTGGGCCACGCAAAATTGATCTACCTTTCACTTTTATGGCTGAAATAAACATTATTATATAATACTTTTTAATTTTTAGAGCATTCTGAGCCGTGGACAGCTCTCCTACTGGGCCACACAAAGTTGTCTATCTTCCATTTTTATGGCCGAAGCAGATTGAAAAGAAAAGATTCAGGAACATCCCCTGATTCATTTAAAAGAAAAGTACGAGTACTATCAACTTATTTTATTTCCTTTTTTTCGGAACTTATTTTGTTTCTTTATTTGTATTTGTTAATATACATTCGTCATTGAAAAAAATTATGCTGAAATATATCATTTATAATTTGTTCTATATTATTTAAAAAATAGAATTATAAATCATAAAAAATTTAAGAAAAATCATTACAAGTCAAATTTTAAGTGCATTTTTTAATTTCATTGTATTTCAATAATACTTTTTTTGTTTTAATATTTTAATTATTTTAATATATAGTACCTACTAGTTCAGCAAGATAGCATGATAAATATTTATTATGTTGAAGGCGGATATAAAAACAATTTAAATAAAAGTTGTACAATAAAACCTAAAAGTCTCCATTTGCAACAAAATCTGGGTGCTCTGAGCAGACGTGAAAAAAAAGTCTATTGAGCCAGTAGAAATGGATCAGTTTAGGTCCTCAGAAGAAAGTCTCTAAGAGAAAATCCGTTCAGCCTCAAGAAGAAGAAGGAAGGAGGAAGCAGAAGAAGACAAAGACAAAGAAGACATAGAGTATATGTTCAGGCTAGAGGAACACTTCTTTGTAATTTGTGTTGTAAGAAATCTGGAAATGAATATGTAATCCAGAATGTATTTAATATCTTTATCTGTTTTTATAGTTCGTACTTTTTCTTATTATCAGTTGAGTTATCCTTAGGGATTTGCTTGTCGAACTCTAACAATCAAATAGGGGGAGATTGTAAAGCATAATGTAATGTAACATGTAATCGAGGATTTATAACTCAACATGAAATAAAAATAGATACACATTATTAAACTGTGAAGCACAGGAACCCTTCAGATGAAGAGAGGATAAACACAAATAACCAGATGATGTGATTGATTCATTAAGCTCTCCTACAGATCATGGGAAGAAGTTCATTACTATGTTCAAGCAGCCATGAAGAATAAGACATCAAGAGGCTTTAAGTATCAGCTGCATGTATTGACTTCAAGTGTTACAAAGCAAGGGTTCAATGAAAGAAGCAGTGGATAAACTTCAGTATGTATCAACTCAGAATCATAAGACAAATTGAGTTAGGATCCTCTCAAGGCTAGTTGTTTGTGAAACAGACCAGTGCACCAAACATCAGCATTTCAAGGAAGTATTTTGATTCAATTAACAGAAGAAAAATGATTGATACACTGAAGAGTGACTTGACAAAGAACCAAAAATATTCTAAGTAAAGACACTAAGGAACCCCTGTCGCCAGAGGAGAAGTAACCACAGAGGATTTGCTCTAAGGCACCTCTGTCCCCACAGAAGGTGTTAAAACAAATTGCTTAAGGTAATACAGGGAGAGTGTGTCACAACAGAGGCTATACAGGAGAAGGTGTCGCCACAGAACTTGTCACCACAGAGTGTTATAAGACAAGTTGTCGCCACAGAGGCCATACAGGGTGATTGTGTCACCACAGAGCTGTGGCCACAAAGGCTATACAGAGGAACTTTGTCACCACAGAAGGTGTTGTTCACTGAGTTAAATGCAGCAAAGTTAAATGATTTGTGTGGACATTAATTGGCCAGATGTTCATTTAATTTTGAAAGACTGCAAAACTGAAGTGAATGTAATTCAATTCAGTGAGTTATCTTCTTCAGCAAACACAGACAGTTTACGAGAGCTCCATTAAAGCTTCAATTTATTATCCTTGTAAACAGAATGTTATGCTGCTGAATTTATAATTGTTAATTTTAATTTTACACAGACAGCATAGAGTCTCATCTTTAATGGTATTTATCAAAATGTGTTTATACAAAAAAGTTGTGCATGAACAATTTAGAGGGGTGTATTCAATCAAGATTTTTAAATATTTTCAAAATTTATGGATATTCAATTTAGATTTTGAAAAATCATTCAAAATCCGGAGGTATTCAATTTGGATTATAAAAAATTCATTAAAATCTGAGTGTTTTTAATACAGTTTTAAAAAAATCCAAATCTTAAGGTATTCAATTTGGATTTTATAAATTCCAGATGGCATTCAAAACTCCATGGATTTTATTTTATTTAAAAAATAAGTTGATTTTGATAAATTTTATAGCACAATTCTAATCTTTTAAAATATCACCAAAATACATGAGATTTTGAAGGATTTCTAAACAAAATCACAAATAAACATTAGAATGTTATGCATGTTTAGTAACCATGCCCTCTAAAATTTTAAGATATTATACCTACTGAATCTTATAATATTATTATAACACCCTCCCACTTAAAAGCTAGAATTTGAACCCGAGTTCGACTGTGATCTGATATATTGTCAAGTAATCAGCTCATCCGAAAGTTTAAGATATTAAAGTAAGGTATCAACTAAATCTCATAATATTTTTCTAAGAAAGCACTAAAATTACTGATATGGTACGCAAAATAATGAAGGAAATAGTTTAAGAAAAAAATTACTCTAGAGACCATAATGTTTAGGTATGTTCTCGATTTCGCAATAAGAAAAATTTAAATATTTAGTCGTGTTAATATATATCTCATTGATATCTATTCGATTTTAAGTAAATGAACGTTATATTTTTGTTTAATGTTTCGATTTGAAATTTAGAAATTCATCTATAATCGTATATTGGTATAAATATTTCACGAGTCAAATATTAGCGATTGTTTGGCCCTTTTAGTAAATATGATAAGAATAAATTATTCAAATTTAGATTCCTAAAAAAGAAAAATAATATATTTTTAGAGTTGTATGGCATCTTTGTTTTCTTGAGAGAGCACATCGAATGTAATTATAAAAAGGGCTTAAACCCACAACTCTAAGCATATTTCACTCCATATTTTATATCATTGCTTACCATTCGAAAGATGAATCCTGAGTACTCTTTAAATTCATCGAATTACTCTTTTACTGCTCTTCCTATCCAAAATTCGACTGGTTACTGTAATCCTACTTTACCCAACAGTGAAGAACACAACCTTCAACCATTCCAAAACACTATAATATCCGATGTTGATGTTGGTAATGGTATAGGTAATGTTGGTCATCTTCGAGATGGTAACAGTATGAGTTTTGAGGGCCAGTCTGGTGGAATGGTTCAGACTGATGGAAGCAATATTGAACAGACTGGTGGAAGTAGTGCTGGTCAAATTTCTGGGTCTAGGCCACGAGGACGTCGTCGTGGTTCAAAGAACAAGGAGAAAGAAAATTCCCTTGAAATGACTTCGACAATAAAGTCTATTGTTCTTGAAATACCACCCGGGACTGAAGTCCTTGAATGGCTGAGACAATTTGCTCAGTCAAAGAATTATTTTATGAATGTTACGGGTGGTTCTGGAATGATTTCACAAGCGGCCATAAGCCACTTGTCGTCTGACCAACCATCAGTATTTTCTGAGAATCTTGGCTTGCTTTCTTTTACAGGAACGGTTGGTAAGATATCTCCTTCAGAACCAGCTGGTTCTTGCTTTTTTAGCGCTTCATTTGCTAGGATGAATGGTGTCGTCATTGGTGGAATTCTTTGGAGGCTTATTACCTTAGGACCTATGTCTGTGACTGCTCTTATTTCCAAGAGCCCGAATGTGTTTGATGCCGGTTATGTGACCTCAGCTTGACATAGTCTTAAATATTGAAGGTTTAGATAACATTATTCTCTATCTGTTATTATATTTCAATGACATTTTATGTAATGATTATGTAGTGCTCTAGCTGTTTTTAGTTAGAGATTTACTAAATTCTAGTTGTTTACATTTTTGGTAATTTTCATATTTAATTTTGGAAAACTTTGTTTAGGAGTTTTACAACTCTGCATCTTATTTGATTCAGTTTTTTTGTTATTATTCCTAACGTGCATGTCTTTTACATCTCTCAATTCTATTTGTTTCGGGTTAAGATAGTTTTTCTTGTGGTGTACTTCTTTACCAACTCTAAATTTTATTTGATTCGGTTTGAGATTTTGTTTTCCATATAATGCATGTTTTTTGTTGAAGTCGCGATATTTTTTAAAATTTTTTATTTACAGCACATAATCCCTTTTTAGGTATCAAGATCCCATTTGTTTTAGTACATTAAAATTCTTGCTTGAGATATCTCTACATTTTTGGTAATTTTGTGGTCTTGATTTGTTATGGGTCATGCTGAAAGGCCAGTTCAACACTCACGTCATCAATTACATGGTGTATCTTTCTTTTTTTGAAATAATTGACTTGGCATATCTAGTTGTTTGTACAATTAACAAAAAATATCTATTATTTAAGATAAATTAAAGAAAATATATTTTTTTAAAAAATCTTATAAAATAATAAGGAGGATTGTGAAAATTAAAAAATTCAAAAAAAATACAAAAACAACAATTTCCAATTGGACAGGCAAGACAAAATGAATAGGGGAATATCATTTCATGCAATAATTATTGTTAATAAATCAATACATGTTTGCAAATATTTGTTCAATATTTTAAATTTTAATTGATAAATATTCATTTGAGTAAGGAGTATACGGTCAATGACAATGCAAATATAGATCAACACCGTGAACTTAGTATTTGTCTATCCGGTTTAAATTCTTACAACATCCATAAAATCCATCTTGCAAGATCATATTTTCTTGTTTAACATCAAGGACCCAAAGGGGCATTGATAATGACATCAAGATAACCGTGTGGCAATTTTTCGATTTAGAGCTAGATAACTAGAAATTGGAGACCGAAAGTAACCACCTTTCCTGATTCATTTTTGTATTGGAGACCGTGACCGAGACAGATAATTGCTTGTCCAATTTCCGAGAACCAAAATCCTACGAGTTAGAAATAAAGCATTATAGTGAAGTTATTTTTTTAGAGATAATAAGCGAGACCCAAGAACTGTCATTGGTAGTGAAAAGAAATTTGAAGTCATTAGATTCAACGTATAACTTGATGGCAATTGTTGTGCACAACTGTTGTTCCAAATAAAAAAGATTTCAAGTAAGTCTCATGTGAATAAAATCATGAGTTAAGATACTATCTCGTTTACTTTACAAATTCTATGGTCAAATCTATGTTAGTTAAGTTTTATATATTTTTATATATCATTATATATGATCAAATGCATTCAATTAAAGGTAAGTCCTGCGTGAATAAAATCACGGGCTAATGTATCGTCTCGAAACTATCACACACACTATTTTATGTATTATGCACTAAATCGGGGATATTCACATAAACACGCTCCCTACTATCAAGGTAGTGACAGTGTTGTGTACATATTACCCTCCCAGACATCGCTGTAGACCGGTTTAATTAGATACGTGTGATTAGGTTTACCATACTGTCATTAAAAAGAAAAATTTAATATTATGATATTTAATATTTTATATTATGAAAATTTTTTAGTTTTTAGAGCATCTCGGGCCGTGGACAGCTATCCAGTTGGGCCACGCAAAATTGATATACCTTTCACTTTTATGGCTGAAATAAACATTATTATATAATACTTTTTAATTTTTAGAGCATTCTGAGCCATGGACAGCTCTCCTGCTGGGCCACACAAAATTGTCTATCTTCCACTTTTATGGCCGAAGCAGATTGAAAAGAAAAGATTCAGGAACATCCCCTGATTCATTTAAAAGAAAAGTACCAGTACTATCAACTTATTTTATTTCCTTTTTTCAGAACTTATTTTGTTTCTTTATTTGTACTTGTTAATATACATTCGTCATTGAAAAAAATTATGCTGAAATATATCATTTATAATTCGTTCTAAATTATTTAAAAAATAGAATTATAAATCATAAAAAATTTAAGAAAAGTCATTTCAAGTCAAATTTTAAGTGCATTTTTTAATTTCATTGTATTTCAATAATACTTTTTTTTGTTTTAATATTTTAATTATTTTAATATATAGTACCTACTAGTTCAGCACGATAGCATGATAAATAATTATTATGTTGAAGGCGGATATAAAAACAATTTAAATAAAAGTTGAACAATAAAACCTAAGTCTCCATATGCAACAAAATGTGGGTGCTCTGAGCGGACGTGAAAAAAAGTCTATTGAGCCAGTAGAAATGGATCAGTTCAGGTCCTCAGAAGAAAGTCTCTAAGAGAAAATCCATTCAGCCTCAAGAAGAAGAAGGAAGCAGGAAACAGAAGAAGACAAAGATAAAGAAGACATAGAATATATGTTTAGGCTAGAGGAACACTTCTTTGTAATTTGTGTTGTAAAAAATCTAGAAATGAATATGTAATTCAGAATGTAATTAATATCTTTATTTGTTTTTATAGTTCGTACTTTTTCTTATTATCAGTTGAGTTATCCTTAAGGATTTGCTTGTCGAACTCTAACAATCAAATTGGGGGAGATTGTAAAGCATAATGTAATGTAACATGTAATCGAGGATTTATAACTCAACATGAAACAGAAATAGATAAACATTATTAAACTGTGAAGCACAGGAACCCTTTAGATGAAGAGAGGATAAACACAAATAACCAAATGATGTGAATGATTCATTTAACTCTCCTACAGATCATGAGAAGAAGTTCATTACTATGTTCAAGCAGCCATGAAGAATAATACATCAAGAGGCTTTAAGTATCAGCTGCATGTATTGACTTCAAGTGTTACAAAGCAAGGGTTCAGTGAAAGAAGCAGTTGATAAACTTCAGTATGTATCAACTCAGAATCATAAGACAAATTGAGGCAGGATCCTCTCAAGGCTAGTTGTTTGTGAAACAGACCAGTGCACCAAACATCAGTATTTCAAGGAAGTATTTTATTTCAATTAACAGAAGAAAAATGATTGATACACTGAAGAGTGACTTGACAAAGAACCAAAAATATTCTAAGTAAAGACACTAAGGAACCCCTGTCGCCACAGGAGAAGTAACCACAGAGGATTTGCTCTAAGGCACCTCTGTCCCCACAGAAGGTGTTAGAACAAATTGCTTAAGGTAATACAGGGAGAGTGTGTCACCACAGAGGCTATACAGGAGAAGGTGTCGCCACAGAGCTTGTCACCACAGAGTGTTATAAGACAAGTTGTCGCCACAGATCTGTCGCCACAGAGGCCATACAGGGTGATTGTGTCGCCACAGAGCTGTCACCACAAAGGCTATACAGAGGAACTTTGTCACCACAGAAGGTGTTATTCACTGAGTTAAATGCAGCAAAGTTAAATGATTTGTGTGGACATGAATTGGCCAGATGTTCATTTAATTTTGAAAGACTACAAAACTGAAGTGAATGTAATTCAATTCAGTGAGTTATCTTCTTCAGCAAACACAGACAGTTTACGAGAGCTCCATTAAAGCTTCAATTTATTATCCTTGTAAACCGAATGTTATGCTGCTGAATTTATTATTGTTAATTTTAATTTTACACAGGCATCATAGAGTCTCATCTTTAATGGTATTTATCAAAATGTGTTTATACAAAAAAGTTGTGCATGAACAATTTAGAGGGGTGTATTCAATCAAGATTTTTAAATATTTTCAAAATTTATGGATATTCAATTTAGATTTTGAAAAATCATTCAAAATCCGGAGGTATTCAATTTGGATTGTAAAAAATTCATTAAAATCTGAGTGTTTTTAATACAGATTTAAAAAAATCCAAATCTTAAGTTATTCAATTTAGATTTTATAAATTCCAGATGGCATTCAAAACTCCATGGATTTTATTTTATTTAAAAAATAAGTTGATTTTGATGGATTTTATAGTACAATTCTAATCTTTTAAAATATCTCCAAAATACATGAGATTTTGAAGGATTTCTAAACAAAATCACAAATAAACATTAGAATGTTATGCATGTTTAGTAACCAGGCCCTCTAAAATTTTAAGATATTATCTCTACTGAATCTTATAATATTATTATAACACCCTCCCACTTAAAAGCTAGAATTTCAACCCGAGTTCGACCGGGATCTGATATATTGTCAAGTAAGCAGCTCATCCGAAAGTTTAAGATATTAAAGTAAGGTATCAACTAAATCTCATAATATTTTTCTAAGAAAGCACTAAAATTACTGATATGGTATGCAAAATAATGAAGGAAATAGTTTAAGAAAAAAATTACTCTAGAGACCATAATGTTTAGGTATGTTCTCGATTTCGCAATACGAAAAATTTAAATATTTAGTCGTGTTAATATCTATCTCATTGATATCTATTCGATTTTAAGTAAATGAACGTTATATTTTTGTTTAATGTTTCGATTTGAAATTTAGAAATTCATCTATAATCGTATATTGGTATAAATATTTCACTAGTCAAATATTAGCGATTGTTTGGCCCTTTTAGTAAATATGATAAGAATAAATTATTCAAATTTAGATTCCTAAAAAAGAAAAATAATACATTTTTAGAGTTGTATGGCATCTTTGTTTTCTTGAGAGAGCACATCGAATGTAATTATAAAAAGGGCTTAAACCCACAACTCTAAGCATATTTCACTCCCTATTTTATATCATTGCTTACCATTCGAATGATGAATCCTGAGTACTCTTCAAATTCATCGAATTACTCTTTTACTGCTCTTCCTATCCAAAATTCGACGGGTTACTCTAATCCTACTTTACCCAACAGTGAAGAACACAACCTTCAGCCATTCCAAAACACTATAATATCCGATGTTGATGTTGGTAATGGTATAGGTAATGTTGGTCATCTTCGAGATGGTAACGGTATGAGTTTTGAGGGCCAGTCTGGTGGAATGGTTCAGACTGATGGAAGCAATATTGAACAGACTGGTGGAAGTAGTGCTGGTCAAATTTCTGGGTCTAGGCCACGAGGACGTCCTCGTGGTTCAAAGAACAAGGAGAAAGAAAATTCCCTTGAAATGACTTCGACAATAAAGTCTATTGTTCTTGAAATACCACCCGGGACTGAAGTCCTTGAATGGCTGAGACAATTTGCTCAGTCAAAGAATTATTTTATGAATGTTACGGGTGGTTCTGGAATGATTTCACAAGCGGCCATAAGCCACTTGTCGTCTGACCAACCATCAGTATTTTCTGAGAATCTTGGCTTACTTTCTTTTACAGGAACGGTTGGTAAGATATCTCCTTCAGAACCAGCTGGTTCTTGCTTTTTTAGCGCTTCATTTGCTAGGATGAATGGTGTCGTCATTGGTGGAATTCTTTGGAGGCTTATTACCTTAGGACCTATGTCTGTGACTGCTCTTATTTCTAAGAGCCCGGATGTCTTTGATGCCGGTTATCTGACCTCAGCTTGACATAGTCTTAAATATTGAAGGTTTAGATAACATTATTCTCTATCTGTTATTATATTTCAATGACATTTTATGTAATGATTATGTAGTGCTCTAGCTGTTTTTAGTTAGAGATTTACTACATTCTAGTCGTTTACATTTTTGGTAATTTTCATATTTAATTTTGGAAAACTTTGTTTAGGAGTTTTACAACTCTGCATCTTATTTGATTCAGTTTTTTTTGTTATTATTCCTAACGTGCATGTCTTTTACATCTCTGAATTCTATTTGTTTCGGGTTAAGATAGTTTTTCTTGTGGTGTACTTCTTTACCAACTCTAAATTTTATTTGATTCAGTTTGAGATTTTGTTTTCCATATAATTCATGTTTTTTGTTGAAGTCGCGATATTTTTTAAATTTTTTTATTTACAGCACAAAATCCCTTTTTAGGTATCAAGATCCCATTTGTTTTAGTATATTAAAATTCTTGCTTGAGATATCTCTACATTTTTGGTAATTTCGTGGTCTTGATTTGCTATGGGTCGTGCTGAAAGGCCAGTTCAACTACTCACGTCATCAATTACATGGTGTATCTTTCTTTTTTTGAAATAATTTACTTGGCATATCTAGTTTTCTGTACAATTAACCAAAAAATATCTATTATTTAAGATAAATTAAAGAAAATATATTTTTTTTTTAAAATTCTTATAAAATAATAAGGAGGATTGTGGAAATTAAAAAATTAAAAAAAAATACAAAAACAACAATTTCCAATTGGACAGGCAAGACATAATGAATAGGGGAATATCATTTCATGCAATCATTATTGTTAATAAATCAATACATATTTGCAAATATTTGTTCAATATTTTAAATTTTAATTGACAAATATTCATTTGAGTAAGGAGTATACGGTCAATGACAATGCAAATATAGATCAACACCGTGAACTTAGTATTTGTCTATCCGGTTTAAATTCTTACAACATCCATAAAATCCATCTTGCAAGATCATATTTTCTTGTTTAACATCAAGGACCCAAAGGGGCATTGATACATCAAGATAACCGTGTGGCAATTTTTCGATTTAGAGCTAGATAACTAGAAATTGGAGACCGAAAGTAACCACCTTTCCTGATTCATTTTTGTATTGGAGACCGTGACCGAGACAGATAATTGCTTGTCCAATATCCCAGAACCAAAATCCTACGAGTTAGAAATAAAGCATTATAGTGAAGTTATTTTTTTAGAGATAATAAGCGAGACCCAAGAACTGTCATTGGTAGTGAAAAGAAATTTGAAGTCATTAGATTCAACGTATAACTTGATGGCAATTGTTGTGCACAACTGTTGTTCCAAATAAAAAAGATTTCAAGTAAGTCTCATGTGAATAAAATCATGAGTTAAGATACTATCTCGTTTACTTTACAATTCTATGGTCAAATCTATGTTAGTTAAGTTTTATATATTTTTATATATCATTATATATGATCAAATGCATTCAATTAAAGGTAAGTCCTGCGCGAATAAAATCACGGGCTAATGTATCATCTCGAAACTATCACACACACTATTTTATGTATTATGCACTAAATCGGGGATATTCACATAAACAGGCTCCCTACTATCAAGGTAGTGACAGTGTTGTGTACATATTACCCTCCCAGACATCGCTGTAGACCGGTTTAATTAGATACGTGTGATTAGGTTTACCATACTGTCATTAAAAAGAAAAATTTAATATTATGATATTTAATATTTAATATTATGAATTTTTTTTAGTTTTTAGAGCATCTCGGGCCGTGGACAGCTATCCAGTTGGGTCACGCAAAATTGATATACCTTTCACTTTTATGGCTGAAATAAACATTATTATATAATACTTTTTAATTTTTAGAGCATTCTGAGCCATGGACAGCTCTCCTGCTGGGCCACACAAAATTGTCTATCTTCCACTTTTATGGTCGAAGTAGATTGAAAAGAAAAGATTCAGGAACATCCCCTGATTCATTTAAAAGAAAAGTACCAGTACTATCAACTTATTTTATTTCCTTTTTTTCGGAGCTTATTTTGTTTCTTTATTTGTACTTGTTAATATACATTCGTCATTGAAAAAAATTATGCTGTTCTAAATTATTTAAAAATTAGAATTATAAATCATAAAAAATTTAAGAAAAGTCATTTCAATTCAAATTTTAAGTGCATTTTTTAATTTCATTGTATTTCAATAATACTTTTTTTGTTTTAATATTTTAATTATTTTAATATATAGTACCTACTAGTTCAGCAAGATAGCATGATAAATAATTATTATGTTGAAGGCGGATATAAAAACAATTTAAATAAAAGTTGTACAATAAAACCTAAAAGTCTCCATATGCAACAAAATGTGGGTGCTCTGAGCGGACGTGAAAAAAAGTCTATTGAGCCAGTAGAAATGGATCAGTTCAGGTCCTCAGAAGAAAGTCTCTAAGAGAAAATCCATTCAGCCTCAAGAAGAAGAAGGAAGCAGGAAACAGAAGAAAACAAAGATAAAGAAGACATAGAATATATGTTTAGGCTAGAGGAACACTTCTTTGTAATTTGTGTTGTAAGAAATCTAGAAATGAATATGTAATCCAGAATATATTTAATATCTTTATTTGTTTTTATAGTTCGTACTTTTCCTTATTATCAGTTGAGTTATCCTTAAGGATTTGCTTGTCGAACTCTAACAATCAAATTGGGGGAGATTGTAAAGCATAATGTAATGTAACATGTAATCGAGGATTTATAACTCAACATGAAACAGAAATAGATAAACATTATTAAACTGTGAAGCACAGGAACCCTTCAGATGAAGAGAGGATAAACACAAATAACCAAATGATGTGATTGAGTCATTAAGCTCTCCTACAGATCGTTAGAAGAAGTTCATTACTATGTTCAAGCAGCCATGAAGAATAAGACTATCAAGAGGCTTTAAGTATCAGCTGCATGTATTGACTTCAAGTGTTACAACACTACTAGAAAAACTGGGATCAGACATCGGTTCAGAACCGATGTTAAAAAAAATCTGAACCGATGTCTTCGCGTGTGATGTTAAATGTCATTAGCTTTTGACATCGGTTAACAGCCGATGTCTATTACAGTGCTATACATCGGTTTTAAGATTAAATATGATGTCTTTGCAACAAATTTCAGCTTATATTACATTATTTTAAGGTGAATATGAGTATATTATGAGGTATTTATCCATTAAACACATGAAACCTACAAGCTCTAAAAGCCATTTATTAAAATTCTTTCGAACAAATCGATGTGAAATGTTAGATCAGACATCGGTTAGATAAGTTGGTCGATGTGAAATGTTTAATCAGACATCGGTTAAATTAGCCCCCGATGTGAAATGATGGATAAGACATGGGTGTTCTTCACGAAACCGATGTTAAATCTTTTTGTTTAACATCAGTCAGTTTCTCTAACCGATGTTATTTGACTTAAAATACATTGAGTTTCTTTTCAGAATCGATGTCAAATGACTATTTCACATCAGTTTTTTTAGTTCTTTTTCATTTAATATTATTTTACCTGATGTCTTTCTTATATTTTTTACATCATTTTATATTTACCAATGTGATGTTAATATTTTGTATATTGCATGCCATCCCGATACTGTTCACATCCAATGAACCAATTACATTTACAAACAAAAAAATACCAAACAATGCAATATAAACATAAGCTACCATTATCTGCAATAGAATTCAATTGCAAGTTCATGAATCACATCAATACAAAGAGTTTCTACATAAATCTCACGAAAGTATACTAACTATCAAGCATATCAATGGCTCACATAAGACTTCGTGAGCAGTTATTCTCTGTTTAGGAGACCTGTCAAGCATCTTCCTTATTAGATCTTTTGTACCGTCTGAAATCGATGGCCATGGTTCAGATTTAAAATCTATATTTCCTTTCAAAATCGCTCTGAAGATTCCAGAGTCGGTTTCTGCCAAAAATTATACGAACAAAGAGGAATATCATCAACTGCCACAATTACTACACACAGGTAAAAACTCTTAAGCTCAACATGTGATACTTTTAACTCCTAATACCTGCCCAGAAAGGAGGAACTCCACATAGTAAAATATATAGAATAACTGCCAGCACTCCATACGTCAACTTCAGGTCCATAATATTTATGCAACACCTCAGGCGCAACATAATAAGGACTTCCAACAACTTCTGTAAGATACTGACCTGGTTACAAGAAAAACATGATGAGTATAGAAATAGTAAGTAATAATTACTTTATAATGTCTTACCTAGTGAAAGAAGGACTCAGATCACAGATATTAAGATGGATCATGTTATAGCATACTGTCAATTTGAATGAGATAGTCTGAAACTTAACAGGTGTCTTGTTTCTAATTCTGTGAATAATATTACATCTCAAAAAATTGGAATAGAATTTTGTCTTCTTAATTCATCGCTATTGTAAAAACTAACACTGTTAAGGTTAGCAGCTGTTTGAGTACATTGACATGACCCAATCTTGCCACATATATGTCACTAGAACTTTCCTTGATTACTGAAGCATTACAAATCTTCCTTAAGATAGGAGCAAAACAATCTCAGGCCATATTTTTAAAGAATTTTCTCTCTCACCAGTAAGATATGCCAGAACATGTGCCACACACTTAGGTAGAAATTAATTCCTCTGAAAGTTTTGGTGTCACTGTCAAAGTCACATCGCCAAATGATTCTTCTTACTGTACATCAACAAGGCCGCTATTCTTTAAAACCTGAGGTAAACGATAGATATCAGACATAACCTTTTCGAAACATTAAAATTAATACTTGAAACTCATAATTCCCAACGATTACCAAATCAATTAACTGATAAGTAGTTGACTTCAAAGCACAATGACTTACAAGTGTCTCAAAGACCATTCGAGCACATACTCTTTTTTTTTTCCAAGATCGCATTCAAGCTGATATTTATTGACTGGTGGCTTTCTACAACTGGGAGTGGTGGACGATCTATTTTTAAGAAATTTAGCCACAGCTCTGTACTCATTCCATGCAGACAACATACCAGTTCAAACACAGGAAAGTAAATAAAAAAATTGAAATGTTATAATGGCGAAAGGGTTTTTTATTTTACTAAGTTACCTTGTCCTTGCAGATAAGGGTTCTACTTTGGATTTTCCAGATTTTTCAGTGTAAGAAACAGTCTGGAGTACTTTCCTGCAGCCCTGTTTGAATATGTGTAACACTGTCTAAGTAACAAAGTGATATTATGTAACAACATTAACCAAAATATTAATCAGCCTACCAGTTGAATTGTTATTGTCTTGAGCCAGAAAAGATAAATCCTACCAAAAAAAGAGAATATCCGAATCAGGAGAAAAATATATAAAAATCACTTCAAAAAAATACCGGGATAATGAAAATGCAGGTAACAAAACTCAATATAACCAATTTACATTTTGCAAATCTAAATCTTAATGGATCACATATAATTGACCTATATAGATATTGTTACCCTGCATGGCTCTCCAAAGCCCTCTATATATTTTAGTTTTGTTACCTACATTAATTATGAATTTTGAAATTGAGAGAATTCAACTCCGAATTCAAGATCAAAAACTGCTAAAGCTGCAGTAGGAACAAATTAGCAAAAGTTATAAACTTACTCCATCATCAGAATTCCTCAGCTCTAGAGCATCAGGACCAGAAGACATCCATTTAGAGATCTAATTAAAAGATGCCCAACAAATTTAAGTGAAGAAACTAAAAAAAGGGAGCCACCAGTCAACAAAGGTTCAAAAAAGATTGCATCTTTTTTAGCCTCTTGTTCAACCTCCAGCTGGCAAGAGCATCTCGGGGGCGTTCCTTTTTGGTACGGAGTATGCCACTACAATCAATAATCCTCTTCTTCATAAGCCTGAAACACATAAAACAAAACCAAAAAAAGAATTAAAAGAACTGTTTTCAACTATTTTGAAAGCAAAACATGGACAATACCTGTTGCTTAATATTGTTATGTGATCATAATGATGACTTTGGATCCTTTGCTCCGGCATTGTTTGCTGAGGTGGTGGAGTTGAATGGATCTCTAATGTAGGTGATTTATGGCCTGCAGTTGACGGAAACAACATGACTTCTTTATAAAACAATTTGGATCATTAAAGTAGATTATTTTGAAAATTTTGAACTTACTATAGACATTATCAGAGTTTAAAAATTTGAGATCCTGCTCTGACATGACAGAAGTCGGTTGTTGGTGCTGCTGAGGTGGAGGAGAAACTGCAGGAACCAACTCATCAGCTAGAGTATCGGCTTCTGTTTGTTCCATTATCTCTTCCATTAATTCCCAATCTGGTTCCAATCTGTCTTCACTTTGGTCTTCTCGGAATAGATCATTTTCAAAAAAATACTGAAGGGAAGCATCACGCCTGATTTCAGTTCCCGGGTAACTTATAGAACCGTGGTTATCACTTAGCAAATCAAGCCTCTCCTGATTAGAAGGATCAGGTTGTTCAGCACTGCTAGTTGCACCCACACGAGGGACAGAATAATCTGGGGAGCTTATAGAATTTCTTGCATTCTGTATTGAAACAAAATTACTAATTGCAAAACTTAATTATATAGATCAATACTAGAAATTTAAGGATATGTAAATAGTGGTACCTGATCAAAAGAAATAACCATATCTTGTCCTATCAGATTATGATGATCTATAAAATGACAAATTTTTTAGTCGATATATTGCATCAATAATAATTATTCAATGACACAAAAAATGTATTATCTGAGTATGCAAGCATATATATATCCTCATCACCTTCAAGAGTTATCTCTCTGGGGTCCTTTCGATGATTACTTTGTAAGCTGATTAACAACAATTAATCAGGTTCTGATAGATCACTAAAGATGCATCTGTGTAAAAGAGTCTAGTGCTTCTCTGGAAAGACCATTCATCACCAAACCAACAATCATGGCACTCCAGGCCAACACGGATTTTATGGAAATGTCGTCAAATGACTTCATAGCTTCATCTGGAGCACCACACTTGCTGTACATATCCATTAAAACTACTTCAACTTCCTCCCCCATGATGTTCTATTTCTTCATGATAGAATGAACTGATTCACCTAAATTCACTACACCTGCAAAGCCACAAACAGCTAGAAGACTACTTATTGTTATTCTATCCTGCCTGATATCTGCTAATATCATCTCTTTAAACAACTCCAAAGATCTTGTGAAGTTCTTGTTTTCAACATACCCTGCAATCATACAGTTCCACGAAACCACATCTTTCTCTGGCGCTCTTCTAAACAAAACTTCAACAGCAGCTAAATCATTCCCCGCGATGAATTCATTAAGCATCACATTCCAGGTAGTTACATCCTTTTCAGGCATTCGATCAAGGAACACACTGGCACTTTCCCAATCACCTTTCTGTATATAGCCCTCTATCATAGACATCCATGAAAAAACCGTCTTCATGTCAATCCCATCAAACAATTTCTCAGCCGAATCCATATCTCCAGACTTAACATACATATTCAGCAACCCATTTCCCAGATTCTCCGAAACCTGCAGATCTTTCTTCACTATATACAAATGAATCAGCAATGTTAATAATGCTCTGCATAAACAGGGATTTTGTAGCATCATCTTTTTGTCAAAATCATATAAGGTATTTAACAAGAGTGTGAATGTTTTGTGGCGTATCTGTAATAGAATCAGCAAGCAAAAGAGAATTAACCTTTTGTGTTTTATTTGAGACATCTTGACCAAGACGTAACCATGCCGAGTACACAAGAGATTCATGAATGGTAACATGTGGAGAATGGATATCGTTCTGTTCACAATAACCACTGACACGAGCAAAAGTTGCTTGGTTCTTTGGATAACCTAAAATGCTAATACTTCCTTCGATATACCCTCCGGTTTTTCTTCCCACTAATACATCCATCAACATGGTCTTTCCAGCACCACTCACTCCCACTAATGCTGTCAAAACACCAGGCCTGAATGCACCACTCACATCTCATAGCAATTGGAGACGGTGCTCTGTGATTCCTTGACTCTTCATTTCCTGAACAAACGAATGGTTTTACTGTGAGAATCGTTGACCACCATATGTTCTGCTCTCATAGAAAAACAGCATATTATAATATCAATTTAAAGGACAGGTGACTTACAGGAGGCATATCAACATAGTAATTCACATTTTCAAATGCAAGTGAGAGGAGCTTGAAAGGAACCACCATTCCTCTTCTGTTATCTTTATCATAAGTGAAGTTTGTGTGACTTGGAGTGTTCCGTACACTGATATCTACACCTGTGGTAGTTCGCCAGCTAGTATTGACATCTCACTATAATAATATTAGCAAAAAGGAAATACCAGTCAAAATGTTGAATGTATTAAGAGACTTGGTTACATGTAATATCATACCTTTATTCAAAGGAGCTGTAGACGCTGTGCTCCTGTCAGTAGACTTGTTCTTTTTCTTAGTGTTGGCATCCTTATCAACAACAGACTTGGAACTTTCAAAGGGTGCATTCTTATGGTACAAACATCCAGCCACCACCCACACATCAAAGGAAAAACACCAAGTTACAACAGTCCAAATGACATAGCTCCCAATGATAAAAGCATAGAGATCTAATACAAAAAATATAGAGTTAAATGTGTTATTAACACCTAAACTTAATAGCAGAACATAATAGAATAAACAAAATTGAACATACAAATATAAATATACACCGACAGATCTATATAAATACACAATGGATGTAAATAAAGTTAAAAGAGAGATATATGTTACCGATTGAAGGTTGGTTTCAAGCTCCAAAGCTTCAGGCCTATAAACAAAAGCTTCATTAAAATCAAAACGTAAAATTTTGAAATAAATTTAAAATTGGCATACATAATCAAACCAAATATTTGCTTTCTCGGCTCGATTTTAAGCTACTAAATTAAATAATACTAACAATTTCTAGCCCGATTTATGACGGAAAACTCCTTCCCTTTCTTCAAAGCATCGTCAATCGCTTTCACCATGGCCGAAATCTAACCTTTACCAATCAATTTTACATAAATCGAAGCTTCCATCAAGATATAGATAGGGAGATGGAAGAGAGTGGAGAAAGAGAGAGACAAATCTCGATTCAGTGATTTTGTATTAGGTTTAAATTAGGTTTACAAGAAAGTAGCGGTAAGAAAGGAGACAGAGAGAGATAGAAAGAGAGAGAGGGAGAGAGAGAGAGAGAGAGAGAGCTGAAGGAGATGAAGTTCGATATTTGAGAGAGAGAATTAGGGTTTTTGAGATAGAGCGGTGGTCTGAGAGAGAGACAGCAAAGAGAGAGAGCCGCGAGTTTGAGAGAGAGGGAGAGTCAAGGTTTCGGGGAGAGAGGGAGAGAGATAAAGATGAAGATAGAGTCATAGATAGAGATGTATGGGTGTGTGAGTAAAGGGAGAAGGGGAAATAATTTTTCAACTTTTTTGTTACGGGGGAAAATTTGGGTACTCAGCGGGGGAACTGAAATATTTATTTAGTCATTTTTTAGAAATGGTTATAGATAACGGTTAGCATAAATAACCGATGTTGAAGTGAAAAACATTAATTTGTTATTATTTTAAAATTGAACATAGACAACGGCTACTATGTAAAACCGATGTTAAACAGGCTTCTAACATCACTTTTTTCTAAACCGATGTTAAACAGGCTTTTAACATCGGGTGCATTACATGCCGATGTCTAAGCACCGATGTCGTATCTACTATTTCTAGTAGTGTAAAGCAAAGGTTCAGTGAAAGAAGCAGTTGATAAACTTCAGTATGTATCAACTCAGAATCATAAGACAAATTGAGTCAGGATCCTCTCAAGGCTAGTTGTTTGTGAAACAGACCAGTGCACCAAACATCAGCATTTTAAGGAAGTATTTTATTTCAATTAACAGAAGAAAAATGATTGATACGTTGAAGAGTGACTTGACAAAGAACCAAAAATATTCTAAGTAAAGACACTAAGGAACCCCTGTCGCCATAGGAGAAGTAACCACAGAGGATTTGCTCTAAGGCACCTCTGTCGCCACAGAAGGTGTTAGAACAAATTGCTTAAGGTAATACAGGGAGAGTGTGTCACCACAGAGTCTATACAGGAGAAGGTGTCGCCAAAGAGCTTGTCACCACAGAGTGTTATAAGATAAACTGTCACCACAGATCTGTCGCCACAGAGGCCATACAGGGTGATTGTGTCACCACAGAGCTGTCGCCATAAAGGCTATACAGAGGAACTTTGTCACCACAGAAGGTGTTGTTCACTGAGTTAAATGTAGCAAAGTTAAATGATTTTGTGTGGACATGAACTTGTGAGAATGAGTGACACACATGACCCAAAACCGCGATACACTGTGAGAAGCCTGTGAGACACCTACCATCCAAACTACACCTATAGATCTATCCAATGATGTCACTAAAGATTATCTCAATGAGGAGCTAGCATTCAAAGACAACTATCTTAAGGAACAACTGGCTCTTAAAGATCAACACCTTCAGACAAAACTATCTCCCCGAGATCATCAAATTGCTAGTATTTCCAATCAACTTAAACATCAACAAGCAGCATTCGCCAATTTG
Organism: Apium graveolens; assembly: GCF_009905375.1. Lineage (NCBI taxonomy): Eukaryota > Viridiplantae > Streptophyta > Magnoliopsida > Apiales > Apiaceae > Apium > Apium graveolens. Next base: position 240,989,150 of record NC_133656.1, read on the forward strand.
GGGGAATTCGTTGAGCGATCTCTATCTCATACAGGGAAAGGAAAAGCACCTGCCAACACTGAGCCAAAGATCTCAGTTAGCAAGCAGGCACATATTCCGGTCTCATCTGAAGCAGCTCTTGCCAGTACTGGGCCAAAGACCTCAGTCAGTAAGCAACTGCCTGCTTCTCTTGAGATCCCTGTCTCGACCTTACATCCTCAATCAACACCAGCTCTGAAGGATAACCCAACTGAGGGGGAGAAAAGGGTAGTAGAACAAGAAAAAGTGGACACTGCTATTAATCTACTTCAAGATGCCTTTCAGACCACTGGTACATATGATGTATTTGAAGAAGAGATGAAGGAAGAGTTAGAGGAGAGAATTGATGAAAGGGTGCTCCTAAAGGAAAGATTCTCTAAAGAAAGCGCAACATCTCAGGGGGAGCAATCAGGGCATCTGAGTAGAATCATTACAACTCAGAGAAATATGTTGTCTCAGATATATGCTCTGACACCCAGATTTTCTGAAGAAGAATTAGAAGAAGGTGAGATAGATGAAAGTGATGTTCCGATAGGGTGTGAGCCAAGATTTGAAAAAGTGGCTACGGAAGAAAGAATGATCATCACAGAGGATGAAGAATTTGAAGATGAAGATGCTTTCTGGGATGACTGTCTATCCTATGGAATCATAGAGAAAATAAATCGCTCTTATTTGGAAATTCAAGAAGAAATAGAAAGATCCAGAGCAAGAAGTCAAAGAGCTATTCAAAGGAAAAAGAACAGAGAGGAGAGATAAGCATATCTTCAAGCTAACAGGAAAGAAAGTAAATGGGAATAAACAAATAAGAAAATGGACAAACCAGAAACATATCACTATTCAGACCCTGGAAACTCTAATCGGTTGAGAACTGTGGAGCACTACAGAGAGACATATATAAATATCCATGAGTTCTATGATCAGCTCAACGAAGTAATTACTGGAACTACTGTGAACATTATGAAGAATGAATGTAAGATCACTATCAATCACATAGATGGTCTACAGATAGAAGTGTCTACAAGTGTACTGAAGAAGTTGAATATTGTTGAATTGTTTGTCTTAGCCTCAAAGATCCCATGGTTGAAATCGAATGAAAATGAATACTTCAGAGACAGACTTTAAAGAATGATGATGGATGTATCTCCTCAAGCATTTATGTATCCATTTGTGATCAAACTTGTTACGGGTGGTAGATTGCAGAATATCACCATGTCTGACCAACACATAAGAACCATTCAGTATCTACAGGTTACCTTTCTGGAGAGTCAACTAAGGAGCAAAAGAGCTAAACTGACAGCTCCATGTGTTAAGAGATCTGAAGCAGATGTCAAAGCCGCTGAAATTCTGTATGCTTATAGGCTCAATGACAAGATGATCAAAGACACAGAGAAGGATATGAGGGAAATCAGAAGAGAATATCAAGAAATGGTGTTCATTAATGGAGAAGCAGAAATTGGTCTTCTCATAGACACTGAACCCATAATCAGCATTGACAGTGAAGGAGAATTAGTCTTTAGAATCAACAAATGCAGAATCAGAATCAAAGACTTCAGGGCATGTCAACCAAGCTCAATTTAGCAAGCCTTGACGAATGTTAAACTGTCTACCTGTAAAGATGACAAGGTTGCTTTCATCCCTATCATAAAGATTCTTGATGAAGTAATGGAAGAAGAATCGATCAATGACACCAGCAGAGTAAGAGGACATCCAAAAAGGATAACAGTCTTCGTAATGTCCAGAAAATCATCTCTACTGTTTGATCTGGTTCCTAAATGCTCTAAAGTCAAGTATCTTGAGATAATGCTTCATGAGCTAAACAATCCACCTCCCGTCAATGCACTTGAAATAGAAGCTCGTGATTGTGTACAAGCTAGATTGAATAAGCTGAAAGAGTCTCCTCTAAAAGCTTCAGGTCCTTGGAAGAAAGTCTCTAAGAGAAAATCTGTTCAGCCTCAAGAAGAAGAAGGAATCAGGAAGTAGAAGAAGACAAAGACAAAGAAGACATAGAGTATATGTTCAGGCTAGAGGAACACTTCTTTGTAATTTGTGTTGTAAGAAATCTGGAAATGAATATGTAATCCAGAATGTATTTAATATCTTTATCTGTTTTTATAGTGCGTACTTTTTCTTATTATCAGTTGAGTTATCCTTAAGGATTTGCTTATCGAACTCTAACAATCAAATAGGGGGAGATTGTAAAGCATAATGTAATGTAACATGTAATCGAGGATTTATAACTCAACATGAAACAGAAACAGATAAACATTATTAAACTGTGAAGCACAGGAACCCTTCAGATGAAGATAGGATAAACATAAATAACCAAATGATGTGATTGATTCATTAAGCTCTCCTACAGATCATGGGAAGAAGTTCATTACTATGTTCAAGCAGCCATGAAGAATAAGACATCAAGAGGCTTTAAGTATAACCTGCATGTATTGACTTCACGTGTTACAAAGCAAGGGTTCAGTGAAAGAAGCAGTGGATAAACTTCAGTATGTATCAACTCAGAATCATAAGACAAATTGAGTCATGATCCTCTCAAGGCTAGTTGTTTGTGAAACAGACCAGTGCACCGAACATCAGCATTTCAAGGAAGTATTTTGATTCAATTAACAGAAGAAAAATGATTGATACACTGAAGAGTGACTTGACAAAGAACAAAAAATATTTTAAGTAAAGACACTAAGGAACCCCTGTCTCCACAGGAGAAGTAACCACAGAGGATTTGCTCTAAGGAACCTCTGTTGCCACAGAAGGTGTTAGAACAAATTGCTTAAGGGAATACAGGGAGAGTGTGTCGCCATAGAGGCTATACAGGAGAAGGTGTCACCACAGAGCTTGTCACCACAGAGTGTTATAAGATAAACTGTTGCCACAGATCTGTCGCCACAGAGGCCATACAGGGTGATTGTGTCGCCACAGAGCTGTCGCCACAAAGGCTATACAGAGGAACTTTGTCACCACAGAAGGTGTTGTTCACTGAGTTAAATGCAGCAAAGTTAAATGATTTGTGTGGACATGAATTGGCCAGCTGTTCATTTAATTTTGAAAGACTACAAAACTGAAGTGAATGTAATTCAATTCAGTGAGTTATCTTCTTCAGCAAACACAGACAATTTATGAGAGCTCCATTAAAGCTTTAATTTATTATCCTTGTAAACAGAATGTTATGCTGCTGAATTTATTATTGTTAATTTTAATTTTACACAGACAACATAGAGTCTCGTCTTTAATGGTATTTATCAAAATGTGTTTATACAAAAAAATTGTGCATGAACAATTTAGAGGGGTGTATTCAATCAAGATTTTTAAATATTTTCAAAATTTATGGATATTCAATTTAGATTTTGAAAAATCATTCAAAATCCGGAGGTATTCAATTTGGATTCTAAAAAATTCATTAAAATCTGAGTGTTTTTAATACAGATTTAAAAAAATCCAAATCTTAAGTTATTCAATTTGGATTTTATAAATTCCAGATGGCGTTCAAAACTCCATGGATTTTATTTTATTTAAAAAATAAGTTGATTTTGATGGATTTTATAGTACAATTCTAATCTTTTGAAATATCTCCAAAATACATGAGATTTTGAAGGATTTCTAAACAAAATCACAAATAAACATTAGAATGTTATGCATGTTTAGTAACCAGGCCCTCTAAAATTTTAAGATATTATCTCTACTGAATCTTATAATATTATTATAACACCCTCCTACTTAAAAGCTAGAATTTGAACCCGAGTTCGACCGGAATCTGATATATTGTCAAGTAATCAGCTAATCCGAAAGTTTAAGATATTAAAGTAAGGTATCAACTAAATCTCATAATATTTTTCTAAGAAAGCACTAAAATTACTGATATGGTACGTAAAATAATGAAGGAAATAGTTTAAGAAAAAATTACTTTAGAGACCATAATTTTTAGATATGTTCTCGATTTCGCAATAAGAAAAATTTAAATATTTAGTCGTGTTAATATCTATCTCATTGATATCTATTCGATTTTAAGTAAATGAACGTTATATTTTTGTTTAATGTTTCGATTTGAAATTTAGAAATTCATCTATAATCGTATATTGGTATAAATATTTCACGAGTCAAATATTAGCGATTGTTTGGCCCTTTTAGTAAATATGATAAGAATATATTATTCAAATTCAGATTCCTAAAAAAGAAAAATAATACATTTTTAGAGTTGTATGGCATCTTTGTTTTCTTAAGAGAGCACATCAAATTTAATTATAAAAAGGGCTTCAACCCACAACTCTAAGCATATTTCACTCCGTATTTTATATCATTGCTTACCATTCGAAAGATGAATCCTCAATACTCTTCAAATTCATTGAATTACTCTTTTACTGCTCTTCCTATTCAAAATTCGACGTGTTACTCTAATCCTACTTTACCCAATAGTGAAGAACACAACCTTCAGCCATTCCAAAACACTATAATATCCGATGTTGATGTTGGTAATGGTATAGGTAATGTTGGTCATCTTGGAGATGGTAACGGTATGATTTTTGAAGTCCAGTTTGGTGGAATGGTTCAGACTGATGGAAGCAATATTGAACAGACTGGTGGAAGTAGTGCTGGTCAAATTTCTGGGTCTAGGCCACGAGGACGTCCTCGTGGTTCAAAGAACAAGGAGAAAGAAAATGCCCTTGAAATGACTTCGACAATAAAGTCTATAGTTCTTGAGATACCACCCGAGACTGAAGTCCTTGAATGGCTGAGACAATTTGCTCAGTCACAGAATTATTTTATGAATGTTACGGGTGGTTCTGGAATGATTTCACAAGCGGCCATAAGCCACATGTCATCTGAACAACCATCAGTATTTTCTGAGAATCTTGGCTTGCTTTCTTTTACAGGAATGGTTGGCAAGATATCTCCTTCAGAACCATCTGGTTCTTGCTTTTTTAGCGCTTCATTTGCTAGGATGAATGGGGTCGTCATTGGTGGAATTCTTTGGAGGCTTATTACCTTGGGACCTATGTCTGTGACTGCTCTTATTTCCAAGAGCCCGGATGTCTTTGATGCCGGTTATCTGACCTCAGCTTGACATAGTCTTAAAGATTGAAGGTTTAGATAACATTATTCTCTATCTGTTATTATTTTTCAATGACATTTTATGTAATGATTATGTAGTGCTCTAGCTGTTTTTAGTTAGAGATTTACTACATTCTAGTCGTTTACATTTTTGGTAATTTTCATATTTAATTTTGGAAAACTTTGTTTAGGAGTTTTACAACTCTGCATCTTATTTGATTCAGTTTTATTTGGTATTATTCCTTATGTGCATGTCTTTTACATCTCTGAATTCTATTTATTTCGGGTTAAGATAGTTTTTCTTGCGGTGCACATCTTTACCAACTCTAAATTTTATTTGATTCGGTTTGAGATTTTGTTTTCCGTATAATGCATGTTTTTTGTTGAAGTCATGATATTTTTTTAAAATTTTTAATTTACAGCACATAATCCCTTTTTAGGTATCAAGATCCCATTTGTTTTAGTACATTAAAATTCTTGCATGAGATATCTCTACATGTTTGGTAATTTTGTGGTCTTGATTTGTTATGGGTCGTGCTGAAAGGCCAGTTCAACACTCACGTCATCAATTACATGGTGTATCTTTATTTTTTTGAAATAATTTACTTGGCATATCTAGTTGTTTGTACAATTAACAAAAAATATCTATTATTTAAGATAAATTAAAGAAAATATATTTTTTTAAAAAAATCTTATAAAAATAATAAGGATGATTGTGAAAATTAAAAAATTCAAAAAAAAAATACAAAAACAACAATTTCCAATTGGACAGGCAAGACATAATGAATAGGGGAATATCATTTCATGCAATAATTATTGTTAATAAATCAATACATATTTGCAAATATTTGTTCAATATTTTAAATTTTAATTGACAAATATTCATTTGAGTAAGGAGTATACCGTCAATGACAATGCAAATATAGATCAACACCGTGAACTTAGTATTTGTCTATCCGGTTTAAATTCTTACAACATCCATAAAATCCATCTTGCAAGATCATATTTTCTTGTTTAACATCAAGGACCCAAAGGGGCATTGATAATGACATCAAGATAACCGTATGGCAATTTTTCGATTTAGAGCTAGATAACTAGAAATTGGAGACCGAAAGTAACCACCTTTCCTGATTCGTTTTTGTATTGGAGACCGTGACCGAGACAGATAATTGCTTGTCCAATTTCCCACAACCAAAATCCTACGAGTTAGAAATAAAGCATTATAGTGAAGTTATTTTTTTAGAGATAATAAGCGAGACCCAAGAACTGTCATTGGTAGTGAAAAGAAATTTGAAGTCATCAGATTCAAGGTATAACTTGATGGAAATTGTTGTGCACAACTGTTGTTCCAAAAAAAAAAGATTTCATGTAAGTCTCATGTGAATAAAATCATGAGTTAAGATACTATCTCGTTTACTTTACAAATTCTATGGTCAAATCTATGTTAGTTAAGTTTTATATATTTTTATATATCATTATATATGATCAAATGCATTCAATTAAAGGTAAGTCCCGCGTGAATAAAATCACGGGCTAATGTATCGTCTCGAAACTATCACACACACTATTTTATTTATTATGCACTAAATCGGGGATATTCACATAAACAGGCTCCCTACTATCAAGGTAGTGACAGTGCTGTGTACATATTACCCTCCCAGACATCCCTGTAGACCGGTTTAATTAGATACGTGTGATTTGGTTTACCATACTGTCATTAAAAAGAAAAATTAAATATTATGATATGACACTTTTTAGTTTTTAGAGAATCTTGGGTCGTGGACAGCTATCCTGTTGGGCCACGCAAAATTGATCTACCTTTCACTTTTATGGCTGAAATAAACATTATTATATAATACTTTTTAATTTTTAGAGCATTCTGAGCCGTGGAAAGCTCTCCTGCTGGGCCACGCAAAATTGTCTTTCTTCCACTTTTATGGCCGAAGCAGATTGAAAAAAAGATTCAGGAACATCCCCTGATTCATTTAAAAGAAAAGTACCAGTACTATCAACTTATTTTATTTCCTTTTTTTCGGAACTTATTTTGTTTCTTTATTTGTACTTGTTAATATACATTCGTCATTGAAAAAAAATATGCTGAAATATATCATTTATAATTTGTTCTAAATTATTTAAAATATAGAATTATAAATCATAAAAAATTTAAGAAAAGTCATTTCACGTCAAATTTTAAGTGCATTTTTTAATTTCATTGTATTTCAATAATAATTTTTTTGTTTTAATATTTTATTTATTTTAATATAGTACCTACTAGTTCAGCAAGATAGCATGATAAATATTTATTATGTTGAAGGCGGATATAAAAACAATTTAAATAAAAGTTGTACAATAAAACCTAAAAGTCTCCATATGCAACAAAATGTGGGTGCTGTGAGCGGACGTGAAAAAAAAGTCTATTGAGCCAGTAGAAATGGATCAGTTCAGGTCCTGAGAAGAAAGACTCTAAGAGAAAATCCGTTCAGCCTCAAGAAGAAGAAGGAAGCAGGAAGCAGAAGTAGACAAAGACAAAGAAGATATAGAGTATATGTTCAGGCTAGAGGAACACTTCTTTGTAATTTGTGTTGTAAGAAATCTGGAAATGAATATGTAATCCAGAATGTATTTAATATCTTTATTTATTTTTATAGTTCGTACTTTTTCTTATTATCAGTTGAGTTATCCTTAAGGATTTGCTTGTCGAACTCTAACAATCAAATAGGGGGAGATTGTAAAGCATAATGTAATGTAACATGTAATCGAAGATTTATAACTAACATGAAACAAAAATAGATAAATATTATTAAACGGTGAAGTACAGGAACCCTTCAGATGAAGAGAGGATAAACACAAATAACCAAATGATGTGATTGATTCATTAAGCTCTCCTACAGATCAGGGGAAGAAGTTCATTACTATGTTCAAGCAGTCATGAAGAATAAGACATCAAGAGGCTTTAAGTATCAGCTGCATGTATTGACTTCAAGTATTACAAAGCAAGGGTTCAGTGAAAGAAGCAGTGGATAAACTTCAGTATGTATCAACTCAGAATCATAAGACAAATTGAGTCAGGATCCTCTCAAGGCTAGTTGTTTGTGAAACAGACCAGTGCACCAAACATCAGCATTTGAAGGAAGTATTTTATTTCAATTAACAGAAGAAAAATGATTGATACACTGAAGAGTGACTTGACAAAGAACCAAAAATATTCTAAGTAAAGACACTAAGGAACCCCTGTCGCCACAGGAGAAGTAACCATATAGGATTTGCTCTAAGGCACCTCTATCGCCACAGAAGGTGTTAGAACAAATTGCTTAAGGTAATACAGGGAAAGTTTGTCACCACAGAGGCTATACAGCAGAAGATGTCGCCACAGAGCTTGTCACCACAGAGTGTTATAAGACAAACTGTTGCCACATATCTGTCGCCATAGAGGCCATACAGGGTGATTGTGTCGCCACAGAGCTGTCGTCACAAAGGCTATACCGAGGAACTTTGTCACCACAGAAGGTGTTGTTCACTGAGTTAAATGCAGCAAAGTTAAATGATTTGTGTGGATATGAATTGGCCAGCTGTTCATTTAATTTTGAAAGACTACAAAACTGAAGTGAATGTAATTCAATTCAGCGAGTTATCTTCTTCAGCAAACACAGATAGTTTACGAGAGCTCCATTAAAGCTTTAATTTATTATCCTTGTAAACAGAATGTTATGCTGCTGAATTTATTATTGTTAATTTTAATTTTACACAGACATCATAGAGTCTCATCTTTAATGGTATTTATCAAAATGTGTTTATACAAAAAAGTAGTGCATGAACAATTTAGAGGGGTGTATTCAATCAAGATTTTTAAATATTTTCAAAATTTATGGATATTCAATTTAGATTTTGAAAAATCATTCAAAATCCTGAGGTATTCAATTTGGATTGTAAAAAATTCATTAAAATCTGAGTATTTTTAATACAGATTTAAAAAAATCCAATTCTTAAGTTATTCAATTTGGATTTTATAAATTCCAGATGGCATTCAAAACTCCATGGATTTTATTTTATTTAAAAAATAAGTTGATTTTGATTGATTTTATAGTATAATTCTAATCTTTTAAAATATCTCCAAAATACATGAGATTTTGAAGGATTTCTAAACAAAATCATAAATAAACATTAGAATGTTATGCATGTTTAGTAACCAGGCCCTCTAAAATTTTAAGATATTCTCTCTACTGAATCTTATAATATTATTATAACACCCTCCCACTTAAAAGCTAGAATTTGAACCCGAGTTCGAGCGGGATCTGATATATTGTCAAATAATCAGCTCATCCGAAAGTTTAAGATATTAAAGTAACGTATCAACTAAATCTCATAATATTTTTCTAAGAAAGCACTAAAATTACTGATATGGTACGTAAAATAATGAAGGAAATAGTTTAAGAAAAAAATTAGTATCCCGTTGGATCTTTCCGGATATAAAACGGTACGTTTATTTGTAAAAACCGATCCAAACGGTATCGGTTTTCGGGATAATTATCCAAATCAGTACAATTTGTACTGCGGTCTTGGTCTCAGCGCCTGGTTACACGTATTACGAAGTGATAATTATCATAGTTTAATAAAAAGCTCCTGTTTATCAAAAATACGGGTTTTATTGATTTACCGAAACGAATATTGTATCGAAAATATTGCGCCGGGACCCGCGCAGGACAAACCATACGCCGGATTGAAAAAGTCGAAACATGGAAAATGCTCGGAATATTACAATTAGGTTAGGAAGGAGTTCTCGAAAGAGTTTCGGGTTCCAAAAACGTAACAACGGTTGACGTCGGTTGGTTCCCGTTTTTAAAAAATAGATTTTAATTACCCGGAAAATGATTTTAGAAATTTCAGATGATTCTTATAAATCCATAAACCAACATAAAAATAATTAGGAAGATATGACAATTATCTATATTTTATTTTGGACATATAAAAATTAAAATACTCAATTAATATTATTTTTGAATAACCAAGTACAGATAACACTTTAACAATTAACTCACAAAATAGATACTGAACACACATAATAATTATATAATAGTAAAAATAATTACACGATATATCCCGGATATTACACTGTATATCATCACAGTTAATGCAATAATCCTTACCTTTGAGAGAGAAGGCAATAGTCATATCTGTGGAGTTGAACTCTGCAGTTGTCCAAATCTCCTCAATTACCTCACAGTAAATGGTTGGGGCTTCCAGCATTGCATGGCTTAGTTTGCAGTTTTTGATGAAGTCCATCATCTTGTGATAGTCAGTATGGGCTTCATTATTTTCAACCAAGGCTATGAAATTGTTCTTTTCATAAACAAATCCAGACGGAGACATAATTTTGACTACTGGTGCCATTGTTGTGAGTAGAGGTTGCAGAGAAAAACTTGAGAGTTTTGGGAGAGAAGGAGAATAAAAATTGCAAGAAAGCGTAAAGTGAAAATAAGAAATCAATGGGCTTTTATACTTTCTTGAATTAAAACATAAATAAAATGATTAAATGATACTTTTAAATAAATTACAGCTGTTTAAGAATAAAGAAAGCTGTAGAAATTCTAAAAACTGCCTTTAATACAAATATATACAACAGTGTATATCTGTATCAACGGTTGAGTAAAAGAATCAACGGCTGTGACTCACTTAAAGTAACTGATGTGACACTTCAACGGATAAGGTAAATAGTTATCCGTTGATGATCAACACTATTTTATCCGTTGAGGGATAAAATTACCAGAAATGTATTTGTCTTTCAACGGATAATGAACATCCGTTGATAGAAAAATTTTGGCATTCAACGGATAAGGAATATCCATTGATAGAATAAGTTTTTACTTAAAGCCAATTTTGTTCTTGCAGGAAATTCATTTCAGGCTTCTGGGCAGATTATAAAGAGGACATAAATTTATGAATAATTAAGCATACCTAGCTCACTTACTAATCTTGTGAATGTTGATTCATCAAGTGGCTTGGTAAATATGTCTGCAATCTACTTTTCACTTGGAAAAAAATGAAGTTCCACTGTACCTTTCATCACATGTTCCCTAATGAAGTGGTACTTGATGTCAATGTGCTTGGTTCTTGAGTGCTGTACTGGATTTTCAGTAATGGCAATGTCACTTGTGTTGTCACAGAATATAGGAATTTTGTCAACAGTTAATCCATAGTCAAATAGTTGATTCCTCATCCATAGCATATGTGCACAGCAACTACCAGCAGCAATGTACTCAGCTGCAGCTGTTGATGTAGAAACAAAATTTTGCTTCTTGCTGAACCGTGACACAAGCTTGTTCCCTAGAAATTGACAGGTTCCAGTTGTGCTTTTCCTGTCTATTTTGCAGCCTGTATAATCTACATCTGAGTAGCCAATTAGATCAAAACCAGACTCTCTAGGGTACCAAATTCCTAGATTTGGAGTCCCTTTGAGATATCTGAAGATTCTTTTAATAGCCACTAAGTGAGATTCTTTAGGGTCAGCTTGAAATCTAGCACAGAGACATGTAGAAAACATTATATCAGGTCTACTAGCAGTTAAATATAAAAGTGAGCCAACCATGCCTCTATAACTTGAAATGTCCATAGACTTTTCAACCTTGTTTAGTTCAAGCTTGGTGGCAGTGGCCATGGGAGTTTTTGCAGGTGAACAGTCCATTAAGTCAAACTTCTTTAAAAGATCATAAATGTATTTAGTTTGACTAATGAAAATTCCACCACTGACTTGTTTAACTTGTAAACCAAGAAAATAAGTTAGCTCTCCCATCATGCTCATTTCATATTTACTTTGCATTAACTTGGCAAACTTTTTACAAAGCTTATCATCTGTAGATCCAAATATAATATCATCTACATAAATTTGAACAAGTATTTTAGAGCCATTAACATTTCTAAAGAAAAGAGTTTTGTCAACAATACCTCTTGTGAAGTGATTATCTAGAAGAAATTTTGACAAAGTCTCATACCAGGCTCTAGGTGCTTGCTTTAGTCCATAGAGTGATTTCAACAGATAATACACATAGTCTGGAAAGTTTGGATCTTCAAATCCTGGAGGTTGGTTTACATAAACTTCTTCCTGCAATTCCCCATTTAGAAATGCACTCTTGACATCCATTTGATAGACTTTGAAATTGGCATGGGCTGCATAGGCTAGAAAGATTCTGATGGCTTTAAGTCTGGAAACTGGAGCAAATGTCTCATCAAAATCTATTCCCTCTTGTTGAGAATAGCCTTTAGCAACCAATCTGGCTTTATTCCTTATGACAATGCCATTTTCATCCATCTTGTTTCTGAATACCCATTTTGTGTCAATATAACTCTTGTTCTTTGGCTTGGATACCAGCTTCCATACTTTGTTTCTCTCAAATTGGTTTAGCTCCTCTTCAATTGCTAAAATCCAATCTGGATCCAATAGAGCTTCTTCTATTCTCTTAGGTTCCTCCTGTGATAGAAAGCTACTATATAGACATTCATCTTGAGTAGCCCTTCTAGTTTGCACTTTAGATGTAGCATCACCAATGATCAGTTCAAAAGGGTGATTCTTGGTCCATTTCCTTTGAGATGGTAGATTAGCTCTAGATGAGGTTGCCTCTGTATTGTCATGATGTGAGATAGAATGTTGATTGGTTGAAACTCCCCCTGAGTTTTTGATCCTTTGAAAGGAATTGGGAGCTCTATCAACTGATGAAGTGAATTGATTATCCGTTGACAGACTGTTATCAATGGATGCTTCATTGTGAACTTCAACGGCTGATGCACTTTGTCTTTCAACGGATGCTGAATTGCTTCTTTCAACGGAAGCTGAATTATGACTTTCAACGGATGTAGCATTTTGTGCATTATCCAAAGGCAGATTTTGAATTCTTCTTGAGATCCCTTCTTCATCATTCTCATCTTCACTATCATCATAATATATCTCAATATTGTCAAATTTGAGTCCTTCATGATGTCCCTCATCTGTTAGTCCATCAATCTTTTTATCATCAAACACAACATGCACAGATTTCATGACAATGTTGGTTCTTAGATTGTAGACCCTATATGATTTTCCAGCAGAATAACAAACAAATATTCCTTCATCAGCCTTTGCATCAAACTTCCCTTTGTGATCAGATTGATTCCTTAAGATGTAACATTTGCAACCAAAGACATGCAGAAAGTTTAAAGTTGGTTTTCTTCTCTTGAATAATTGATAGGGAGTCATGCCTTTTGCCTGATTGATTAGAGAAATATTCTGAGTGTAACATGCACAGTTAACAGCCTCAGCCCAAAAGTAAGTTGGGAATTTTGACTCTTTAAGCATTGTCCTTGCAGCTTCAATTAGTGATCTGTTCTTCCTTTCCACCACACCATTTTGTTGTGGAGTTCTTGGAGCTGAGAACTCATGCATGATCCCATTTTCTTCACAGAACAACTTAATGGTTGAATTCTTGAACTCAGTTTCATTGTCACTCCTAATATTCCATACTTTGAAATCAGGATGATTGTTGACTTGCTTGATATGATTGATTATGATTTCACTAGCTTCATCCTTTGATCCAAGAAAATAAACCCATGAAAACTTTGAGAAATCATCTACAATCACTAGGCAATATCTTTTCCTTGAAATTGACAATACATTGACTGGTCCAAAAAGATCCATGTGTAGCAGTTGTAATGGTTCATCAATTGCAGATTCAAGCTTCTTACTGAATGATACTTTCTTTTGCTTTCCTTTCTGACAAGTATCACACAGTCCATCCCTTGTGAATTCTACTAGAGGCATTACTCTAACTAAGTCCTTTTTGACTAGATCATTCATTGTCTTGAAATTCAGATGGGACAGCTTCTTGTGCCATAGCCAACTTTCAACTAAACTTGCTTTGCTGAGAAGACAAGTAATAGATTCTGCATCTGTAGAGTTGAAGTCATCTAAATACACATTCCCTTTTCTAACTCCAGTTAGAACCACTTTATTGTCCTTCTTACTTGTGATAATACAGGCTTCAGAATTGAAGGAAACAGTATTCCCTCTGTCACATAGTTGACTGATGCTCAATAAGTTGTGTTTGAGACCATCAACCAATGCAACTTCATCAATGATGACATTTTCTTTTGAAATCAAGCCATATCCCATAGTGAATCCTTTGCTGTCATCTCCAAAGGTTATGCTAGGGCCAGCTCTCTCCTTAAACTCTGTGAGCAGGGTGAAATCTCCCGTCATGTGTCTTAAACAGCCTGAAAGGAATATGTCCTAAGTCCAATCATGAATTAGGATTTAGGAATAACTTCCTATGTAATCTGTTTTGATTTCATTGATATTAATAAAAGACTTGTTTTGTTTTTATTACGGGCTCTATCTATTTGAGTGTTTAAATAAGATATAACATAGTTTAGAGTAAAGCTTTTATGGATTATGATGAGATCATAATAGTGAGACCTAAAAGATGATAACTCTAAACTTAAATATTTCCTGGTCGTAGGATTACTAACTGGTAATTAATAATCCGCAGAGATCGGTACATACTATGCTTGCTTCATTATGAAGGATGTCTGTTCTCATAGATATTTGTGTGGTGACACTATAGCTAGTATGTAGGTGCTTATTGTGGAATAAGTTCACTGAATATGACTCGCACAGCTGAACAACTGATGGAGTTCACTCACGTGTCAGCAGTTGTTCATATAGTGATAGTTGTGCAAGTATCCTTAGACTTGAGGTCATCATAGTCATTTTATGTACACTGAACTATGCTTTGGTTTAGTTCTTAGTCTTCAGGGACAATTATTAGGGCTCTTCTGGGTATAGTAATTTGTACACGAAGATAGTGTATGATCAATAAAGGATCTACCCCTTCCAGTGAAGGAAGCGAATGTTCAAGGCTGATCCACTTAAGCTAGTTCAGGAATCTCTGGCTAGAGTGAATGAAATTAGAAAGGAGTTTCTAATTTGCATAGAACTACGCATAGTAAATGGTAAGCAAGTGATTAAATTAGATAGGCTTGACACGAGATCCATGCCTTGTATTTAATCGGGACATTGTAGGGTAGAAGGAGTTTATTGTACGGTAACTATTCACTGAATAGGTTCTTGGTATTCTAAGCAGTGAATTCATATTATCCGGATAGTCGCGATATGCTGAGAAGTATCCCTCACGATGTAGAATAAATGCGATTAATTAATTAATCATATTTAATAAATTAGAGAATTTATATAAATAATGATAAAATAGTTTTATTATTATTTATTTCTACTACCGGCTTAATATTGAACCTACAGGGTCACACCATAAAAATAGAATGATTTAATGGTGGAGGAATTAATTAATAATGGCTAATAATTATTTATTTATGAAATAAATGATTAATTGGCAAATTTAATAATTAATTAAATGAGATTTAATTGATTATAAATTAATTAAGAAAAGTTCTTAATATTATTAATTAAATGATTTAATTTTTGAAAATTAAATCAAGAGAGAGAATTATTTCTAAAGTGTTTAGAAAAAGGATTAATAATTAAAAGGTGTTTTAATTATTAATGAGAATAATAAATGGGATAATAATAATAATATTTATGGGAAAATTTCAGCTGAAAATTTTGCCTATAAATACACTATTATAGACCCTATTTTTATTCCAACCATAAAGAACCCCAAAACCCCAAAAAGTTTAGAAAACCCAATTCTCTCTACCTTCTTCCTCCTCCTTAACATTGTTTTCTTGGTGGATACCGGTGGAGTGCATCACACTTGAGGAGCAACTGCTAAGGATCTCTAATCGTTGTCTCCGAATTATTTTAAAGGTTAGATTCGATCCCGCGAATTTTTATTCATGATCTGTATGCTTTTATTTGGATTTTATGTGTGTAAAAGTGTTTTACCATGTCCCCGCTGCGTTTAAAATCCAACAATGGTATCAGAGCCTAGGTTGTATGCATATAGATCTGTGGTAAAAATTTCAGAATTTTATGTGCTTGTATGAATTAATTATGATTTTTACAAGTTATATCATGGTTTAATTTTGTCTGATGAGAAATCGTTTCTCTGAATAATTTTGAATGTTGATCTGGGTTCTACAAGTGTTGTAGATCGTCTAGGTATTTTTTTCATAATTTTATGATGTATAGATTTTTTATTATGAATTTTTGAAGATCTTGTAATTAAATTCGTAATTAAATAAAGATATATATATATGAATTGTAAGTATGTATGTATATATCTACTCTGCTACTGTTACTGTGCTGTTGGCACGGAGAAAGAAGACAGGTGAAGTACGATGCACGCTGATCGAGAAAAGGCGGCGGCTGCTGCAAAAGAAAAAAATAAAAAATATAAGGGTGTCGCGCATTCCGGGAATGCGTTACACACCTGTGGCGCATTCACGGAATGCGTTACACCTTTTAATTGGTTAAAAGGGTAGTAACGCATCACCGAAATGCGTTACAGGGCTTGTAACGCGTTCCTGTAATGCTTTACAGCCCGACTGTTTACATTAAAATTAATTTTCTGGGAGTTTCGTAACTCCGTTTTGGGCGTGCAATATACCGTTGGATTCGTTTTTCCGAGACGGATCTAATAGAGTGATCAATTTTAGTTTATATAAAAGTTTTGAACTGTTTATATTTCCATGAAGTGTTTTAAAGCTGTTTTTGACTGTTTTTAATTACTTTTAAATGCTTCATGTGATACATAGAGATGTATAATGCTTAGACCAATATGCTAGATGATGTAACATGCCTCTCTTGATGTTTATTCATGTTGATATATATGATATATGCTTAGTTTATCATGCGATGATAGATTTAGGTGAACTTAAATGAACATAAGGCGTTTGTTAGACAACCTAGTATAGTGAAATTATTTCATAACCTTAATAACAATATTATGAATACAATCATGAGATTCTTGTGTTTGTGAAATATGTAATTGAATATGAATTTTCGATATGAGAGAAAGGATGATTCTGTCAACAACAGATTTCTATCTGTAAGAAAGGGTTATTAAGTGACGCCTCTTGACAATGCTCCACCCGATCTGGGAATCATCTGATTATTGATTATTGATTTGAAATATTTAATTTAAAAGGAAGAATTTCTTTATAATATGATTATGATTGTAACGTAATATAATCCCTCTAAAATTAAATAATATCAAGTAGTAATTGGCCAATGATACAACGGACTTGTGTCGGTCATAGCCTTCCAACATGATAGAAAAGTAGTTTTTATTTTTTAATCATTGTCGGTTCGTGCTACAGCCGAGGGCTTTGATTTCGAAATAAGAAATACTTGTCTATTACATAGAGATGTGTACATTGAATAAGAATCTAAAGGCCGGTATGTGCTACAGCCGTGGGCCTTTGGGGACTGATTCAACTGTACGGAATATTGGGTTAGACTTGACTTAGAATATTGAGTTTGTCGTGCTACAGCCGAGACTCAATTATTCAAGAGGCTAAAGTTTGATTAGGGAATAACATAAGATGTAATTGACAAGAGTTGTCTGCCTATTGAACATTACATGGCGGTTCGTGCTACAGCCGGGGTCGTGTAATGGAATGTAGGATCCTTATTCCCACTAGCATTATGAATGCTTAATTTTTCACGTAGGGGGTTGAATAAATTAGATAAACTAGTGGGAGCCACTTATGAATAAAGACCTAATTCATATAGTGTTTTGAAATAAAATCGAATATTTGCTAAGTGTTGTTATGTGTTTATCATTTACAGATTTACTTTGTACGTTATGTCTTCTGCACTATCACTCAGGAGCATACTAGATGCTCACAAATTGACTGGTCCTAATTATGCTGACTGGCTTCGAAACTTGAGAATTGTTCTCAGGATTGAGAAGCTGGAATACGTGATTGACTCACCTAAGCCTACTGAACCTGGTAGTGATGCACATAATGATGGACATGTTGTGTATCGTAGGTGGATAAATGATGTAAATGTTGCTCAATGCATCATGCTAGCTTCCATGAACATTGAGCTACAGAAGTAACATGAGCATATGGATGCTCACACTATCCTCATGCATCTACAAGAGTTGTATGATGTGGCAGGGAGGACAGCTCGATATGAGATATTGAAGGAGTTGTTCGGTTGTAGGATGTCTGAGGGATCATCTGTGAATGACCATGTACTTAAGATGATCAATTTGATTGAACGTCTTGGACAACTTGGTTTTGCCATGGATGGGGAGCTGAGCCAAGACTTCGTCTTGCAATCGCTTCCGAGTTCGTTCTCGCAGTTTGTTGTGAACTTTCACATGAATAAGTTGGATGTCAGCCTGCCTGAACTCCACAACATGTTGAAGACTGCGGAATCGAATTTCCCCCCTAAGAAGAGTTTTGTTTTTCTAATTGGTGAAGGTTCCAATCCTAAGAAAATGAAAAGGAACCCTTCCAAGAAGAAGAAAGTAGGTGAGAAAATGCCGGTTCCACCAAAAGCTGAAGACCCCGAGAGCAAAGTTGTTTGCTTTCACTGTAACAAGGTGGGGCACTGGAAGAGGAACTGCAAGGTTTACCTTGCAGAATTGAAGAAGAAGAAGGGTAGTGAGACTACCGCTTCTGATTCAGGTATGTTCATGATAGAAGTGAATATGTCATTAAATCAAATTTCTACTTGGGTATTAGATACCTCCTGTGGTTCTCAAATCTGCAATTTGTTGCAGGGACCAAGGAGAAGTAGGACTCTTGAGGAAGAGGAGGTGATTCTACTGATGGGAAATGGAGCAAGAGTTGCTGCTGAAGATGTAGAATCATTTCATTTATATATGCCTACGGGCAAGACTATTATTTTAAATAATTGTTATTTTGTTCCCTCGATTGTGAGGAATATTATTCCCATGTTAGACTTGGCTGGATTTTCATTTATTATTGAGAATAATGAATGTTCTATTCTTAGAGATAATATTCTTTATGGACGTGGTACTTTAAATAATGGTCTGTATAAATGTGACATAATTTACTTCAGATTGAACAAACTAATAAAAGAAAAGGGATGATGAAAATCTCACTTTATAGTGGCACTGCAGTCTCCATTTAGTAGACATGGAGAGAGAACTGCAAATTTGCTAGGAATGGTACACACAGATGTATGTGGACCAATGTCTACGCAAGCCATGTGTGGATTTTCATACTTCATTACTTTCATAGATGATAGATCTAGATTCAGATATGTGTTTGATGAAACACAAGTCTGAAGCCTTTGAAAAGTTCAAAGAGTATAAGTATGAAGTGGAGAAACAAACCAAATATAGTATTGCAATTCTTCGATTAGATCGAGGTGGTGAATACTTTAATGGAGTGTTTCTAGATTATCTCAAAGTAAATGGTATAGTCTCACAGTGGACTCCTCCAGATTGGTATCTGAAAGGAGAAATCGAACTTTGTTAGATATAGTTCGGTCCATGATGAGCTATGCAAATCTTCCAGTATTCCTATGGGGTGATGCATTGGAAACCTCAGCATATTTACTGAATAAGGTGCCTTCCAAAATCTGTTCCTCAAACTTCGTATGAGATATGGAAAGAAAGGAAACTGAGTCTTAAACACGTTAAGATTTGGGGATGTACAGCTTATGTCAAGAAAGTTGACCCAGATAAGCTGGAATATCGATTCGTAAAATGTAGTTTTGTGGGATATCCTAAAGAGACTTTAGGGTATTACTTTTACACCGATCATCGGGTGATTGTCTCCAGACATGCTACCTTCTTGGAAAAGGAGTTTATCCTTGAAGGAAATAGTGGGAGCAAAATTGAACTTGATGAAGTTCAAGAAGCACAAACTACTATGGATCAAGTCGAAACACTTATTTTGACTGAACAACCTTCTGTGGAACAACCCATTCGTAGATCAGGGAGAGTGTCTCGCCAACCTGAGAGGTAATATGGCCTTGTCATTGAGAATGACAATGAGTTGTCGATCATAATGAGGCTATGAGTAGTGTTGACTCAGAGAAATGGCATAGTGCCATGAAATCCGGAATGGAATCTATGTATACGGTATACAAAAGATAGATTATAGCAGATGGTCAGGTGGAGACCTATAAGGCCAGGCTTGTGGCAAAAGGATTCAAACAAAGGCAATGGATTGACTTTAATGAAACCTTTTACCTGTAGCCCTGTTAAAATCAGTTCAGATTTTGCTTGCAATTGCTGCTTACTACGACTATGAGATCTGGCAATTAGCTAGATGGTTTTCTTTCCAAGAGAAATGAAAACCTAGTGTGTAAGCTACTGCGAACCATATGTGGTTTAAAGCAAGCTTCTCGTAGATGGAATATCCGTTTTGGTGAGACAATCAAAGAGTTTGATTTTATCAAAAATGTAGATGAACCATGTGTCTACAAAAGGGTTAGTGGGAGCGCGGTAACATTTCTTATATTGTATTGAATTAGAGTTGACACACATAACAACATAGCAGATCCACTCACAAAGCTACTTTATGAAAGTCACTTTGATCGTCATAAAGACAAGATGGGTATTAGATACTAGAGTGATTGACTTTAGTACAAGTGGGAGATTGAAAGGAATATGTCCTAAGTCCAATCATGAATTAGGATTTAAGAATAACTTCCAGTGTAATCTGTTTTGATTTCATTGATATTAATAAAAGACTTGTTTTGTTTTTATTACGGGCTCTATCTATTTAAGTGTTTAAATAAGATATACCATAATTTAGAGTAAAGCTTTTATGGATTATGATGAGATCATAATAGTGAGACCTAAAAGATGATAACTCTAAACTTAAATAGTTCCTGGTCGTAGGATTACTAACTGGTAATTAATAATCCGCAGAGATCGGTGCATACTATGCTTGCTTCATTATGAAGGATGTCTGTTCTCATAGACATTTGTGTGGTGACACTATAGCTAGTATGTAGGTGCTTATTGTGGAATAAGTTCACTAAACATGACTCGCACAGCTGAACAACTGATGGAGTTCACTCACGTGTCAGCAGTTGTTCACATAGTGATAGTTGTGCAAGTATCCTTAGACTTGAGGTCATCATAGTCATCTTGTGTACACTGAACTATGCTTTGGTTTAGTTCTTAGTCTCCAGGGACAATTGTTAGGGCTCTTCTGGGTATAGGAATTTGTACACGAAGATAGTGTATGATCAATAAAGAATCTACCCCTTCCAGTGAAGGAAGCGAATGTTCAAGGCTGATCCACTTATGCTAGTTCAGGAATCTCTGGCCAGAGTGAATGAAATTAGAAAGGAGTTTCTAATTTGCATAGAACTACGCATAGTAAATGGTAAGCAAGTGATTAAATTAGATAGGCTTGACACGAGATCCATGCCTTGTATTTAATCGGGACATTGTAGGGTAGAAGGAGTTTATTGTACGGTAACTATTCACTGAATAGGTTCTTGGTATTCTAAGCAGTGAATTCATATTATCCGGATAGTCGCGATATGCTGAGAAGTATCCCTCACGATGTAGAATAAATGTGATTAATTAATTAATCATATTTAATAAATTAGAGAATTTATATAAATAATGATAAAATAGTTTTATTATTATTTATTTCTACTACCGGCTTAATATTGAACCTACAGGGTCACACCATAAAAAGAGAATGATTTAATGGTGGAGGAATTAATTAATAATGGCTAATAATTATTTATTTGTGAAATAAATAATTAATTGGCAAATTTAATAATTAATTACATAGATTTAATTGATTATAAATTAATTAAGAAAAGTTCTTAATATTATTAATTAAAGGATTTAATTTTTGAAAATTAAATTAAGAGAGAGAATTATTTCTAAAGTGTTTAGAAAAAGGATTAATAATTAAAAGGTGTTTTAATTATGAATGAGAATAATAAATGGGATAATAATAATAATATTTATGGGAAAATTTCAGCTAAAAATTTTGCCTATAAATACACTATTATAGACCCTATTTTTATTCCAACCATAAAGAACCCCAAAAACCCAAAAAGTTTGGAAAACCCAATTCTCTCCACCTCCTTCCTCCTCCTTAACATCGTTTTCTTGGTGGATACTGGTGGAGTGCTTCACACTTGAGGAGCAACTGCTAAGGATCTCTGATCGTTGTCTCCAAATTATTTTAAACGTTAGATTCGATCCCTCGAATTTTTATTCATGATCTGTATGCTTTTATTTGGATTTTATGTGTGTAAAAGTGTTTTACCATGCCCCCGCTGCGTTTAAAATCCAACACAGCCACTGTCCAAGTATATAGATTCCTTCTTTTTCCCTGCACACAACAAAATCAATCAAGTTGATTTTGGTACCCAAGTTTCCTTGGGTCCAGCCTTGTTAGTCTTTTTCCTAGACTTCATTCCTCCTGCATCTTTTGACTTAGGTAACTTTGGGTCAACTTTGGTCTCAGATGTAGTTGGTTGAAGTGTAGAGTTAGTAACAGAATCATTTAGCACATTTGACTGAGTTTGATAAGGCATAGATTGTACAAACATGTTATTCCATATATGCATACTGAATGCAGTAAAGTAAGGATTTTTAATATATGGCATGTTTGCAAAATGTGCATGGGGATTCTGATGAGACATAACAGGCATGACATGCAGAGGTGACATAGACATGTTAGGCATGGAGGGATTTGAAGGCATGGGAGCATTCTTAACAGATTTGTAGTTATCAGATAGATGATTAACACTTTTACAATGCACACAGCTTTTTCTAGGAGCATACCTATCAGGTGTGTAATTGTTATATTTATTAATCCCTACCTTCCCATTCCTTTTAGATTTTCTTTTAGTTTCCTTTTTATCCTCAACCAACTTAAGCCTATTTTTCAGCTAATCTAAAGTCATGTGTCTTATATTCAGCTTACTGGCATCTTTGGATGTGCTAGCTCCTTCTTTGACAAAGTTCTTGAAAGTTGAACCATCCTTCTTATTGAGATTTTTATTTTTAAAATTACTTGCCTATTTTAATTGATTAGCCTTCAACGGATGCTCTTTTTCTTCCTTCAACGGATAACTTTCATCATCCGTTGATTCCACATCCGTTGACAATCCATCAATTAATTCTAACTCCTTTTTGTTTTTCTTCCAGGCATCCTCACAGAATGATTCAATTCCCTGAACCTTGGCAATCTGAACACTAACATCCCTAGATGTTTTCCAGGCCTTGATTACCTCTTGCTCACTCTCTAACTGTTTAGAAAGAATTTCTACTTTCTTAACAGCTTCTTCTAGTTCACTCTCAACAGTCAAGCATTTAAGTTTAATCTTTTCAAGCTCAATTACCTGATCCTCTAACACAGCATTCCTATCACTTAAAAACACATTATTCTCTTTGATCCTAGTATTTTCTTTTGCTAGTGATTTAAGGGAAACTCGCAAATAATATAATTCATTGGACATATCATTTATGGCTTCATTGCATTCATTTTTAGAAAGCTGAGAGAGATCAGTAGTAATTACCTGGTTGCTTGATGAACTAGTTTCATTTTCATCAGAATTAGCCATCAGGGCTAGGTTGACATATTCCATATCATCATCTTCATTGACTCCATCTGCTGCCCAATCATCTTGAGTGAGAAAAGCTCTTTCCTTTTGTTTGAGCAAATCAAAATACTTCTTTTTGTAATCAACTTGCTCAAATTTCTTCTTATCAGATGTTGGCTTCCTACACTCACTTGCAAAGTGTCCACTAATGCCACAGTTATAACATTTGAACTTGGATTTGTCCACCATGTTTTTGTTTGGCTTAGTGAATTTTGTATTTTTCCTAAACTTCATCTTTGTAAACCTCCTGGACAGAAAAGCCAGATGTTCATCAACATCATCAGAGTCATCCTGACTGGAATTGTCTTAATCCTCCGCTACTTGCTCTTTACCCTTGCTTCATTCTGATTTGCTTGTGCCAATTTTGAGACTTGGCATTGTCTTCTTCTCATTCCTGGCTTCAATTTTCTCACTGTCAGCTACAAGTGCAACTGTTCCTCCTTTTCTCTTTCCCTTTTCCAGCAGCTCATCCTGCTCCATTTCAAGTTCATAAGTCTTCAAAATTCCATATAATCTTTCAAGTGTGAAGTTCTTATAATCTTGAGAATTTCTTAGAGAGACAGTCATAGGCTTCCATTCCTTTGGTAGAGACCTCCTAAATTTTAAGTTGGAATCCTTGACTTGGTACACTCTACCATACAGCTTCAATCCATTTAACAGTTTCTGAAATCTGTTGAAGGTATCATTTAATGATTCTCCTTCTTCAAAGTGAAAATATTCATACTGTTGAATAAGAAGCTGCATCTTGTTCTCTCTAACCTGCTCAGTACCTTCACAGATGATTTGTACAGTATCCCAAACTTCCTTTGCAGTTTGACTATTGATGACATTGTCAAACATATCTTGATCTAAGCCATTAAACAAAATTTTCATGGCTTTCTTGTCCTTGCGGATTTCTTCTATGTCTCTAATAGTCCATTCTGCTTTTGGCTTGGGAATGGACTGTCCAACAGCAACTGTTGCAGTAGCAGCTGTGGCCACTTTGTGAGGGATGTGAGGACCATTTTTAATACAGTTGATGTAGCTTTCATCTTGAGAAAGAAGATGTAAATGCATCTTCACTTTCCAGTGATGATAGTTATCTTTTTCCAGGACTCCAGAAAATGCAATGTGCTACAATACTAAACTTATTGCTAAGTAAAGCTACTCCTTCAATGGATAGCCAAGATGGTCTTATCCGTTAAGGCTACAAACACTAGATTTCTACTTAAGTGTTTTATCTCAGCCATTCAAGGACTTCAGTCCTGGGTGGTATTTCAAGAATAATAGACTTTATTGTCGAAGTCATTTCAAGGGCATTTTCTTTCGCCTTGTTATTTGAACCACGAGGACGTCCTCCTGGCCTAGACCCAGAAATTTGACCAGCACTACTTCCACCAGTCTGTTCAATATTGCTTCCATCAGTCTGAACCATTCCACCAGACTGGCCTTCAAAACTCATACCGTTACCATCTCCAAGATGACTAACATTACCTATACCATTACCAACATCAACATCGGATATTATAGTGTTTTGGAATGGATGAAGGTTGTGTTCTTCACTGTTGGGTAAAGTAGGATATGAGTAACCCGTCGAATTTTGGATAGGAATAGTAGTAAAAGAGTAATTCAATGAATTTGAAGAGTACTCAGGATTCATCTTTCGAATGATAAGCAATGATATAAAATACGGAGTGAAATATGCTTAGAGTTGTGGGTTGAAGCCCTTTTTATAATTAAATTTGATGTCCTCTCTCAAGAAAACAAAGATGCCATACAACTCTAAAAAAGTATTATTTTTCTTTCTTAGGAATCTGAATTTGAATAATAAATTATTATCATATTTACTAAAAGGGCCGAACAATCGCTAATATTTGACTCGTGAAATATTTATACCAATATACGATTATAGATGAATTTATAAATTTCAAATCGAAACATTAAACAAAAATACAACGTTCATTTACTTAAAATCGAATAGATATCAATGAGATAGATATTAGCACGACTAAATATTTAAATTTTTCTGATTGCGAAACAGAGAACATATCTAAACATTATGGTCTCTAAAGTAATTTTTTTCTTAAACTATTTCCTTCATTATTTTGTGTACCATATCAGTAATTTTAGTGCTTTCTTAGAAAAATATTATGAGATTTAGTTGATACCTTACTTTAACACCTTAAACTATCGGATGAGCTGATTACTTGACAATATATCATATCGCGGTCGAACTCGGGTTCAAATTCTTGCTTTTAAGTGGGAGGGTGTTATAATAATATTAAAAGATTCAGTAGAGATAATATCTTAAAATTTATATGGCCTGGTTACTAAACATGCATAACATTCTAATGTTTATTTGTGATTTTGTTTAGAAATCCTTCAAAATCTCATGTATTTTGGAGATATTTCAAAAGATTAAAATTGTACTATAAAATCCATCAAAATCCACTTATATTTTTAGATGAAATAAAATCCATGGAGTTTTGAATGCCATCTGGAATTTTTAAAATCCAAATTGAATACTTTAAGATTTTGATTTTTTTTTAAATCTGGATTAAAAACACTCAGATTTTAATGAATTTTTTACAATCCAAATTGAATACCTCCGGATTTTGAATGATTTTTCAAAATCTAAATTGAATACCCATAAATTTTGAAAATATTTAAAAATCTTGATTGAATACACCCCTCTAAATTGTTCATGCACAACTGTTTTGTATAAACACATTTTAATAAATACCACTAAAGACGAGACTCTATGCTGTATGTGTAAAATTAAAATTAACAATAATGAATTTATATTTATATTATTATTCATTCTCCAAAATCAACAAATTACTTAAAATTCACATTATTATTCAATGTCCAAAATTTAAATTGAATATACAATGTATTATTTCATTGATAGCTTTATGTTATAAGTTATTTTATAATATATTTTATCAAACTAATTTGAGATTTCACATTCTCTATGATTTTAGTGCCTCTGACTCATTCATTGCCACATTTCCTACTTTGTCTCTCCTAAAATAATTGTTGACTTTCAAGTAATTTGATAATTTAATTGTTAATTATGTTAATATTTTTGAAAAGTAGAACAATTTTTTGATAACTATTAATTTGGTTGATATGATTGAATAGAAGATGAATATGATAAAATAAATGGGACATAGGGACTAATATTATCAAACCATTTTGGATTATGGGTTATTGAGGTGGGTTGGATAACTGGATCAGGAATCTGATTTCGAATGGATCGGCTACAAGCCCAATATTTCTGCTGATATGGATAAAAAATATATCATAAAGACACATTAAATGTCACATTAATTACACTTGGGATTTTTGTCTGAAGTCCAGTATGGACATGTCTGGTCCAAACTCGTAGCAGACTCAAGACGGCGCATGTAGCCAAGACCCACCAGCAGAAGTCATCGAGGTCCACGAACATAAAATATTCATGGAATACGCCCAATACAACTGGAAGAGCAAATACATGTGTCCTAAACAGACTCAAAGTGGTACAAAGAAGGTTCTGGAGTTCCTTCCCTTATAGGACTCTTAATCACCATTTAAGTTGGATTAATTATTAACACACTGTGGTTTTCATTCCACAACATCTATAATTGCTTTGAATTTGGGGCTTTCGAGATAAATGAATTGGGCCTAAAAAAATGACTTCATTTGTACCTACATATTATATCTTTATTTTTGGCTAAGCATATTTATAGATTTTTTAAGGGCTCTTTTTAATTTTGACTTTTTATAAATTTATAATACATTATTTATATTGAACTCACTTAATATTTTTAAATACAATTAACCGTTATTCAAATTATCATTCAAAAATAATAATGTCTAAATTTTCTTTTCGTATATAAGAAGATGAGTCTTCACCTTCTTCGATGAATGTACTAGTATTTTTGCTTAATTTACTTTTATTTCCTTTACAACATAAAAAAATCAAAAGAATTAACAATATATTCTTTTTTATTATTTAAGAAATCTATACAAAATTATAATAGCCGGAATGTGATATAATTTTGTACCCTCATTTTGGTTTGGTTTGATTATCATATTGATCACGAAAGTCAATATTTATAATCAAGTTATCAATGTCGTTAAATTGAAATATTAAAAGAATGCACTACCCAAGTTATCATTTTCGAATCTTTCCAATAACAAATATATATTATTATTTACATATTATCTAAATTCTCCCACCAACAACCAACGTGTATAATTTTTATTTACAGTTATAAAAATACAAATAAACTCTCAAATTCTAGTTTTACAATATTTATAAATGTACAAATTAACATATACTACTTTATGATATTTGATTATTTGATTAAAATTATCATAATAAGGTTATAATTCTAAGTTAATTAGTTTTAATATGTTATTACGTATATTATATTTTATTAAAAACTGTAAATAATGTAAATTAAAAATATATATAAATGTTAATGAAGACCAGTATATCATACAGATTGTAAAGTTAATAACAAATCACACTGGTTGTAAAACTAAAAATAAATAATATTATACCCTACGTTTATATGTGCTTTGGGGATAAATTAATTGGGCCTAGGCCTAATTTGTAAGCGTGATTTCATATACTGACCATTTTCTTATGACCCATTCATTAGAGCATCCTCAATACTAAAAGCACATGCTACGTTCGTTGTTATGTAAATTATGCATCACTATTAGGCATAATTTTAGAAAATTAGAAATATGCATTTGTTAATTCTTAGGCTATCATTTAAATTAATCTACGTCATCTCCAGTTTTATAATCTCCTACTAGTGATGGTGCTTATGTTCCTCACTTTGACGATGATCTTTATGATTAAATTTAGTTATTATGTTTTTAATAAATTATGTACTCAATTTTTAAATTTAATTATGTTAACTTCTTCTGATTTCAATAAAATAAATTTATTTAAATTGTCAAGTCATACATTTCAAGTGATAATAATTTGACAATTAATGACTGGCTTCCATTGCCCAGTTGTGCTCCACCAAATCATTTTGAAGCATTGTATGAAAATAAGTTGATTCCAAGTTCTCAATACGATCCCAAAATGCTTGT
Organism: Apium graveolens; assembly: GCF_009905375.1. Taxonomy (NCBI): domain Eukaryota; kingdom Viridiplantae; phylum Streptophyta; class Magnoliopsida; order Apiales; family Apiaceae; genus Apium; species Apium graveolens. The sequence continues at coordinate 241,017,816 of NC_133656.1, forward strand.
TGATTTCTTCCATTTCTTTGTACTAGTGCAAAAGGAATTCGAACTCCATTACTATCTACTGGCCCATCATAAACCTGTGATGCTAATGGATTCCTTAGATCTTCTTCTACTGGCTCTATAAATTCTTCTTCCACAAATTCATCCTCGACTATCATGTTATGCAAAATGATGCAAGTCATCGTGATGCTTTTAAGTGTGGAACGTTTATGCATCTGAGCACCATGACGAAGAATAGCCCATCGAGATTGTAATATACCAAAACACCTCTCTACATCTTTGCAATAGGCCTCCTATTTCTTAGCGAACAATTTTTGTGATTGAGTGGCGGGATTTGATATGGGTTTTATAAATGTTGAATACCTAGGATAAATTTCATCAGCAAGGTAATAAGCATTGTTGTATCTTTTTCCATTGACGTGAAATATCACAGTTGGGCTATTTCCTGCGATGACTTTATCAAACACAGGGGACTGGCCCACAACGTTAACATCATTTTGAGCTCAAGGAACACCGAAAAAAGTTTTCCAAACCCAAGTGTCGTAAGAAGCGACTGCCTCCAAAATAGTAGTAGGGCATCCTTTACGACCACTATAAACCCCTCCGCACCCGTTTGGACAATTTTTCAACTCCTAAGACGATTAGAAACCCTTTCTCTAGGATGATTAGAAGATTTTCCAAGATGTGAGCCCCGTCCTTGTGGTTTATCTGGAGTATCGAAGAACTTCATCATCATTACCGCTTCAGTCACCATGGTATTCATAATTTCATACTCTTCTTGACGGTTTTGTTATCTTATACTTAAAATTCTTTTTGATGAATTCATTATTGCAAAGATCTGAGTGATTTTGAGATATATCAAGATCATGATATTATTTATAGACAATTTCCAATCTATAAATTTAGATCCAGAAAAGTGTCATAATGTGATTCAACGAAAATCTTATCAAAAATTTAAATTTATCCACAATCTTATAATAAATACAAAATTATATAGCAATCTAATATTGAATATTATTTTTTGGGCCATTAAATAATAGAGATGGAATTAAATTTATAATATATAATATTATTTATTTGATGAATAGTAATTGATGAATTAATGGAGTATATGGGTGTATAAAAACTATGGAAAAAAATGGATTTAGCATGAATAGTAACTAACTTCATGGATTCAATTGATGAATTGATGCCCTTAATGAGTGCATATGCTCTTAGCATGGATACAACCCCAATTTAAAAGGACAAGATAAACTTGTTGAGCTAAGTAGTGAGCATGTACGAGGCACAAAAGAGAACGTGATGGGAAATTGAGATGTCATTGATTTTATATCAACAACTATTACAATACAATTTCACGGAGGATCAATGTTAAAAGATAGAAACTCAATAATCAATTTGCAAACTGATTCAATAATAGTTACAATTATAATTCTAAACTAATTTTGATAACGACCTTCCACATCTAGGCATTCGTTCATGATAAAATAATTCAAATGAGACCGGATTAAAAAAAGCTCGGTTTAGCCACGATAAAAATTTGAGCTTTTTGATAAAATTCTTTTTCTATATAATTTTTTAGATAAATTTTCAAATATATATCATATTATTAGAACTTAGAAGTTGAATACAAGATATTTTATTAGTTGTTAATTTGATACCCTAAATAACAATCGATTTTTTGTTAGTTGTCAATTTAATACACTAAATAACAATCATAATAATTTAAGGTTAATAAATGAGATATTTAAATGTAATATACAAAAAATTATTTATTTTAGTATCGAATTATTTATCATAGTTTAAAATATTAGTTTTTTGACAAAAAATATTAATTCATGATTTCTAAAACACTCAGCACAGTTAAGACACATACTATAAACTAGTATTTTATGTACAAAATTTAATTAATTTGTTTACGGGCCTAACTGAACTTAACTTGTATTTTAAATTACGTCCGAATTGATCTGAACTGATCCATTTCTACTCGCTGAATAGACTTTTTTCGGGTCCGCTCAGAGCACCCACATTTTATTGCATATGGACACTTTTAGGTTTTATTGTACAACTTTTATTTAAATTGTTTATATATCCGCCTTCAACATAATAAATATTTATCATGCTATCTTGCCAAACTAGTAGGTACCATATATTAAAATAATTAAAATATTAAAACAAAAAAGTATTATTGAAATACAATGAAATTAAAAAATGCACTTAAAATTTGACTTGAAATGACTTTCTTCAAATTTTTATGATTTATAATTCTATTTTTAAATAATTTAGAACAGATTATAAATGATTTATTTTAGCATAATTGTTTTTAATGATGAATGTATATTAACAAGTACAAATAAAGAAATAAAATAAGTTCCGAAAAAAAAGGAAACTAAATAAGTTGATAGTACTGGTACTTATCTTTTAAATGAATCGGGGGATGTTCCTGAATCTTTTCTTTTCAATGTGCTTCGGCCATAAAAGTGGAAGATAGACAATTTTGTGTGGCCCGGCAGGAGAGCTGTCCACGGCTCAGAATGCTCTAAAAATTAAAAAGTATCATATAATAATGTTTATTTCAGCCATAAAAGTGAAAGGTAGATCAATTTTGCGTGGCCAAACTGGATAGCTATCCACGGCCCGAGATGCTCTAAAAACTAAAAAGTATCATATCATAATATTTAATTTTTCTTTTTAATGACAGTATGGAAAACCAAATCACACGTATCTAATTAAACCGGTCTACAGCGACGTGTGGGAGGGTAATATATACACAACACTGTCACTACCTAGATAGTAGGGAGCCTGTTTATGTGAATATCCCCGATTTAGTGCATAATACATAAAATAGTGTGTGTGATAGTTTCGAGATGATACATTAGCCCGTGATTTTATTCACACATGACTTACCTTTAATTGAATGTATTTGATCATATATAATGATTTATAAAAATACATAAAACTTAACTAACATAGAATTTGTAAAGTAAACGAGATAGTATCTTAACTCATGATTTTATTCACATTAGACTTACATGAAATCTTTTTTATTTGGAACAACATTTGTGCACAACAATTTCCAGCAAGTTATACGTTGAATCTGATGACTTCAAATTTCTTTTCACTACCAATGACAGTTCTTGGGTCTCGCTTATTATCTCTAAAAAAATAACTTCACTCTAATGCTTTATTTCTAATTCGTAGGATTTTAGTTCCAGGAAATTGGACAAGCAATTGTCTGTCTCGGTCACGGTCTCCAATACAAAAATGAATCAGAAAAGGTGGTTACTTTCGGTCTCCAGTTTCTAGTTATCTCGCTCTAAATCGAAAAATTGCCATACAGTTATCTTGATGTCATTATCAATGCCCGTTGGGTCCTTGATGTTAAACAAGAAAATATGATCTTGCAAGATGGATGTTATGGATGTTGTACGAATTTAAACCGGATAGACAAATACTACGTTCACGGTGTTGATCTATATTTGCATTTGTCATTGACGGTATACTCCTTACTCAAATGAATATTTGTCAATTATAATTTAAAATATTGAACAAATATTTGCAAATATGTATTGATTTATTAACAATAATGATTGCATGAAATGATATTGCCCTATTCATTATGTCTTGCCTGTCCAATTGGAAATTGTTTGTTTTGTATTTTTTTTGAATTTTTTAATTTTCACAATCATCCTTATTATTATAAGATTTTTTAAAAAAAAAAATTTCTTTAATTTATCTTAAATAATAGATATTTTTTGGGTAATTGTACAAACAACTAGATACGCCAAGTAAATTATTTCAAAAAAAGAAAGATACGCCATGTAATTGATTACGTGAGTGTTGGGACAACTGGCCTTTCAGCATGACCCGTAACAAATCAAGACCACGAAATTACCAAACATGTAGAGATATCTCATGCAAGCATTTTTATGTACTAAAACAAATGGGATCTTGATACCTAGAAGGAATTATGTGCTATAAATCAACAAATTTTAAAAAGATCGCGACTTCAACAAAAAACATGCATTATATGGAAAACAAATCTCAAACCGAATCAAATAAAATTTAGAGTTGGTAAAGATGTGCACCGCAAGCAAAACTATCTCAACCCGAAACACATTGAATTCAGAGATGTAAAAGACATGCACGTAAGGAATAATACCAAATAAAACTGAATCAAATAAGATGCAGAGTTGTAAAACTCCTAAACAAAGTTTTCCAAAATTAAATATAAAAATTACGGAAAATGTAAATGACTAGAATGTAGTAAATCTCTAACTAAAAACATCTAGAGCACTACATAATCATTACATAAAATGTCATTGAAAAATAATAACAGATAGAGAATAATGTTATCTAAACCTTCAATCTTTAAGACTATGTCAAGCTGAGGTCGTATAACCGGCATCAAAGACATCCGAGCTCTTTGAAATAAGAGCAGTCACAGACATAGGTCCCAAGGTAATAATCCTCCAAAGAATTCCACCAATGACGACACCATTCATCCTAGCAAATGAAGCTCTAAAAAAGCAAGAACCAGATGGCCTCTTTTACATCGGTTGCTTATTTCACCGATGTAAAAAGTATTTTAGACATCGGTTTTGAGCAAGCGATGTCTTTTGTGCTTATAAACCTCAGTTTGTTAAAAGAAAAATTTCAGCAGCGCGCCTTCCCCATTTCCCCTAGCCAAAATTTCATTCCCTTTTTTCAAATTTATCCTCAAATATACATTTAAAAAAACACAAAATCAAAAATCACAAATTTATCCTCAAATATACAATTAAAAAAACACAAAATCAAAAATCAAAGTTATCAAAACTCTCTCTGACGGAAGAACATCTCTCTCTCTCCATCACTCTTACTTTCCCTCTCCACCCATCTTTCTCAACTCTCAACGTAGAACCCTAAATTCAAAACCTAACTTTCCAAATTGAAACCAAGAACTAACAATTAAGATCCCTAAATTGAATTATATCTTTCAATTACATGAACCCTAACTCTTGTTTTCAATAAATAGTTCGATTTGTGTTAACTAGGTGCAAATTTGTTGAGGAGGTATAATCCTGGTGTTGATTTTAGTGCAGGGAGAGGAATTGTTTGTGTTCCTAGCAAAGGTGATCTTTCGGTTTTTGTGAGCTTGAATTTTGTTTTATGTTAATGTCGATAGAATTAAGCATCTGGTTTAGAATTATAGTGTTTTGTGTAAAGATTGATTTGGTAGTAATTAGTCTATATGTATGTCATATTTTTCCTTAGAAGCTGGTAATTTAGTCTTTATAATTACTGATAGTTTTAAAGATATTTGCAAGTGCAACTGAATTCTTGGTAATTATTTTTTTTTGTTTATCTTGAATGTGTATTTCTAAAGTTGTCTTTTCGCTTTTACATATCAAAATGAAACTTTTGTACCCTTCAAATCCAGGTAGCTTATCTATATTTCTGATTTGAGAGTGCTATATATTATAACTAGTTTTGTCATGGTGAAGTTTTTGTTAAATTGACATCTGATTCGGTTTTGTTTGTTTTCCTTTTTGCAGCAAAGGAGGTCTAACCTTTATGTTGGCTGATTTAATTTTGTTCATTTACTACTTATGAGATTTAAGATAGCATGGAGTCTTTATGATGTTTGAGCTAATGTTTTATTTTACCGAACCAGGGCTTTCCACCGGAGGTATAGCTGGCATTGCTGTAGTAGTAGCAGTAGGATTGCTGTTACTTGTAGGTTATTTCGGATTTTACAGGAAGAAAAAAGCTGAAAAAATCAGAATCTCAACAGCAAGTGAAGATCCTTCTACGCATGGTATTCTCAAGTTTTTTGTTCTCTTTTTTCCACTGGTGTTTGTCTATTAATATTAAATTATGGGTTACCAAATGGATGTGAATTCACCTAATATATAATATTATCTTAAAGAATTTAGGCAATGAAGATTGTTAATGAAGTGATTATCATAAATAAAGAAGTTCTTAGGCACACGTGGGCTCCATCCCCGTTATGTATCACCGGGTTCCCTTGACCACCATGGTATATTTCTCTATGAAAGAAACAATAGATCACTCTAGTGTCTTCCTTGAAAATGGAACACTTTGAGGAAGTAGGGTCACATCAATCTCAATATCTCTGCTCTCTAATAACAAATAGGATGAAGTACATGATTGGGTATTTTCACTACATGGACAAGAGGTCTTGGAGACACTAGATGGCTTTAGTTGTGGAATGTATTCTTTTGCATCTGTTGGGGATTACTAGTGGAGCGGTGTTGTGTTTATAAGATTTCTGAGGATCTTATGTTCTTTATTCTTCAAGTGGATTCCAAATTTAGTGATAACTTAGTACAGTTCGATTGGATTAACATATGGTTAACTTTTAATTTTTGTTGCTAATTTGTGATTAAGTTTTCTATATATAAATTTGATGGTTTTCCCCATCTTAGACTTATATTTTTCACAAATCAAGTGTTTTACCAACTCTCTTGACTAATCTTTTCATTTTACTCAATTCCTCTGTGTGTGTATTTATTTAAGAGTATTATTGAACTTCTTGCTGATTTCTTTTCATATCCAGTTATTTTTCTATGATGCAGATTTTTCATTATATTTACATCCTTGTAAGTGCAATTGTCTAATACTATACAAATAGCTATAGTCTAATTTACTTTCTTCTGACTGTAGCTTCAGGTGGAACTTTGCTTAAAGGTGAAGAGAACTCAGTTGGGGCTTCTCCATGCGTGACAGGAATAAGTGTAGATAAGTCGGTGGAGTTCTCATTGGAAGAGCTAGCAAAGCTACAAATGACTTCAACATTAGTTATAAGATTGGTCAAGGTGGCTTTGGTGTTGTTTACTACGCTGAACTCAGAGGCGAGGTTTGTGAACTTCGGCAGTGATTTATGTATGATAAAAATTAATGATGTACTACTTATTTAGACTGTTATTATTTATTATTTGTCATAATCAAGTTCTAATAATAGTAATTCTATATATATATATATATATATCTTCCGACATGATCTGCTCCATATGTCTTCCCAAATGATCATATGTCTACTCTACCTAAATAATAAGTGCAATTCGTAGCTTATGAATTTTTTTTTAAACTGGTAGCTAATATATTTTTTAGGTCTTCTCTTGACATTTAGTAATGTGATATATAAGTTTGCCCGGCTTGTTCCTTGTAAGTAGATTTAAAATCTATAGGGTCATGTTTAAGGGGTGCTGATCATTATATTGGAAATGTGTCATGCTCTATGATTATATATCTATGTATAATGGTATAATTTATTTATAGATTTCTAAAATCTATATTCTATAGACAAGTGTATTTATCTTGAGCTAGGGAAGGCTGCTAAGCTGGCGAAAGTGGGTATGATATTGTGTTCTATGCCTTATTTCTGTGAAGTTGATATATTGGCAGATTTGCAATTGCAAGTGAACTTTTTTGGTAGGCGTATTTATATAATGGTAAATGAAATTTGTGGAACACTAATAGTGTTATTTATGCAGAAAGCCGCAATTAAGAAGATGGATATGCAAGCTTCGAAAGAATTTCTTGCTGAATTAAAGGTTTTAACGAATGTTCATCACCTGAACTTGGTAATGTCCCTCTCCACAATATCAATTTTTGCGAGAGACACAAATCATTAGACTAACAGCAGTAAGATATGTGCATGTTTGGCTATATATGGTGTGAATGAAAGACATGCGTTGCAATAAAAAAAATTTGTCAGATTGGTCATTGTTGTATTATTTAATAATAAACCATCACAATTTACAGCTACACGATACTGTTTTTGCAGTTTTTAAAAAAACCAACTTCTTATCTCATATATATAATGACAAATGTAATTGATTGAAATTTCATGCATTGACATGACCGATATAGAATCAACATATAAAAAAGGCTTAACCTTTAGAAACATGATTCATTTGTATCGAAGAATTGTTGAAACTAGTGAGCTGCCCATAGTCAAAGAAGATGTGATGAGATTCTTGGATTTTATCCATATCCAAAAATTAGATGTAAGTTATCCCTTCTATAATAATTTTGATTATTTTCTTGAACTTTATATCCACTAACAAACCTGTTATATAATCTTTCTATAGGTCTCTTTTATTGCTATGTACAGAAAGGATGAATGTCCGAGTTTGTTTAAGGATCCAGAGCAGCTTGAAGCTGACGGGCTTCAAAATAGCTATGACAAAAAACCAGCATTAATGTGGCACAAGGTACATGGATTTAGTTATAAATTATGTGTCACACTTCATATATAATGAAATTGGTTATTGTATACAAAAGGCATGATAATATGAAGGCAATTAAAGTATGTGAAAGGTAATTATAATTGTATTTGATTATATGTCATTATATGTCATTCTACAGGTAGTTGTCCGAACTTTCTGTTTTATTGCTCTTCTTTACGGTTGGAACAGTCCTATATAATTTAATCATATACATTCCATACTCTGAGTTTTGGTTGATTGACAAATTGCAGCTTTTTGGTAGGAGTGCATTGACGTTGCAATCTAGGGCTAGCTTTTGAGGAGATATCAACATCTTTCTTCTTGGAAATCCTGGAACCAGCAAGTCACAGTTGCTGACTTACACACATAAGCTATCTCTTTGTGGAATTCACACAAGTGGACGAGGGAGCTCCGTTGTTGGATTCACTACCTATGTAGCCAAAGATCCAGAATCTGGTGATACAATATGTTTGCAAACAGTATGCTACATAAATATGTGTAGTACTTAATGTTTGGATTAGATGAAAGTGCTGTGCCTGATATTTGGATATTGTTATTTGATATATAAAGAATTGGTATTATGCAGTAATTAGTTTTGTTAGTTTATTGGTTTGGCAAATTTTTGGCATCTACATTTATAAAATATACATTAATGAAACAGGTAATCAGACATCATTACAATGGAAAATGATGTTAATTTAACACTTTAACAACTGTTATAAAATAAAAAACGGATGTCTATCAAAACTTAATACATCAGTTTTAGTGGAACATTGACATCAGTAATATCGAATAAAACCGATGTTAAATACTACAATAAAAAAAATCTTAAAACAGAAAACCGATGTTATTAAGCTTTATAGACATCGGTTTGTCACCAATAGATATCGGTTTAAAATAAAGAACCGATGTCAAAAGTTATGTTTACATCAGTTTATCTTGAAAACCGTTGTTATTGGTTTTAGTAACATCAGTTTAATGGGTAAATGAAAATATTTTACTTATCTCACATATGTTTAAATTGATAAAAATATCATATTATGATAATATATTAAGATTAGATATGCATTAGAAATTTAACATATTTAAAAACTGATGTTATTTGTCTTCTTTAACATCAGTTTAAAACCGATGTTAAATGGGGGGTCTTTAACATCACCCACGAAGACATCGGATTTTTTTGTTCATAGACATCGGTTTTTAGCCGATGTCTATTCTACTTTTTCTAGTAGTGAAGCCAAGATTCTCAGAAAATACTGATGGTTGTTCAGACGACATGTGGCTTATGGCCGCTTGTGATATCATTCCAGAACCACCAGTAACATTCATAAAATAATTCTATGACTGAGCAAATTGTCTCAGCCATTCAAGGACTTCAATCCCGGGTGGTATTTCAAGAATAATAGACTTTATTGTCGAAGTCATTTCAAGGGCATTTTCTTTCGCCTTGTTCTTTGAACCACGAGGATGTCCTCGTGGCCTAGACCTAGAAATTTGACTAGCACAACTTCCACCAGTCTGTTCAATATTGCTTCCATCAGTCTGAACCATTCCACCAGACTGGCCTTCAAAACTCATACCGTTACCATCTCCAAGATGACTAACATTACTTATACCATTACCAACATCAACATCGGATATTATAGTATTTTGAAATGGCTGAAGGTTGTGTTCTTCACTATTGGGTAAAGTAGGATTAGAGTAACCCGTCAAATTTTGGATAGAAAGACCAGTAAAAGAGTAATTCAATGAATTTGAAGAGTACTCAGGATTCATCTTTTGAATGGTAAGCAATGATATAAAATATGGAGTGAAATATGCTTAGAGTTATGGGTTGAAGCCCTTTTTATAATTAAATTTGATGTGCTCTCTCAAGAAAAAAAAGATGCCATACCACTTTAAAAATGTATTTTTTTTTTAGGAATCTGAATTTGAATAATAAATTCTTATCATATTTACTAAAAGGGCCGAACAATCGCTAATATTTGACTCATGAAATATTTATACCAATATACGATTATAGATGAATTTCTAAATTTCAAACCGAAACATTAAACAAAAATACAACGTTCATTTACTTAAAATTGAATAGATATCAATGAGATAGATACTAACACGACTAAATATTTAAATTTTTCTTATTGCGAAATCAAGAACATATCTAAACATTATGGTCTCTAAAGTCATTATTTTCTTAAAATATTTTCTTCATTATTTTGCGTACCATATCAGTAATTTTAGTTCTTTCTTAGAAAAATATTATGAGATTTAATTGATACCGTACTTTAACACCTTAAACTTTCGGATGAGCTGATTACTTGACAATATATATCCCAGTCGAACTCGGGTTCAAATTCTTGCTTTTAAGTGGGAGGGTGTTATAATAATATTATAAGATTCAGTAGAGATAATATCTTAAAATTTTAGATGGTCTAGTTACTAAACATGCATAACATTCTAATGTTTATTTGTGATTTTGTTTAGAAATCCTTCAAAATCTCATAGATTTTGGAGATATTTTAAAAGATTAAAATTATACTATAAAATCCATCAAAATCCACTTATTTTTTTAAATAAAATAAAATCCGTGGAGTTTTAAATGCCATCTGAATTTTTAAAATCCAAATTGAATACCTTAATATTTTGATTTTTTTTTAAAATCTGGATTAAAAACACTCAGATATTAATGAATTTTTTACAATCCAAATTGAATACCTCCGGATTTTGAATGATTTTTCAAAATCTAAATTGAATACTCATAAATTTTGAAAATATTTAAAAATCTTGACTGAATACACCCGTCTAAATTGTTCATGCACAACTTTTTTGTATAAACATATTTTAATAAATACCACTAAAGACGAGACTCTATGTTGTCTGTGTAAAATTAAAATTAACAATAATGAATTTATATTTATATTATTATTCATTCTCCAAAATCAACAAATTAATTAAAATTCACATTATCATTCATTGTCCAAAATTTAAATTGAATATAGAATGTATTATTTCATTGATAGCTTTATGTTATAAGTTATTTTATAATATATTTTATCAAACTAATTTGAGATTTCACATTCTCTAAGAATTTACTGCCTCTGACTCATTCATTGCCACATTTCCTACTTTGTCTCTCCTAAAATAATTGTTGACTTTCAAGTAATTTGATAATTTAATTGTTATTTATGTTAATATTTTTGAAAAGTAGAACAATTTTTTGATAACTATAAATTTAGTCAATATGATTGAATAGAAGATGAAAATGATAAAATAAATGGGACAGAGGGACTAATATTATCAAACCATTTTGGATAATGGGTAATTGAGGTGGGTTGGATACCTAGATTAGGAATCTGATTTCGAATAGATTGGCTACAAGCCCAATATTTCTGCTGATATGGATAAAAAATACATCATAAAGACACATTAAATGTTACATTAATTACACTTGAGATTTTTGTCTGAAGTCCAGTATGGACATGTCTGTTCCAAACTCGTAGCATACTCAAGACGGCCCATGTATCCAAGACCCCCCAGCAGAAGTCATCGAGGTCCACGAACATAAATTGTTCATGGACTACGCACAATACAACTGGAAGAGCAAATATATGTGTCCTAAACAGACTCAAAGTGGTACACAGAAGGTTCTGGAGTTCCTTCCTTATAGGACTCTTAATCACAAATTAAGTTGGATACTTGTCCACCAAGTCTGGCAACACAAGTCTAACCCTAGACTCAGTTCCATACAAATGGCTCTACCCCTCAACCTAGAATTACGTTTTTGGCTTGATTTTCTACTACACAATGATATGTAGGCATCTTGTAAGGACCGATAGCCCCGAACACGAGAGCATCCATTAAAACTCGAAACTCACAAATTCTAACATTAATTATTAACACACGATAGTTTTCATTCCACAACATCTACAATTGCTTTGAATTTAGGGCTTTCGAGAAAAATGAATCGGGCTTACAAAAAAAATGACTTCATATGTACGTACATATTATATCTTTATTTTTGGCTAAGCATATTTATAGATTTTTTAAGGGCTCTTTTTAATTTTAAGGGCTCTTTTTAATTTTGACTTTTTTTAAATTTATAATACATTATTTATATTGAAATCACTTAATATTTTTATATACAATTAACCGTTATTCAAATTATCATTCAAAAATAATAATGTCTAAATTTTCTATTCGTATATAAGAAGATGAGTCTTCACCTTCTTCGACGAAAGTACTAGTATTTTTGCTTAATTTACTTTTATTTAAGAATCTATTCTTTTTTTATTATTTAAGAAATCTATACAAAATTATAATAGCCGGAATGTGATATAATTTTGTACCCTCATTTTGGTTTGGTTTGATTATCATATTGATCACGAGAGTCAGATATTTATAATCAAGTTATCAATGTTGTTAAATTGAAATATTAAAAGAATGCACTACCCAAGTTCTCAAATTCTAGTTTTTGAATATTTATAAATGTACAAATTAACGTATAATACTTTATAAGATTTGATTATTTGATTAAAATTATCATAATAAGGTTATAATTCTAAGTTAATTAATTTTAATATGTTATTACGTATATTATATTTTATTAAAAACTTTAAATAATGTAAATTAAAAATATATATAAATGTTAAAGAAGACTTGTATATCATACAGATTGTAAAGTTAATAACAAATCACACTGGTTGTAAAGCTAATAACAAATAATATTATACCCCACGTTTATATGTGCTTTGGGGATAAATTAATTGGGCGTAGGCCTAATTTGTAAGCCCGATTTCATATACTGACCATTTTCCTATGACCCATTCATTAGAGCATCGTTAATACTAAAAGCACATGCTACGTTTGTTGTCATTTAAATTATGCATCACCATTAGGCATAATTTTAGGCAATTAGAAATAAGCATTTGTTAATTCTTAGGCTATCATTTAAATTAATCTACGTCATCTCCAGTTTTATAATCTTCTACTAGTGATGGTGCTTATGTTCCTCACTTTGACGATGATCTTTATGATTAAATTTAGTTATTATATTTTTAATAAATCATTTTGAAGCATTGTATGAATATAAGCTGATTCCAAGTTCTCAATACGATCCCAAAATGCTTGTTGATTTCTTCCATTTCTTTATACTAGTGCAAAAGGAATTCGAACTCCATTACTATCTAATGGCCCATCATAAACCTGTAATGCTAATGGATTCCTTAGATCTTCTTCTACTGGCTCTACAAATTCTTCTTCCACAAATTCATCCTCGACTATCATGTTATGCAAGATGATGCAAGTCATCGTGATGCTTTTAAGTGTGGAACGCTTATGCATCCGAGCACCATGACGAAGAATAGCCCATCAAGTTTGTAATATACCAAAACACCTCTCTACATCTTTGCGATAGGCCTAATGTTTCTTAGCGAACAATTTTTATGATTGAGTGGAAGGATTTGATATGGTTTTTACAAATATAGAATACCTAGGATAAATTCCAGCAATAAGGTAATAAGCATTGTTGTATCTTTTGCCATTGACGTGAAATATCACTGTTGGGCTATTTCCTGCGATTACTTTATCAAACACAGGAGACTGGCCCAGAACGTTAATATCATTTTGAGGTCCAGGTATACCGAAAAAAGTGTTCCAAACTCAAGTATCGTAAGAAGCGACTGCCTCCAAAATAGTAGTAGGGCATCCTTTACGACCACTATAAACCCCTCCCCACCGGTTTGGACAATTTTTCAACTCCTAGGATGATTAGAAACCCGTTCTCTAGGATGATTAGAAGATTTTCCAAGATGTGAGCCCCGTCCTTGTGGTTCATTTGGAGTATCGAAGAACTTGATCATCATTGCCGCTTCAGTCACCATGGTATTCATAATTTCAGACTCTTCTTGACTGTGTTGTTGTCTTACACTTTAAAATCTTTTTGATGAATTCATTATTGCAAAGATTTGAGTGATTTTGAGATATATCAAGATCATTATATTATTTATAGATAATTTTCAATCTATAAATTTAGATCAAGACAAGTGTCATAATGTGATTCAACGAAAATCTTATCAAAAATTTAAATTTATCCACAATCTTATCAAAAATATAAAATTATCTAGCAATCTATTATTGAATATTATTTTTGGGGCCATTAAATAATGGAGATGGAATTAAATTTATAATATATAATATTATTTATTTGATGAATAGTAATTGATGAATTGATAAAGTATATGGGTGTATAAAAACTATGGAAAAAAGTGGATTTAGTATGAATAGTAACTAACTTCATGGATTCAATTGATGAATTGATGCCCTTAATGAGTGCATATGCTTTTAGCATAGATACAACCCCAATTTAAAAGGACAAGATCACGATAAACTTGTTGAGCTAAGTAGTGAGCATGTACGAGGCACAAAAGAGAACGTGATGGGAAATTGAGATGTCATTGATTTTATATCAACAACTATTACAATACAATTTCACGGAGGATCAATGTTAGAAGATAGAAACTGAATAATCAATTTGCAAACTGATTCAATAATAGTTACAATTATAATTCTGAACTAATTTTGATAACGACCTTCGACATTTAGGCATTCGTTCATAATAAAATAATTGAAATGAGACCAGATTAAAAAAAGCTCGGTTTAGCCGGGATAAAAATTTAAGCTTTTTGATAAAATTCTTTTTCTATATAATTTTTTAGATAAATTTTCAAATATATATCATATTAATTAGAACTTAAAAGTTGAATACAAGATATTTTATTAGTTGTTAATTTGATACCCTAAATAACAATCGATTTTTTGTTAGTTGTCAATTTAATACACTAAATAACAATCATAATAATTTAAGGTTAATAAATAAGATATTTAAATGTAATATACAAAAAATTATTTATTTTAGTATCGAATAATTTCTCATAGATTAAATATTAGTTTTTTGACAAAAAATATTAATTCATGATTTCTAAAACACTCAGCACAGTTAAGACACATACTATAAACTAGTATTTTATGTACAAAATTTATTTAATTTGTTTACGGGCCTAACTGAACTTAACTTGTATTTTAAATCACGTCTGAATTGATCTGAACTGATCCATTTCTACTGGCTCAATAGATCTTTTTTCATGTCCGCTCAGAGCACCCACATTTTGTTGGATATGGACACTTTTAGGTTTTATTGTACAACTTTTATTTAAATTTTTTATATATCCCACTTCAACATAATAAATATTTATCATGCTATCTTGCCGAACTAGTACGTACTATATATTAAAATAATTAAAATATTAAAACAAAAAAAAGTATTATTGAAATACAATGAAATTAAAAAATGCACTTAAAATTTGACTTGAAATGACTTTTCTTAAAAATTTTATGATTTATAATTCTATTTTTAAATAATTTAGAACAAATTATAAATGATTTATTTCAGCATAATTTTTTTCAATGATGAATGTATATTAACAAGTACAAATAAAGAAATAAAATAAGTTCCCAAAAAAAAAAGAAAACTAAATAAGTTGATAGTACTTGTACTTTTCTTTTAAATGAATCGGGGGATGTTCGTGAATCTTTTCTTTTCAATCTGCTTCGGCCATAAAACTGGAAGATAGACAATATTGTGTGGCCCAGCAGGAGAGCTGTCCACCGCTCAGAATGCTCTAAAAATTAAAAAGTATCATATAATAATGTTTATTTCAGCCATAAAAGTGAAAGGTAGATCAATTTTGCGTGGCCCAACTAGATAGCTGTCCACCGCCCGAGATGCTCTAAAAACTAAAAAGTATCATATCATAATGTTTACTTTTTCTTTTTAATGACAGTATGGTAAACCAAATCACACGTATCTAATTAAACCGGTCTACATCGACGTCTGGGAGGGTAATATGTACACAACACTATCACTACCTTGATAGTAGGGAGCCTGTTTATGTGAATATCCCCAATTTAGTGCATAATACATAAAATAGTGTGTGTGATATTTTCGAGATGATACATTAGCCCGTGATTTTATTCACACGGGACTTACCTTTAATTGAATACATTTTATCATATATATTGATATATAAAAATATATAAAACTTAACTAACATAGATTTGATCATAGAATTTGTAAAGTAAACGAGATAGTATCTTAACTCATGATTTTATTCACATGAGACTTACATGAAATCTTTTTTATTTGGAACAACAGTTGTGCACAACAATTGCCAGCAAGTTATACGTTGAATTTGATGACTTCAAATTTCTTTTCACTACCAATGACAGTTCTTGGATCTAGCTTATTATCTCTAAAAAAATAACTTCACTCTAATGCTTTATTTCTAATTCGTAGGATTTTGGTTCCCGGAAATTGGACAAGCAATTGTCTATCTCGGTCACGGTCTCCAATACAAAAATGAATCACGAAAGGTGGTTACTTTCGGTCTCCAGTTTCTAGTTATCTGGCTCTAAATCGAAAAATTGCCATACGGTTATCTTGATTTCATTGTGAATGCCCTTTGGGTCCTTGATGATAAACAAGAAAATATGATCTTGCAAGATGGATGTTATGGATTTTGTACGAATTTAAACCGTATAGACAAATACTAAGTTCACGGTGTTGATCTATATTTGCATTTGTCGTTGACGGTATACTCCTTACTCAAATCAATATTCGATAATGATAATTTAAAATATTGAACAAATATTTGCAAATATGTATTGATTTATTAACAATAAAAATTGCATGAAATGATATTCCCCTATTCATTATGTCTTGCCTGTCCAATTGAAAATTGTTGTTTTTGTATTTTTTTTGAATTTTTTAATTTTCACAATCTTCCTTATTATTATAAGATTTTTTTAAAAAAAATATTTTCTTTAATTTATCTTAAATAATAGATATTTTTTGGTTAATTGTACAAACAACTAGATACGCCAAGTAAATTATTTCAAAAAAAGAAAGATATGCCATGTAATTGATGACGTGAGTGTTGGGACAACTAGCTTTTCAGCACGACCCATAACAAATCATGACCACGAAATTACCAAACATGTAGAGATATCTCATGCAAGCATTTTAATGTACTAAAATAAATGGGATCTTGATACCTAAAAAGGGATTATGTGCTGTAAATCAACAAATTTTAAAAAGATCGTGACTTCAACAAAAAAACATGCATTATATGGAAAACAAATCTCAAACTGAATCAAATAAAATTTAGAGTTGGTAAAGACGTGCACCGCAAGCAAAACTATCTCAACCCGAAACACATTGAATTCAGAGATGTAAAAGACATGCACGTAAGGAATAATAGCAAATAAAACTGAATCAAATAAGATGCAGAGTTGTAAAACTCCTAAACAATGTTTTCCAAAATTAAATATGAAAATTACCGAAAATGTAAATGACTAGAATGTAGTAAATCTCTAACTAAAAACAGCTAGAGCACTACATAATCATTACATAAAATGTCATTGAAAAATAATAACAAATAGAGAATAATGATATCTAAACCTTCAATCTTTAAGACTATGTCAAGATGAGGTCTGATAACCGGCATCAAAGACATCCGGGCTCTTGGAAATAAGAGCAGTCACAGACATAGGTCCCAAGGTAATAAGCCTCCAAAGAATTCCACCAATGACGAGCAAATGAAGCGCTAAAAAAGCAAGAACCAGATGGTTCTGAAGGAGATATCTTGCCAACCGTTCTTGTAAAACAAAGCAAACCAAGATTCTCAGAAAATGCTAATGGTTGTTCAGACGACATGTGGCTTATGGCCACTTGTGAAATCATTCCAGAACCACCCGTAACATTCATAAAATAATTCTGTGAAATCATTCCAGAACCACCCGTAACATTCATAAAATAATTCTGTGACTGAGCAAATTGTCTCTGCCATTCAAGGACTTCAGTCCCGGGTGGTATTTCAAAAATAATAGACTTTATTGTCGAAGTCATTTCAAGGGCATTTTCTTTCGCCTTGTTCTTTGAACCACGAGGACGTCCTCGTGGCCTAGACCCAGAAATTTGACTAGCACTACTTCCACCAGTCTCTTTAATATTGCTTCCATCAGTCTGAACCATT
This sequence comes from Apium graveolens, assembly GCF_009905375.1. NCBI lineage: Eukaryota > Viridiplantae > Streptophyta > Magnoliopsida > Apiales > Apiaceae > Apium > Apium graveolens. The sequence goes on from NC_133656.1 coordinate 241,036,138, forward strand.
CCACCAGACTGGCCTTCAAAACTCATACCGTTACCATCTCCAAGATGACTAACATTACCTATACCATTACCAACATCAACATCGGATATTATAGTATTTTGGAATGGCTGAAGGTTGTGTTATTCACTGTTGGGTAAAGTAGGATAAGAGTAACCCGTCGAATTTTAGATAGGAAGAGCAGTAAAAGAGTAATTCAGTGAATTTGAAGAGTACTCAGGATTCATCTTTCGAATGGTAAGCAATGATATAAAATACGGAGTGAAATATGCTTAGAGTTGTGGGTTGAAGCCTTTTTATAATTAAATTTGATGTGCTCTCTCAAGAAAATAAAGATGTCATACAACTCTGAAAATGTATTATTTTTCTTTCTTAGGAATCTGAATTTGAATAATAAATTCTTATCATATTTACTAAAAGGGCCGAACAATCGCTAATATTTGACTCGTGAAATATTTATACCAATATACAATTATAGATGAATTTCTAAATTTCAAATCGAAATATTAAACAAAAATACAACGTTCATTTACTTAAAATCGAATAGATATCAATGAGATAGATATTAGCATGACTAAATATTTAAATTTTTCTTATTGCGAAATCGAGAACATATCTAAACATTATGGTCTCTAAAGTAATTTTTTTCTTAAACTATTTCATTCATTAATTTGCATACCATATCAGTAATTTTAGTGCTTTCTTAGAAAAATATTATGAGATTTAGTTGATACCTTACTTTAACACCTTAAACTTTCGGATGAGCAGATTACTTGACAATATATCAGATCCCGGTCGAACTCGGGTTCAAATTCTTGCTTTTAAGTGGGAGGGTGTTATAATAATATTATAAGATTCAGTAGAGATAATATCTTAATATTTTAGATGGCCTGGTTACTAAACATGCATAACATTCTAATGTTTATTTGAGATTTTGTTTAGAAATCCTTCAAAATCTCATGTATTTTGGAGATATTTCAAAAGATTAAAATTGCACTATAAAATCCATCAAAATTCACTTATTTTTTTTAAATAAAACAAAATCCATGGAGTTTTGAATGCCATCTGGAATTTTTAAAATCCAAATTGAATACATAAATATTTTGATTTTTTTTTTAAATATGGATTAAAAATATGCAGATTTTAATGAATTTTTTACAATCCAAATTGAATACCTCCGGATTTTGAATGATTTTTCAAAATCTAAAATGAATACCCATAAATTTTGAAAATATTTAAAAATCTTGATTGATTACACCCCTCTAAATTGTTTATGCACAACTTTTTTGTATAAACACATTTTAATAAATACCACTAAAGACGAGACTCAATGTTTTCTGTGTAAAATTAAAATTAACAATAATAAATTTATATTTATTTTATTATTCATTCTCCAAAATCAACAAATTACTTAAAATTCACATCATTATTCATTGTCCAAAATTTAAATTGAATATACAATATATTATTTAATTGATAGCTTTATGTTATAAGTTATTTTATAATATATTTTATCAAACTAATTTGAGATTTCACAATCTCTAAGGTTTTACTCCCTCTCACTCATTCATTGCCATATTTCCTACTTTGTCTCTCTTAAAATAATTGTTGACTTTCAAGTAATTTGATAATTTAATTGTTAATTATGTTAATATTTTTGAAAAGTAGAACAATTTTTTGATAACTATTAATTTGTTTAATATGATTGAATAGAAGATGAAAACGATAAAATAAATGGGACAAAGGGAATAATATTATCAAACCATTTTGGATTATGGTTAATTGAGGTGGGTTGGATAACTGGATTAGGAATCTGATTTTGAATGGATCGGCTACAACCCCAATATTTCTGCTGATATGGAAAAAAAATACATCATAAAGACACATTTAATGTCAAGTTAATTACACTTAAGATTTTTGTTTGAAGTCTAGTATGGACATGTGTGGTCCAAACTCGTAGCAGACTCTAGACGACCCATGTAACCAAGACCCACCAGCAGAAGTCGACGAGGTCCACGAACATAAACTGTTCATGGACTACGCCCAATACAACTGGAAGAGCAAATACATGTGTCCTAAGCAGACTCAAAGTGGTATACAAAAGGTTTTGGAGTTCCTTCCCTTATAGGACTCTTAATCACCATTTAAGTCCTATACTTGTCCACCAAGTCTGACAACACAAGTCTAACCCTAGACTCACCTCCAAATAAATAGCTCTATCCCTCAACCTAGAATTACGTTTTTGGCTTGATTTTCTACTACACAATGATACCTAGGCATCTTGTAAGGACCGATAGTCCCGAACACGAGAGCAACCATTAAAACTCGAAACTCACAAACTCTAACATTAGTTATTAACACACTGTAGTTTTCATTCCACAACATCTACAATTGTTTTGAATTTAGGGCTTGTGAGATAAGTGAATTGGGCTTACAAAAAAAATGACTTCATTTGTAAGTACATATTATATCTTTATTTTTGGCTAAGTATATTTATAGATTTTTTAAGGGCTCTTTTTAATTTTGACTTTTTATAAATTTATAATACATTATTTATATTGAACTCACATAATATTTTTAAATACAATTAACCGTTATTCAAATTATCATTCAAAAATAATAATGTCTAAATTTTCTATTCATATATAAGAAGATGAGTCTTCACCTTCTATGACGAAAGTACTAGTATTTTTGCTTAATTTACTTTTATTTCCTTTACAACATAAAAAAATCAAAAGAATTAAAAATCTATTCTTTTTTTATTATTTAAGAAATCTATAGCTGGAATGTGATATAATTTTGTACCCTCATTTTGGTTTGGTTTGATTATCATATTGATCACGAGAGTCAGATATTTATAATCAAGTTTTCAATGTCGTTAAATTGAAATATTAAAAGAATGCACTACTCAAGTTCTCATTTTCGAATCTTTCCAACAACAAATATATATTATTATTTACATATTATCTAAATTCTCCCGCCAATAACCAACGTTTATAATTTTTATTTATAGTTACAAGAATACAAATAAACTCTCAAATTCTAGTTTTACAATATTTATAAATGTACAAATTAACATATACTACTTTACAATATTTGATTATTTGATTAAAATTATCATAATAAGGTTATATTTCTAAATTAATTAATTTTAATATGTTATTACGTATATTATATTTAATTAAAAACTGTAAATAACGTAAATTAAAAATATATATTAATGATAATGAAGACTGGTATATCATACAGATTGTAAAGTTAATAACAAATCACACTGGTTGTAAAGCTAATAATAAATAATATTATACCCCACATTTATATGTGCTTTGGGGATAAATTAATTGGGCCTAGGCCTAATTTGTAAGTCCGATTTCATATACTGACCATTTTCCTATGACCCATTCATTATTAGAGCATCGTCGATACTAAAAGCACATGCTACGTTCGTTATTATGTAAATTATCCATCACTATTAGGCATAATTTTAGACAATTAGAAATAAGCATTTGTTAATTCTTAGGCTATCATTTAAATTAATCTACGTCATCTCCAGTTTTATAATCTTCTACTAGTGATGGTGCTTATGTTCCTCACTTTGACGATGATCTTTATGATTAAATTTAGTTATTATGTTTTTATTAAATTATGTACTCAGTTTTTAAATTTAATTATGTTAACTGCTTTTGAATTCAATAAAATAAATTTATTTAAATTGTCAAGTCATACATTTCAAGAGATGATAATTTGACAATTAATGATTGGCTTCCATTGCCCAGTTTTCCTCCACCAAATTATTTTGAAGCATTGTATGAATATAAGCTGATTCCAAGTTCTCAATACGATCCCAAAATGCTTGTTGGTTTCTTCCATTTCTTTGTACTAGTGCAAAAGGAATTCGAACTCCATTACTATCTACTGGCCCATCATAAACCTGTGATGCTAATGGATTTCTTAGATCTTCTTCTACTGGCTCTACAAATTCTTCTTCCACAAATTCATCCTCGACTATCATGTTATGCAAGATGATGCAAGTCATCGTGATGCTTTTAACTGTGGAACGCTTATGCATCCGAGCACCATGACGAAGAATAACCCATCGAGATTGTAATATACCAAAACACCTCTCTACATCTTTGCGATAGGCCTCCTGTTTTTTAGCGAACAATTTTTGTGATTGAGTGGTAGGATTTGATAAGGTTTTTACAAATGTCGAATACCTAGGATAAATTCCATCAGCAAGGTAATACGCATTGTTGTATCATTTGCCATTGACGTGAAATATCAATGTTGGGCTATTTCGTGCGATGACTTTATCAAACACAGGGGACTGGCCCAGAACGTTAATATCACTTTGAGCTCCACGAACACCGAAAAATGTTTTCCAAACCCAAGTGTCATAAGAAGCGACTGCCTCCAAAATAGTAGTAGGGCATCCTTTACGACCACTATAAACCCCTCCCCACCCGTTTGGACAATTTTTCAACTCCTAGGACGATTAGAAACCCTTTCTCTAGGATGATTAGAATATTTTCCAAGATGTGAGCCCCGTCCTTGTAGTTCATCTGGAGTATCAAAGAATTTCATCATCATTGCCCCTTCAGTCACCATGGTATTCATAATTTCAGACTCTTCTTGACTGTGTTGTTGTCTTATACTTAAAAATCTTTTTGATGAATTCATTATTGCAAAGATTTGTGTGATTTTGAGATATATCAAGATCATGATATTATTTATAGACAATTTTCAATCTATAAATTTAGTTCAAGACAAGTGTAATAATGTGATTCAACGAAAATCTTATCAAAAATTTAAATCTATCCACAATCTTATCAAAAATCTAAAATTATCTAGCAATCAATTATTGAATATTATTTTTGGGGCCATTAAATAATAGAGATGGAATTAAATTTATAATATATAATATTATTTATTTGATGAATAGTAATTGATGAATTGATGGAGTATATGGGTGTATAAAAATTATGGAAAAAAGTGAATTTAGCATGAATAGTAACTAACTCCATGGATTCAATTGATGAATTGATGCCCTTAATGAGTGCATATGCTCTTAGCATGGATAGAACCCCAGTTATAAAGGACAAGATTAGGATAAACTTGTTGAGCTAAGTAGTGAGCATGTACGAGGCACAAAAGAGAACGTGATGGGAAATTGAGATGTCATTGATTTTATATCAACAACTATTACAATACAATTTCAGGGAGGATCAATGTAACAAGATAGAAACTGAATAATCAATTTGGAAACTGATTCCATAATAGTTACAATTCTAATTCTAAACTAATTTTGATAAAGACCTTCCACATCTAGGCATTCGTTCATGATAAAATAATTGAAATGAGACCAGATTAAAAAAAGGTCGGTTTAGCGAGGATAAAAATTTGAGCTTTTTGATAAAATTATTTTTCTATATAATTTTTTAGATAAATTTTCAGATATATATCATATTATTAGAACTTAGAAGTTGAATACAAGATATTTTATTAGTTGTTAATTTGATACCCTAAATAACAATCGATTTTTTGTTAGTTGTGAATTTAATACACTAAATAACAATCATAATAATTTAAGGTTAATAAATGAGATATTTAAATGTAATATACAAAAATTATATGTTTTAGTATCGAATTATTTCTCATAGTTTAAAATATTAGTTTTTTGACAAAAAAATATTAATTCAAGATTTCTAAAACACTCGGCACAGTTAAGACACATACTATAAACTAGTATTTTATCTACAAAATTTAATTAATTTGTTTACGGGCCTAACTGAACTTAACGTGTATTTTAAATCACGTCCGAATTGATCTGAACTGATCCATTTCTACTCGCTCAATAGACTTTTTTTCACGTCCGCTTAGAGCACCCACATTTTGTTGCATATGGACACTTTTAGGTTTTATAGTACAACTTTTATTTAAATTTTTTTATATATCCGCCTTCAACATAATAAATATTTATCATGTTATCTTGCCGAACTAGTAGGTACTATATATTAAAATAATTAAAATATTCAAACAAAAAAAGTATTATTAAAATACATTGAAATTAAAAAATGCACTTAAAATTTGACTTGAAATGACTTTTCTTAAAAATTTTATGATTTATAATTCTATTTTTAAATAATTTAGAACAAATTATAAATGATTTATTTCAGCATAATTTTTTTCAATGATGAATGTATATTAACAAGTACAAATAAAGAAACAAAATAAGTTCCGAAAAAAAAAGGAAACAAAATAAGTTGATAATACTGGTACTTTTATTTTAAATAAATTGGGGGATGTTCCTGAATCTTTTCTTTTCAATCTGCTTCGGCCATAAAAGTGGAAGATAGACAATTTTGTGTGGCCCAGCAGGAGAGCTGGCCACGGCTCAGAATGCTCTACAAATTTGAAAGTATCATATAATAATGTTTTTTTCGGCCATACAAGTGAAAGGTAGATCAAGTTTGCGTGGCCCAACTCGATAGCTGTCCACGGCCCGAGATGCTCTAAAAACAGGTCTACAGCGATGTCTGGGAGGGTAATATATACACAACACTGTCACTACCTTGGTAGTAGGGAGCCTGTTTATGTGAATATCCCCGATTTAGTGCATAATACATAAAATAGTGTGTGTGATAGTTTCGATATGATACATGAGCCCGTGATTTTATTCACGCAGGACTTACCTTTAATTGAATGCATTTGATCATATATAATAATATATAAAAATATATAAAACTTAACTAACATAGATTTGATAATAGAATTTATAAAGTAAACGAGATAGTATCTTAACTCGTGATTTTATTCACATGAGACTTACATGAAATCTTTTTTATTTGGAACAACAGTTGTGCACAATAATTGCAAGCAAGTTATATGTTGAATCTCATGACTTCAAGTTTCTTTTCACTACCAATGACAGTTCTTGGGTCTCGCTTATTATCTCTAAAAAAATAACTTCACTCTAATGCTTTATTTATAATTCGTAGGTTTTGGTTCAGGGAAATTGGACAAGCAATTGTCTGTCTCGGTCACGGTCTCCAATAAAAAATGAATCAGGAAAGGTGGTTACTTTCGGTCTCCAATTTCTAGTTATCTGGCTCTAAATCGAAAAATTGCCATACGGTTATCTTGATGTCATTATCAATGCTCGTTGGGTCCTTAATGTTAAACAAGAAAATATGATCTTGCAAGATGGATATTATGGATGTTGTACAAATCGGGGATATTCACATAAATAGGCTCCCTACTATCAAGGTAGTGGTGACAGTGTTGTGTACATATTACCCTCCCACACATCGCTGTAGACTGCTGTAATTAGATACGTGTGATTTGGTTTACCATACTGTCATTAAAAAGAAAAATTAAATATTATGAGATGATACTTTTTAGTTTTTAGAGCATCTCGGGCTGTGGACAGTTATCCAGTTGGGCCACACAAAATTGATCTACGTTTCACTTTTATGGCTGAAATAAACATTATTCTACGATACCTTTTAATTTTTAGAGCATTCTGAGCGGTGGACAGCTCTCCTGCTCGCCACACAAAATTATCTATCTTCCACTTTTATGGCCGAATTACCAGTACTATCAACTTATTTTGTTTTCTTTTTTTCAGAACTTATTTTGTTTCTTTATTTGTACTTGTTAATATACATTCATCATTGAAAAAAATTATGCTGAAATAAATCATTTATAATTTGTTCTAAATTATTTTAAAAAGAGAATTATAAATCATAAAAATTTTAAGAAAAGTCATTTCAAGTCAAATTTTAAGTGCATTTTTTAATTTCAATAATACATTTTTTGTTTTAATATTTTAATTATTTTAATATATAGTACCTACTAGTTCGGCAAGATATATAAACAATTTAAATAAAAGTTGTACAATAAAACCTAAAAGTCTCCATATGCAACAAAATGTGGGTGCTCTGAGCGGAGGTGAAAAAAAAGTCTATTGAGCCAGTAGAAATCAGTTCACAACAATTCGAACGTGATTTAAAATACAAGTTAAGTTCAGTTAGGCCTGTAAACAAATTAATTAAATTTTGTAGATAAAATACTAGTTTATAGTATGTGTCTTAACTGTGCTGAGTATTTTAGAAATCATAAATTAATATTTTTTGTCAAAAAACTAATATTTTAAACTATGAGAAATAATTCGATAATAAAACAAATAATTTTTTGTATATTACATTTAAATATCTCATTTATTAACCTTAAATTATTACGATTGTTATTTAGTGTATTAAATTGACAACTAACAAAAAATCGATTGTTATTTAGGGTATCAAATTAAAAACTAATAAAATATCTTGTATTAAACTTCTAAGTTCTAATAATATGATATATATTTGAAAATTTATCTAAAAAATTATATAGAATTTTTTTATCAAAAAGCTCAAATTTTTATCCCGGCTAAATCGAGCTTTTTTTAATCTAGTCTCATTTCAATTATTTTATCATGAACGAATGCCTAGATGTGGAAGGTCGTTATCAAAATTAGTTTAGAATTAGAATTGTAACTATTATTGAATCAGTTTGCAAATTGATTATTCAGTTTCTATCTTCTAACGTTGATCCTCCATGAAATTGTATTGTAATAGTTGTTGATATAAAATCAATGACATCTCAATTTCCCATCAGGTTCTCTTTCGTGCCTCGTACATGCTCACTACTTAGCTCAACAAGTTTATCCTGATCTTGTCCTTTTAAATTGGGTTTCTATCCATGCTAAGAGCATATGCACTCATTAAGGGCATCAATTCATCAATTGAATCCATGGAGTTAGTTACTATTCATGTTAAATCCACTTTTTTCGATAGTTTTTATACACCCATATACTGCATCAATTCATCAATTACTATTCATCAAATAAATAATATTATATTTTATAAATTTAATTCCATCTCTATTATTTATTGGCCCCAAAAATGATATTCAATAATAGATTGCTAGATAATTTTAGATTTTGATAAGATTGTGGATAAATTTAAAGTTTTGATAAGATTTTCTTTGAATCATATTATGACACGTGTCTTGATCTAAATTTATCGATTAAAATTTGTGTATAAATAATATCATGATCTTGATATATCTCAAAATCACTCAAATCTTTGCAATAATGAATTTATCAAAAATATTTTTAAGTATAAGACAACAACACAGTCAAGAAGAGTCTGAAATTATGAATACCATGGTGACTAAAGCGGCAATGATAATAAAGTTCATCAATACTCCTGATGAACCATAAGGATGGGGCTCACGTCTTGGAAAATCTTCTAATCATCTTAGAGAAAGGCTTTCTAATCATCTTAGGAGTGGAAAAATTGTCCAAGCGGGTGGGGGAGGGGCTTATAGTGGTCGTAAAGGACGCCCTACTACTATTTTGGAGGCAGTCGCTTCTTACGACACTTTGGTTTGGAACACTTTTTTCGGTATGCCTGGAGCTCAAAATCATATTAACATTCTGGGCCAGTCTCCTGTGTTTGATAAAGTCATCGCAGGAAATAGCCCAACAGTGATATTTGACATCAATGGCAAAAGATACAACAATGCTTATTACCTTGCTGATGGAATTTATCCTAGGTATTCAACATTTTTAAAAACCATATCAAATCCTGGAACTCAATCACAAAAATTGTTCGCTGAGAAATAGGAGGCCTATCGCAAAGATATAGAGAGGTGTTTTGGTATATTACAATCTCGATGGGCTATTTTCATCAGGATGCTCGGATGCATAAGCGTTCCATACTTAGTAGCATCACGAGGACTTGCATCATCTTGCATAATATGATAGTTGATGATGAATTTATGGAAAAAGAATTTATAGAGCCGGTAGAAGAAGATTTAAGGAATCCATTAGCATCACGGGTTTATGATGGGCCAGTAGATAGTAATGGAATTTGAATTCCTTTTGCACCAGTATAAAGAATTGAAGAAATCAACAAGCATTTTGGGTTCGTATCGAGAACTTGGAATCAGCTCATATCCATACAATGCTTCAAAGTGATTTGGTGAAGTACAACTGGACAATGGAAGCCAATCAATAATTGTCAAATTATTATCTCTTGAAATGTATGAGTTGACAATTTAAATAAATTTATTTTATTAAATTCAAAAGCAGTTAACATAATTAAATTAAAAACTGAGTACATGATTTATTGAAAATATATTAACTAAATTAAACCATAAAGATCATCGTCAAAGTGAGGAACATAAGCACCATCACTAGTAGTCTCATTTACTTGTTCCATAATCTCGGCCTTCTTTCTTTTAAACCACATTTTTGAAATGTGAGCCATTTGACTAGTATCCATCGTCATGATCTTTGCTTGCTCCTTTAATTCTTCAATAGCCTTATAATTGTCAATCTGGTTTCTTTACGTTCCTCTAGTTTATCAAGTCTTGCCTGCCTTGCTTTCTTTCATTTCTCAAGTTCTAAGATCTCCCTCGACATTTGAAGGGTTTCTTCTTCTCTTTTGATGTTGGCCTCCACTAGTTATTTTTGGTTACATTGCATATTATTGAAAATAGTCATAGACAATCTCTTTTCTTTCTCGATTAGACTCATCACTATTCAAATTGATTAGTGATTCCATTTGTGTCAGAAAGTTTCATTGTAATGGAGGAGAAATTATGGGAACGTCTACAAATTGAGGATGTACTGCAACTGCTTCATAGCATTCCTATTTTTCGAATGGCTTATTCATTTTCTTGAAATATAGTCCTCTAGTCTGAGTTATCTGAAGAAAAAATAAATAGATTTTGGATATAAAGTTATCACACGAATAATAAAAGCATATTTAAAAAATTTATATAATTTTTTTACCTCATATACCAAATTTGTTCCGCTTGCACTATATTTACTAGCTTGGTTCTTTGCATATTGACATTTTTTAGTGCTTTCTTCAACGGTGTCCAGTGTAAGTTAAGAGCAATTTTTGATCGAGGTTCGGCATGAGGATTCTCGGGAGTACCACACCAATTTCTTGCATAATCCTCATGAATTCGTCCCCATAAATTATTCTTTTTTGAATATTTACCGGTGATCGGATCAACGTATTGGCGAGCCCATGAAACACATAATTGTAATTCTTCGAAAGGGAACCAATTACTACCCATAATATATTTAGAAGATATGAATGTGGGTGTTATAATTTTTATAAGAAAGCTTGATACAAAAAATTACATTTATAAACAAAAAAATGATCATTTATAAGGATACTGCTTTGTGGTAAGTAGAGTCATTGCAAGAAAAGAAGAAAAGCATCCGCCAAAAGAAAAAGTAAAAAAAGGGGCCCATGGGATTGATGCCCGTTGGTTTGTCCAGCGACTTTCATCGAACAGTTTGTTGAATCAATTCAACAGTAAAAAATTAATGGCCTCAGTTTTACATCGCTGAATCAATTTTTCTCATTAAATAATTGAAATACCTGTTGAATTGATGAATCAATGCATACAGTGCACGTGCTCTAATTTTCTTTCATCTCTATGAGATGTAATACACGTTCTGTTATTTTATGGGCTGAATTGCCAACTCTTAGCTGGGTTGATTTGTCAACTTTTAGTGCAGTAAAAAAATCATACATATAGACAGCATAATACTCTTAGTGCAGTAAAAAAAATCATACAAATAAACAGCATAATAATATCTTTTATATATAGGGAATGAGGTGTTCATTAGTATTGAAAGCTTGTTAAGCCTGTAATCAGGACTATCTATGATTTTCACTTCCATTTGTTTATTTTCTACCCTTAATAAAACTCGAGAAAATGATGCTAATTTTACTTATTATACCATTTTCACACTACTAGAATTCTGTCAATAAACATCGGTCCTTAGACATCGGTTGCTCAGACAACCGATGTCAAAGGTATTTTAAACATCGGTTATTTCTAAAGCTATGTTACTGCGTTTATTAGACATCGGTCAATAAAATAACCGATGTTGATAGTTATTTTGAAAATATAAGAAACATGAATTAGACATCAGTTTTTAACATAACCGATGTCGAGTTTTCTTAGACATCGGTTTAAAATTACAACAGTTGTTAATGATTAATTTCAAAAAAATTAAAAAACACGCTGATAAATTCCCCTTCTGTTTCCAAAATGTTCCCCATAACAAAAACAAAAAACCCCCCAATTTCCCCCCTTCAGGACTAAATTCTAATATTCTATCCCCTTTCACACTCCTGTCTCTCTCACTCATACTCCCGTCTCTCTCTCCCTCTCATTCTCTTCTTTCTCTTCCATCTCTCTCATCTCTCTCTCTACAATTCAACATAGGCGGGAGATTTTCATTTCCTAAATTCTCTCCAATCTACTACACTTACCCTCTGTATTTTCCCCTAATTCACAAATACACACATATACATACAACAAACACTTTACATTCACCGCACTACGCCACAGATGGCCTAACTGAACATTTAAGGAGGGGTGTTACCTTAGATTATGTTACCATAGATGTATAATTTTCACCCTATCACAACACCTACACTATGCGGGTTACTAAAGCTATAATACTATGTTGTCATAGGCCAGTGAAGTGTTAAGTAGAGGTAACATGATATACTGTGTTGCTATAGACTAAGAATAAAAGAAAATTTAAATTTAAACTGAAAAAAAAAATATTTTTATAAATATTTGATTTGGATAAATAATTCATGGATTTGCCTTTGGAAAGTAAGATTATATCCAATAACAGATTTATAAATAATAATACATTTCATTTTAATATTAAATTATTAAATTTTACTTAATTAATTTTAATTGAAATTACTAAATTAATTATTTATAAAAAATGGCATCTTGTAATAGTTTTAAATTTTTCTAAATAAATTAAATTAGATAAGTCATTTTAATAATTAAAATATATAAAATTTAAAATATTATAATATTTTTAAAATAAGAAAGGTAAATTAACTGACAGGTTGAACTGGTTTGGGCTGGATTATCGGCTAAAGATACAATTGGGTTAGGCTGGCTACAGAAATAAATAAATCGGGAGGAGGTTAAAAATTAACAAAGCGCGAATTAGAAATTTCACACAACAAAAAAAGAGGGAAATATCTTTCTCACCTCATCTGATATAGAGCGGCGAAAAAGTAGGGTTGAAGAAGAAACCCTAATTATATTCATCTCAACCCTTTCAACATATTCATCTCACCCTCTCTCCAATTGGACTTCTATCCAATTTTCCAACCCCAATTTGTTGTGTTTCGTGGTGAATTATTGTTACGGTTAGATTTTATGAATTAGGGCACAGAAAACACGGTTTCGGATCGTCAATCGGATTGGGATTCGAGGATGATGTCAAATAATGGATTCGGGTTATGGTTTAATGTGGATTCGGGTTCTTCTGTAGCTACACCTATCGCCTCCTCCAATATTGGTTTTCAGGTACTATATTATTTTTATCTATTTATGTATTTATTTATTTAATATTTTTATCTGATTGTGATTGTGGTGTTGATTTGTTTGTTTATATTTCTGAATTTGTTTTTTTCTGCAATTATTGAAAAAGCATGGGTGTAAAGAAGGAACTGGACTTGGTGTTTCGGAACAGGTATTATATACAAACATTGTTTCTATACATCTTATGTGTATTGTTCCTGTTTTCGGATCGTAAACTAAATATGGTTTATGAATACCGAGTATAAAATATGGAGATATTGTGAGTGCTAAGGAACTGTTTGATAAAATGACGGAGAGAAATATTATTTCGTGAAGTGTGATGATTGATATTTTTTGTTAAATGAGACCTTCATTATAAAGAGAATGAGTCCGGTTCAGCAAATTACATATTAATATGTATTTCGCCTTTTACATTTCTAATATTAAGTTAGCGTTAGAAATATGTTTTGCTTTGATTGCTATAATATGTTCTTTTCTGTTGGTTTTTCTTATCATAAGAAGAGGAAGATGAGCACCTAGATGCATTGTACAAAGTGTAATATATAATAGATGATGTCAAAGATTACTGGAGCTAACAATGTCATTAGTATCTATGATCAGAGTGGAAGATTAATGAATAGTTATTTTCAGTAATCAGTTAAGCTTGGGGCCAACCCTAAGTTAGTTGTATTATTCTCTAAATCTGTATTATGTACTTATAACACTTAAAGTCTGTAAAAGTGCAAAGGAGCAGACTGGAGTCTTTTTCCTAAAACAGTATCAAGCCTAAGGATTCTATCTGGAAGAAGATCTAGACGATCATGCATCAGAAGAATTTTGAAGAAGATTGGAGTTGAATAAATCTGTTTGGAGAAAAATGTTCTAAGTCAAGAACAATACACATAAGATTTAATGTTTTAGAGAAGTCATTCGAGAACTTTAGAATGACTTATCGAGAAGTCATTCAAACTCCAGAGAGTACCGACGGTAAGCAATATCTACTCGACGGCTGTGCTATATATCCACTCGATGGATGAATAACATTTACTCGACGGATGAGCAATATCTACTCGACGGATAAGCTATACATATACTCGACGGATGAGCAATATCTACTCAATGGATAAGCAATATCCACCTGGAGTAGGGAAGTCAGGAAAGCTACTCGAGAACTCAAAAAGATATCGACAAGTCATTCTTTCACTATAGAACTCAGAGTTATCGAAAAGTCTATATCCATTCAAGAACTCAGAGATATCTACAAGTCAAGTGAAGTTATGAAGACTAGCCTCTACAAGCCAAACTCATTATGGAGAACTAGAGATCTCGATAAGCCTTTGTACTTATCGAGATATCAAGTGTTCAAATGAATCAAACTGAAGATCTCGAAGTATAGTCTCAAAGTACAGAATTGCAGATCAGTTTAATATCCAAGATAAACAATCAACAAACAATCCAACAACTGGATTGACAAGTCTACAAAAAGCAGCTTGAAGTGTGTACAAGATCAATGGAAAAGATTAACTAACAGAGGAAGATTAAAGTAAACACGGGATACTGAAGATATGCTAAGCCAGAAATGGAAGATTTGTTTTTCTATAAATAGAATTGACAAGTGACAGTTTATAAAAGCTAATAGAATGTTTATTATCCACTGTGTAAACCAGCAGTTAACTGAGCTATAAAGTTAACACTAGTCTTCTCGTTGAAAGTAAAAATTTAGATCAAAATTCTTGTAACACTCTCGAGAAGAAGCTGAGCTCTTTAACTTCGAAGAGCTTAGAAATTTTGTAGCAAAGCATCTTAATTTTTAATATAAAAGTTAAGTGAGTTTTGAAGATCTGTGTTCTTTATTTTGTGCAAGTTTGATTTCTGCATGAACATTTTTCTATACAAGATTTAATTTACTTTGTTTAACCATTATCTTTCAAGAAAAGCCTAAAATTAAAAAAACACATTCACCCCCCCTCTGTGTGTGATTCATTCCCTAACAAGTGGTATCAGAGCAAAATCTGAAAGAAAATAGATTCAAGATCTTGGAAGAATGAATACAGAGAAAATCAGTAGTATCAAAATCCCTACCTTTGACAAAGCTAACTACACTCTTAGGAAAAGAAAATGATGTTGTTTATTAAGATGGCCAATTCACTCTATGTTCAGATTCTAAAGAATGGACCATTCATTCCTATGGTAAGAATTGAGGAATCTACAGATTGAGACATGGTCATACCAGCTCATTATGCTCCTAAAGATCCAGCTGGGTATTCTGACTCTGAAAAGAAGAATGTCTCCCTGGACAGCAGCTTACAATTGATATTAATTAAGTCACTTGACAATGTGATGTACAACAACATTGTCAACTGTGACACTGCTAAGCAAATATGGGAGAAGATTGAAATACTCTATGAAGGAACTGAGAAAGTTAGATTTAATCAAAAAAGAATACTGATTTTTCAGTATGAGGGTTTTATGGCTAAGCCCAAGGAAAGCATTACTGAAGTGTTTGAAAGATTTAATAAGCTGATAAATGATTTGTAGCTTCATGACAAGTACTATGAAGCTGAAGAGGTGAATCTAAAGTTCTTGCTTACTCTTCCTGATCATTTAGAATAGAAAATCTCAGCAATGAGGGAAGGGAGAGACTTGAGCAGGATAACTCTAGAAGTTCTATATGGAATTCTCAAAACCTATTAACTCGAGATGATTCAAAGGCAATCATTGAGATCTGGCCAAGGACATGTTGTAGATGGTTCAAGTGCTTTAATAGTAAATGAAGGCCAAACATCCAATGATGAACCCAGATCTCATATCTCAGTTGCCTCAACAACTGAGCAGAGAACAATTGATTCACAGGAGCAAGTCATACTAGAATTGGAAAAGGATGAGTTCTACACTCTTGAAGAACTGGATGAGCTAGATCAGTTAATAAATACCACTAAAGACGAGACTCTATGCTGTCTGTGTAAAATTAAAATTAACAATAATGAATTTATATTTATATTATTATTCTTTCTCCAAAATCAACCAATTTCTTAAAATTCACATTATTATTCATTGTCCAAAATTTAAATTGAATATACAATGTATTATTTCATTGACAGCTTTATGTTATAAGTTATTTTATAATATATTTTATCAAACTAATTTGAGATTTCACATTCTCTAAGAATTTACTGCCTCTGACTCATTCATTGACACATTTCCTACTTTGTCTCTCCTAAAAAATTGTTGACTTTCAAGTAATTTGATAATTTAATTGTTAATTATGTTAATATTTTTGAAAAGTAGAACAATTTTTTGATAACTATTAATTTGGTTAATATGATTGAATAGAAGATGAAAACGATAATATAAATGGGACAGGGGGACTAATATTATCAAACCATTTTGGATTATGGGTAAATGAGGTGGGTTAGATAACTGGATTAGGAATCTGATTTCGAATGGATCGGCTACAAGCCCAATATTTCTGCTGATATGGATAAAAAATACATCATAAAGACACATTTAATGTCACATTAATTACACTTAGGATTTTTGTTCGAAGTCCAGTATGGACATGTGTGGTCCAAACTCATAGCAGACTCAAGACGGCCCATGTAGCCAACACCCACCAGCTGAAGTCGTCGAGGTCCACGAACATAAACTGTTCATGGACTATGCCCAATAAAACTGGAAGAGCAAATACATGTGTCCTAAACAGACTCAAAGTGGTACACAGAAGGTTCTAGAGTTCCTTCCCTTATAGGACTCTTAATTACCATTTAAGTTGGATACTTGTCCACCAAGTCTGGCAACACAAGTCTAACCCTAGACTCACCTCCATAGAAATGGCTCTACCCCTCAACCTAGAATTACGTTTTTGGCTTGATTTTCTACTACACAATGATACGTAGGCATCTTGTAAGGACCGATAGTCCCGAACACGAGAGCAACCATTAAAACTCGAAACTCACAAACTCTAGCATTAATTATTAACACACTATAGTTTTCATTCCACAACATCTACAATTGCTTTGAATTTAGGGCTTTCGAGATAAATGAATTGGGCTTACAAAAAAAATGACTTCATTTGTACGTACATATTATATCTTTACATTTGGCTAAGCATATTTATAGATTTTTTAAGGGCTCTTTTTTAATTTTGACATTTTATAAATTTATAATACACTATTTATATTGAACTCACTTAATATTTTTAAATACAATTAACTGTTATTCAAATTATCATTCAAAAATAATAATGTCTAAATTTTCTATTCGTATATAAGAAGATGAGTCTTCATCTTCTTCGACGAAAGTACTTGTATTTTTGCTTAATTTACTTTTATTTCCTTAACAACATAAAAAAATCAAAAGAATTAACAATCAATTCTTTTTTTATTATTTAAGAAATCTATATAAAATTATAATACCCGGAATGTGATATAATTTTGTACCCTCATTTTGGTTGGTTTGATTATCATATTGATCACGAGAGTCAGATATTTATAATCAAGTTATCAATGTCGTTAAATTGAAATATTAAAAGAATGCACTACCCAAGTTCTCATTTTCGAATCTTTCCAACAACAAATATATATTATTATTTACATATTATCTAAATTCTCCCGCCAACAACCAACATTTATAATTTTTATTTATAGTTATAAAAATACAAATAAACTCTCAAATTCTAATTTTACAATATTTATAAATGTACAAATTAACATATATTACTTTATAATATTTGATTATTTGATTAAAATTATCATAATAAGGTTATAATTCTAAGATAATTAATTTTAATATGTTATTACGTATATTATATTTTATTAAAAACTGTAAATAATGTAAATTAAAAATATATATAAATGTTAATGAAGACTGGTATATCATACAGATTATAAAGTTAATAACACATCACATTGGTTGTAAAGCTAATAATAAATAATATTATACCCCACGTTATATGTGCTTTGGGGATAAATTAATTGGGCCTGGGCCTAATTTGTAAGCCCGATTTCATATACTAACCATTTTCCTATGACCCATTCATTAGAGCATCGTTAATAGTAAAAGCACATGCTACGTTCGTTGTTATGTAAATTATGCATCACTATTAGGCATAATTTTAGACAATTAGAAATAAGCATTTGTTAATTCTTAGGCTATCATTTAAATTAATATACGTCATCTCCAGTTTTATAATCTTCTACTAGTGATGGTGCTTATGTTCCTCACTTTGACGATGCTCTTTATGATTAAATTTAGTTATTATGTTTTTAATAAATTATGTACTCAGTTTTTAAATTTAATTATGTTAACTGCTTTTGAATTCAATAAAATAAATTTATTTAAATTATCAAGTCATACATTTCAAGAGATAATAATTTGACAATTAATGATTGACTTCCATTGCCCAGTTGTGCTCCACCAAATTATTTTGAAGCATTGTATGAAATAAGCTGATTCCAAGTTCTCAATACGATCCCGAAATGCTTGTTGATTTCTTCCATTTCTTTGTACTATTGCAAAAGGAATTCGAACTCCATTACTATCTACTGGCCCATCATAAACCTGTGATGCTAATGGATTTCTTAGATCTTCTTCTACTGGCTCTACAAATTCTTCTTCCACAAATTCATCCTCGACTATCATGTTATGCAAGATGATGCAAGTCATCGTGATGCTTTTAAGGGTGGAACGCTTATGCATCCGAGCACCATGACGAAGAATAGCCCATCGAGATTTTAATATACCAAAACACCTCTCTACATCTTTGCGATAGGCCTCGTGTTTCTTAGAGAGCAATTTTTGTGATTGAGTGGCATGATTTGATATGGTTTTTACAAATGTTGAATACCTAGGATAAATTCCATCAGCAAGGTAATAAGCATTGTTGTATCTTTTGCCATTGACGTGAAATATCAATGTTGGGCTATTTCCTGCGATGACTTTATCAAACACATGAGACTGGCCCAGAACGTTAATATCATTTTGAGCTCCAGGATCACCGAAAAAAGTGATCCAAACCCAAGTGTCGTAAGAAGCGACTGCCTCCAAAATAGTAGTAGGGCATCCTTTACGACCACTATAAACCCCTCCCCACCCGTTTGGAGAATTTTTAAACTCCTAGGACGATTAGAAACCCTTTCTCTAGGATGATTAGAACATTTTCCAAGACGTGAGCCCCGTCCTTGTGGTTGATCTAGAGTATCAAAGAACTTCATCATCATTGTCGCTTCAGTCACCATGGTATTCATAATTTCAGACTCTTCTTGACTGTTTTGTTGTCTTATACTTAAAAATCTTTTTGATGAATTCATTATTGCAAATATTTGTGTGATTTTGAGAGATATCAAGATCATGATATTATTTATAGACAATTTTCAATCTATAAATTTAGATCATGACAAGTGTCATAATGTGGTTCAACGAAAATCTTATCAAAAATTTAAATTTATCCACAATCTTATCAAAAATCTAAAATTATCTAGCAATCAATTATTGAATATTATTTTTGGGGCCATTAAATAATAGAGATGAAATTAAATTTATAATATATAATATTATTTATTTGATGAATAGTAATTGATGAATTGATGGAGTATATGGGTGTAAAAAACTATTGAAAAAAGTGGATTTAGCATGAATAGTAACTAACTTCATGGATTCAATTGATGAATTGATGCCCTTAATGAGTGCATATGCTCTTAGCATGGATAGAACCCCAATTTAAAAGGACAAGATCAGGATAAACTTGTTGACCTAAGTAGTGAGCATGTACGAGGCACAAAAGAGAACGTGATGGGAAATTGAGATGTCATTGATTTTATATCAACAACTATTACAATACAATTTCACCGAGAATCAATGAGACTTACATGAAATCTTTTTTATTTAGAACAACAGTTGTACACAACAATTGCCAGCAAGTTATACATTGAATCTGATGACTTCAAATTTCTTTTCACTACCAATGACAATTCTTGGGTCTCGCTTATTATCTCTAAAAAAATAACTTCACTCTAATGTTTTATTTCTAATTTGTTGGATTTTGGTTCCGAGAAATTGGACAAGCAATTGTTTGTCTTGGTCACGGTCTCCAATACAAAAACGAATCAGGAAAGGTGGTTACTTTTGGTCTCCAGTTTTTAGTTATATGGCTCTAAATCGAAAAATTGCCATACGGTTATCTTGATGTCATTATCAATGCTCGTTGGGTCCTTGATGTTAAACAAGAAAATATGATCTTGCAAGATGGATGTTATGGATGTTGTACAAATTTAAACCGGATAGACAAATACTAAGTTCACGGTGTTGATCTATATTTGCATTTGTCATTGACGGTATACTCCTTACTCAAATCAATATTTGTCAATTATAATTTCAAATATTGAACAAATATTTGCAAATATGTATTGATTTATTAACAATAATGATTGCATTAAATGATATTCCCATATTTATTATATCTTGCCTGTCTAATTGGAAATTGTTGTTTTTGTATTTTTTTGAATTTTTTAATTTTCACAATCATCCTTATTATTATAAGAGTTTTTAAAAAAAATTAATTTATCTTAAATAATAGATATTTTTTGGTTAATTGTACAAATAACTAGATACGCCAAGTAAATTATTTCAAAAAAAGAAAGATACGCCATGTAATTGACGACGTGAGTGTTTGGATAACTGGCCTTTTAGCACGACCCATAACAAATCAAGACCACGAAATTACCAAACATGTAGAGATATCTCATGCAAGCATTTTAATGGACTAAAACAAATGGGATCTTGATACCTAAAAAGGGATTATGTGCTGTAAATCAACAAATTTTAAAAAGATCGCGACTTCAACAAAAAACATGCATTATATGGAAAACAAATCTCAAACCGAATCAAATAAAATTTAGAGTTGGTAAAGACGTGCACCGCAAGCAAAACTATCTCAACCCGAAATAAATAGAATTCAGAGATGTAAAAGACATGCACTGTAAGGAATAATACCTAATAAAACTGAATCAAATAAGATGCAGAAGTGTAAAACTCCTAAACAAAGTTTTCCAAAATTAAATATGAAAATTACCGAAAATGTAAATGACTAGAATGTAGTAAATCTCTAACTAAAAATAGCGAGAGCACTACATAATCATTACATAAAATGTCATTGAAAAATAATAACAGATAGAGAATAATGTGATCTAAACCTTCAATCTTTAAGACTATGTCAAACTGAGGTCAGATAAACGGCATCTAAGACATCCGGGCTCTTGGAAATAAGAGCAGTCACAAACATAGGTCCCAAGTTAATAAGCCTCCAAAGAATTCCACCAATGACGACACCATTCATCCTAGTAAATGAAGCGCTAAAAAAGCAAGAAGCAGATGGTTCTGAAGGAGATATCTTTCCAACCATTTCTGTAAAAGAAAGCAAGCCAAGATTCTCAGAAAATATTGATGGTTGTTCAGATGACATGTGGCTTATGGCCGCTTGTGAAATCATTCCAGAACCACCCGTAACATTCATAAAATAATTCTGTGATTGAGAAAATTGTCTCAGCCATTCAAGGACTTCAGTCTCGGGTGGTATTTCAAGAATAATAGACTTTATTGTCGAAGTCATTTCAAGGGCATTTTCTTTCGCCTTGTTCTTTGAACCACGAGGACATCCTCGTGGCCTAGACCCAGAAATTTGACTAGCACTACTTCCACCAGTCTGTTCAATATTGCTTCCATCAGTCTAAGCCATTCCACCAGACTGGCCTTCAAAACTCATACCGTTACCATCTCCAAGATGACTAACATTACCTATACCATTACCAACATCAACATCGGATATTATAGTGTTTTGGAATGGCTGAAGGTTGTGTTCTTCACTGTTGGGTAAAGTAGGATAAGAGTAACCCGTCGAATTTGGGATAGGAAGAGCAGTAAAAGAGTAATTCAATGAATTTGAAGAGTACTCATGATTCATCTTTCGAATGGTAAGCAATGATATAATATACGGAGTGAAATATGCTTAGAGTTGTGGGTTGAAGCCCTTTTTATAATTAAATTTGATGTGCTCTCTCAAGAAAACAAAGATGCCATACAACTCTAAAAATGTTTTATTTTTCTTTCTTAGGAATTTGAATTTGAATTATAAATTCTTATCATATTTACTAAAAAGGCCGAACAATCGCTAATATTTGACTCGTGAAATATTTATACCAATATACGATAATAGATGAATTTCTAAATTTCAAATCGAAACATTAAACAAAAATACAACATTCATTTACCTAAAATCGAATAGATATCAATGAGATAGATATTAGCACGACTAAATATTTAAATTTTTCTTTTTGCGAAATCGAGAACATATCTAAACATTATGGTCTCTAAAGTAATTTTTTTTCTTAAACTATTTCCTTCATTATTTTGCGTACCATATCAGTAATTTTAGTGCTTTCTTAGAAAAATATTATGAGATTTAGTTGATACCTTACTTTAACACCTTAAACTTTCGGATGAGCAGATTACTTGACATTATATCAGATCCCGGTCGAACTCGGGTTCAAATTCTTGCTTTTAAGAGGGAGGGTGTTACAATAATATTATAAGATTCAGTAGAGAAAATATCTTAAAATTTTAGATGGCCGGGTTACTAAACATGTATAACATTCTAATGTTTATTTGTGATTTTGTTTAGAAATCCTTCAAAATCTCATGTATTTTGGAGATATTTCAAAAGATTAAAGTTGTACTATAAAATCCATCAAAATCCACTTATTTTTTTAAATAAAATAAAATCCATGGAGTTTTGAATGACATCTGGAATTTTTAAAATCCAAATTGAATACCTTAATATTTTAATTTTTTTTTAAATCTGGATTAAAAACACTCAGATTTTAATGAATTTTTTACAATCCAAATTGAATACCTCCTGATTTTGAATGATTTTTCAAAATCTAAATTGAATACCCATAAATTTTGAAAATATTTAAAAATCTTGATTGAATACACCCCTCTAAATTGTTCATGCACAACTTTTTTGTATAAATACATTTTAATAAATACCACTAAAGACGAGACTCTATGTTGTCTGTGTAAAATTAAAATTAACAATAATGAATTTATATTTATATTATTATTCATTTTCCAAAATCAACAAATTACTTAAAATTCACATTATTATTCATTGTCCAAAATTTAAATTGAATATACAATGTATTATTTCATTGATAGCTTTATTTTATAAGTTATTTTATAATATATTTTATCAAACTAATTTGAGATTTCACATTCTCTAAGATTGCTAATGGATTCTTTAGATCTTCTTCTACTGGCTCTACAAATTCTTCTTCCACAAATTCATCCCCGACTATCATGTTATGCAAGATGATGCAAGTCATCGTGATGCTTTTAAGTGTGGAACGCTTATTCATCCGAGCAACATGACGAAGAATAGCCCATCGAGATTGTAATATACCAAAACACCTCTCTACATCTTTGCGATAGGCCTCCTGTTTCTTAGCGAACAATTTGTGTGATTTTGTGGCAGGATTTGATATGTTTTTTACAAATGTTGAATACCTAGGATAAATTCCATCAGCAAGGTAATAAGCATTGTTGTATCTTTTCCCATTGACGTGAAATATCACTGTTGGGCTATTTTCTGCGATGACTTTATCAAACACAGGAGACTGGCCCAGAACGTTAATATCATTTTGAGCTCCAGGAACACCGAAAAAAGTGTTCCAACCCCAAGTGTCGTAAGAAGCGACTGCCTCTAAAATAGTAGTCGGGCATCCATTACGACCACTATAAACCCCTCCCCACCCGTTTGGATAATTTTTCAACTCCTAGGACGATTAGAAACCCCTTCTCTAGGATGATTAGAACATTTTCCAAGACGTGAGCCCCATCCTTATGGTTCATCTGGAGTATCGAAGAACTTCATCATCATTGCCGCTCAGTCACCATGGTATTCATAATTTCAGATTCTTCTTGACTGTTTTGTTGTCTTATACTTAAAAATCTTTTTGATGAATTCATTATTGCAAAGATTTGAGTGATTTTGAGATATATCAAGATCATGATATTATTTATAGACAATTTTCAATCTATAAATTTAGATCATGACAAGTGTCATAATGTGGTTCAACGAAAATCTTATCAAAAATATTAATTTATCCACAATCTTATCAAAAATCTAAAATTATCTGGAAATCTATTATTGAATATTATTTTTGGGGCCATTAAATAATAGAGATGAAATTAAATTTATAATATATAATATTATTTATTTGATGAATAGTAATTGATGAATTGATGGAGTATATGGGTGTATAAAAACTATGGAAAAAAGTGGATTTAGCATGAATGGTAACTAACCCCATGGATTCAATTGATGAATTGATGCCCTTAATGAGTGCATATGCTCTTAGCATGGATAGAACCCCAATTTAAATGGACAAGATCAGGATAAACTTATTGACCTAAGTAGTGAGCATGTACGAGGCACAAAAGAGAACGTGATGGGAAATTGAGATGTCATTGATTTTATATCAACAACTATTACAATACAATTTCACGGAGGATCAATGTTAGAAGATAGAAACTGAATAATCAATTTGCAAACTGATTCAATAATAGTTACAATTCTAATTCTAAACTAATTTTGATAACGACCTTCCACATCTAGGGGTGCGGTCATGATAAAATAATTGAAATGAGACCAGATTAAAAAAAGTTCGGTTTAGCCGAGGATAAAAATTTGAGTTTTTGATAAAATTCTTTTTCTATATAATTTTTTAAATAAATTTTCAAATATATATCATATTATTAGAACTTAGAAGTTGGGTACAACATATTTTATTAGTTGTTAATTTGATACCCTAAATAACAATCGATTTTTTGTTAGTTGTCAATTTAATACACTAAATAAAAATCATAATAATTTAAGGTTAATAAATGAGATTTTTAAATGTAATACACAAAAAATTATTTGTTTTAGTAGCGAATTATTTCTCATAATTTAAAATATTAGTTTTTTGACTAAAAAATATTAATTCATGATTTCTAAAACACTCAGCACACTTAAGACACATACTATAAACTAGTATTTTATGTACAAAATTTAATTAATTTGTTTACAGGCCTAACTGGACTTAACTTGTATTTTAAATCACGTCCGAATTGATCTGAACTGATCCATTTCTACTGCATCAATAGACTTTTTTTTCATTTCCGCTCAGAGCACCCACATTTTGTTGCATATGGACACTTTTAGGTTTTATTGTACAACTTTTATTTAAATTGTTTATATATCTGCCTTCAACATAATAAATATTTATCATGCGATCTTATCGAACTAGTAGGTACTATATATTAAAATAATTAAAATATTAAAACAAAAAAGTATTATTGAAATACAATGAAATTAAAAAATGCACTTAAAATTTGACTTGAAATGACTTTTCTTAAAATTTTATGATTTATAATTATATTTTTAAATAATTTAGAACAAATTATAAATGATTTTTTTCAGCATAATTTTTCAATGATGAATGTATGTTAACAAGTACAAATAAAGAAACAAAATAAGTTCCCAAAAAAAAGGAAACAAAATAAGTTGATAGTACTGGTACTTTTCTTTTAAATGAATCGGGGGATGTTCATGAATCTTTTCTTTTCAATCTGCTTCGGCCATAAAAGTGGAAGATAGACAATTTTGTGTGGCCCAGCAGGAGAGCTGTCCACAGCTTAGAATGCTCTAGAAATTAAAAAGTATCATATAATAATGTTTATTTCAGCCATAAAAGTGAAAGGTAGATCAATTTTGTGTGGCCCAACTGGATAGCTGTCCACGGCGCCAGATGCTCTAAAAACTAAAAAGTATGATATCATAATGTTTAATTTTTCTTTTTAATGACAGTATGGTAAACCAAATCACACGTATCTAATTAAATCGGTCTACAGCGACGTCTAGGAGGTTAATATGTACACAACACTGTCACTACCTTGATAGTAGGGAGCTATTTATGTGAATATCCCCGATTTAGTGCATAATACATAAAATAGTGTGTGTGATAGTTTCGAGACGATACATTTCTTAACCTAAACAATGTATTGCAGAATATTGAATAGACAAGAAGGTTGCCAGAAAACGTTTGTATTGGCTTGTTTATTTCTGAATGAGAGATACAACTATTTTAAGAAGCATGCTCCTACTAGGAAACTGCAAAACTAACAGCTATACTTTTGTACACGATCAGGAGTGCTCCTAAACTCATGCAACAACTACTTTACTTATTCTCCTTCCTAACAACGTGCTAAAAACTAAATAAAACAAATACAAATAAATCAACATTTAAATTTAAATAAACTTTGAGATTAACTTCAACATTCTCCCCCTTAATCTCAAAGTTGTCTTCCCAGATTCTTGACGCCTAGTAGCTGTCTCATTTTCTCAAACCTGTTAGTCACCATGGCTTTTGTCAGGACATCAGCTCTTTGTTCATTGTTGCACACATGCTTTAGAATTACTTCTCCTCTTTCCACACATTCCCTTATAAAATGAAAGCATATATCAATATGCTTGCTCCTCCCATGAAACATCGGATTTTTTGGCAGGTCTATAGCACTTCGATTGTCTATACACAGAGTCACGGGGCCAATTGCTTCAGAGGTGATTCGACTCAGAATGTTTCTCAGCTATATACCTTGGCATGCAGCTGCTATGGCGGCCATAAATTCGGCCTCACACGAAGAAAGTGCAACACACTTCTGCTTTATGATACCCAAATAATAGCACTTTCATTTAGGTAAAAGATCATACCTCCTGTGCTTCGTCTGTCATCCATTTGACCTCCCAAATCGCTGTCTGAGAACCCCGTGAGAATGTTGTTGCCACTGTCTTTAGAATACACCAGGTCGTACAGCATTGTTCCCTTTATGTACCTGAGAATCCTCTTGACAGCGTCCAGGTGTTTCTTTGTGGGCTTTTCCATAAAACGACTTACTATACCCACTGAATATGCTATGTCTGGTCGTGTATGAACCAGACAGCGAAGCCCACCCACCATACTTTTATAATCAGTAGCATTTACCAGCTGTCCAGATTCATCACGATTGAGTTGTTCCTTTGGGTCCATCGGGTACTTTGTTGGATTACAATTTGCCATCCCAGATTTTTCAAGAATTTTCCGTGCATATCCTCCTTGCTTTAACTCGATAAATCATTTTCCTTGTACGACCTCAATTCCCAAATAATAACTCAGCTTGCCCAAGTCACTCATCTCAAACCTTGCTTTCATCTGTGACTTGAACTCCTCTATGACATCTATGGAGGTACCCGTGATTAACAGGTCGTCCACGTATATTGCGACTACCAGTTTATTAGCTCACTCCTTACGTGTATATAGCTCACTCCTTACGTGTATACACGGCGTGCTCGTAAGGGCAACGAATAAAGGCCAGCTCCAACAGGCAGGCATTCAGCTTTGCGTACCAAGCACGTGGTGCTTGACGAAGCCCGTACAGGGCCTTTGCCAATTTATACACCAGGTGCTCCTGTCCCCTTTTCACAAATCCCTCTGGCTGAGCAACATACACATCCTCCATTATGTCTCCATTTAAAAAGGCCGTTTTGACGTCTAGATGGTGAACTTCCCATTGTTCTTTGGCTGCCAAGGCTAACAATAGTCTCACTGTTTCTATACGAGTAACAGGTGCATAGACTTCGTTAAAATCAATTCCATGCTCTTGCACGTAACCCTTCGCGATAAGTCGAGCTTTGTGTTTCACGACTTTCCCATTTGCATCCTTTTTCAGCTTGTAAATCCACTTCAAGCCTATGATTTTCTGGTCGAGTGGTAATTCCATGAGTCTCCATGTCTCGTGTGCTTCGATGGAATTATCTCCTGCTTCATTGCATCTCTCCATTTTACATCTTTTACAGCTTGTGCATAGTTGACGGGCTCATCAATGCCCATAAGATGCAACTCCTCTTCGTCCAATGTCTGATATATGTTCCTGATTGACCTGAACTTCTTTGGAGTAGTGCTGTCATCATAGTTGTCCCGGTTATCAATGTTTGTAGAGGATTGCTCTGCAGAACTGGGAGTTTCTGCTTGTGTCTGCAAATCTGACGTCTGAGGTGATATACCTGTTCTCCCTTGGCCACTGCTCTCACCACTGCTTTCACCATGAATTTCAGATTGTGGACTGTAGTCGTAGTCATCAGAGTTTACAGGTTTGTGAATGTCTGAGTGTGCTTCTTCGTTTGTGTCAAATAATTCCGGTACTGAGAATGTCTCTTGCACATCTTCTCCTTCTAACAGTGAGTCCCAAGGCCACTGTTTGGTTTCCTCAAAAATTACATCCCGACTAACCTGAATTTTGTTCTCCACTGGGTCGTATAGTCTGTATCCTTTCATTCCTGGTCCACGCCCCAGATTCACCATTCTTTTACTTCAATCATCAAGTTTGGTGTTATGAATGTCTCTTGCACATCTTCTCCTTCTAACAGTGAGCCCCAAGGCCACTGTTTGGTTTCCTCGAAAATTACATCCCGACTAACCTGAATTTTGTTCTCCACTGGGTCGTATAGTATGTATCCTTTCGTTCCTAGTTCACGCCCCAGATTCATCCATTCTTTTACTTCGATCAGTCAAGTTTGGTGTTATGAAACACTTGGCGTTTTGACATGTGCCAAGCATCCAAATACACGTATATGACTCACCTCTGGTTTCTTACTTTGCCATGCTTCATATGGAGTTTGATTCGTCAAAGTTCGTGTTGGAAGTCTGTTAAGAATATATATGGCATTTCTGACTCCTTCAGCCCATAGCTTTGGTGGTAGCTTCATCTCCTTTAGGCTGCTTCTAGTCATCTCCACAACAGTTCTGTGACGACACTCTACAACCCCGTTTTGTTGGGGTGTGTAGGGAGTCGTGTAGTTCCTCTGAATCCCAGCTCCCTCACAGTACTCCTTGAATTCATTGGAATTGAATTCACCACCTCTGTCGGTTCGAAACATTTTGATTCTTTTCCCGGGTTCATTCTCAACCATTACTCTAAATTTCTTGAATGCTTGAAGTGCTTCGTCCTTACTTCGAGGAAAATAAACCCACATATACCTGCTGTAGTCATCCACTAAAAGAAAGAAATATTTGTACCCGGAGTTGGTGGTAGGAGAGATCGGACCGCACAGATCACCATGAATGAGTTCAAGTGCCTTGCTAGCACTGAACTTAGCTTTGTGAGGAAAGGATTTTCTGGTCTGCTTTCCCATGAGACACCCATCACAGACCTGAGTCAGGTTTAGAGTTCTTGGCATTCCTTCAACCATCTGAAACTTTGACATGAGGGACATAGCCTGGTAGTTGACGTGCCCAAGACGGGCATGCCAAAGCTTTGACATCTCTTCTTCCTTTATCATCATACATTCATGTTTGTTCGTGTCAATGATGATTTTGTAGAGATGATTTGGAGATCTCTTTACTTCATCATCAAATGGTTAACCCTCACCCCCTTTAGCTCCACTCTATTTCCTGTTTCAGACAATTTCCCCAACGATATGATATTACTTTGTAAACATGGATATAGTATACCTCGTTTAATTGTTTCTCTTCACCGTTTTGTATAGCATCTAAACTGTTCCCTTTCCCTTTATTTCCACCACTGAACCATCTCCAAACCGAACTTGGCCAGAGATACTGTCATCCAGCTCAATGAATTTGTTTTTTGCACCCGTCATATGATTACTCGCGCCGTTATCAAGGTACTAGACATTTGATTCACGTGCTCCTTCTCCGTTTCTAGGTAGCTGATTAGAGTAAACCTTGTCCTTCATTCAGCAACAGACCTGATTTTTCATGTTTGGCCAAGAGCAGGGCAGGTTCGTGGTCGTCTACAGCAGCCATGTTCGCCTCCAGCTCCTGGGTTCCTCTGGTCCTCCGTGGTTTTCTGCACTCTGAGGCAAAATGGCCATAGACATTGCAGTTATAGCACTTAATGGTGCTTTTGCCGAATTTTCCACATCCTCGTGGCTTCACAGTCCTCTCTCCACCACTGTTCCGTTTCATCCATTCTTCTCGTGTGAGTAATAATTTCTTCTCACCTCCTTCACATCTCATCCATTCTTCTTTCGTTAGCATGAGCTATTGTTCCTTGACATCTGTCTTTCCTTAATCCGTTCTTCATGTGCTTTGAGTGACCCTACAAGCCTCCTCCACTGTCATAGTCTCCATATCGCCAAATTGCTCCAAGGTGGAGGTTATCTACATGAATTTTGTAGGGACAGCACGGAGTAATTTCTTGACTATGTACGATTCCTCCATCACTTCTCCTAGTGCCTGAATATTTGTGACTAACCCATTCATTCTCAGGTAAAGTCCTCAACCTGTTCGTTGTCATTCATGCTTAACATTTAAAATTCAGATTTCAATGTCTGAACTCGAGCTTCTTAGCTTTGTCAGCCCCTTGGCAAAGCATCTTAATCATGTCCCATGACTCCTTTGATGTCTTCTTATTGGCGATTGAAAGTAGCTCGTCTTTAGGAATGCCCTGGTAGATCATTGCTAGTGCCACCTTGTCAATCTTCTCCTCCACAGCAACTTTAGGATCACTTGGCTCAATTGCATACCACAATCCCTGGGCTTGCATTACGACCTTCATCTTAAGTGCCCACGCTGTATAATTGCTCCTCGACCGCATTGGGTAGCTTAAGCCATATGAGCCTCCTATCTTGAGTTTGTTTGCGTCTTTCGCATCCATCTCAGTGTTTGTACATCAGCCAAGACTTCCTTTGCTCTGATACCACTTCTTAACCTAAACAATATATTGCAGAATATTGAATAGACAAGAAGGTTGCCAGAAAACGTTTGTATTGGCTTGCTTATTTCGAATGAGAGATACAACTATTTTAAGAAGCATACTCCTAATAGGAAACTGTAAAACTAACAGCTATACTTTTGCACACGATCAGGAGTGCTCCTAAACTCATGCAACACATACTTGACTTATTCTCCTTCTAACAACAGTGCTGAAAACTAAATAAAACACATACAAATAAATCAACATTTAAATTTAAATAAACTTTGAGATTAACTTCAACAACATTAGCCCGTGATTTTATTCACACGGTACTTACCTTTAATTGAATGCATTTGATCATATATAATGATATATAAAGATATATAAAACTTAACTAACATAGATTTGATCATAGAATTTGTAAAGTAAACGAGATAGTATCTTAACTCATAATTTTATTCACATGAGACTTACATGAAATCTTTTTATTTGGAACAACAGTTGTGCACAACAATTGCCAGCAAGTTATACGTTGAATCTGATGACTTCAAATTTCTTTTCACTACCAATGACAGTTCTTGGGTCTCGCTTATTATCTCTAAAAAAATAACTTCACTCTAATCCTTTATTTCTAATTCGTAGATTTTGGTTCCGGGAAATTGGACAAGCAATTGTCTGTCTCGGTCACGGTCTCCAATACAAAATGAATTCAGGAAAGGTGGTTACTTTCGGTCTCCAGTTTCTAGTTATCTGGCTCTAAATCGAAAAATTGTCATACGATTATCTTGATGTCATTATCAATGCTCATTGGGTCCTTGATGTTAAACAAGAAAACATGATCTTGCAAGATGGATGTTATGGATGTTGTACGAATTTAAAACCGGATAGACAAATACTAAGTTCACGGTGTTGATCTATATTTGCATTTGTCATTGACGGTATACTCCTTACTCAAATCAATATTCGTCAATTATAATTTAAAATATTGAACAAATATTGCAAATATGTATTGATTTATTAACATAATGATTGCATGAAATGATATTCCCCTATTCATTATGTCTTGCCTGTCCAATTGGAAATTGTTGTTTATGTATTTTTTTAAAATTTTTTAATTTTCACAATCATCCTTATTATTATAAGAGTTTTTTAAAAAAATTATTTTTTTAATTTATCTTAAATAATAGATATTTTTTGGTTAATTGTACAAACAACTAGATACGCCAAGTAAATTATTTCAAAAAAAGAAAGATACGCCATGTAATTGATGACGTGAGTGTTGGGACAACTGGCCTTTCAGCACGACCCATAACAAATCAAGACCACGAAATTACCAAACATGTAGAGATATCTCATGCAAGCATTTTAATGTACTAAAATAAATGGGATCTTGATACCTAAAAAGGGATTATAGTGTTGTAAATCAACAAATTTTAAAAGATCGCGACTTCACCAAAAAACATGCATTATATGAAAAACAAATCTCAAACCGAATCAAATAAAATTTAGAGTTGGTAAAGACGTGCACCGCAAGCAAAACTATCTCAACCCGAAACAAATAGAATTCAGAGATGTAAAAGACATGCACATAAGGAATAATACCAAATAAAACTGAATCAAATAAGATGCAGAGTTGTAAAACTCCTAAAAAAGTTTTCCAATAATAAATATGAAAATTACCGAGAATGTAAATGACTAGAATGTAGTAAAATCTCTAACTAAAAACAGCTAGAACACTACATAATCATACATAAATGTCATTGAAAATAATAACAGATAGAGAATAATACTATCTAAACCTTCAATCTTTAAGATTATGTCAAGCTGAGGTCAGATAACCGGCATCAAGACATCCGGGCTCTTGGAAATAAGAGCAGTCACAGATATAGGTCCCAAGATAATAAGCCTCCAAAGAATTCCACCAATGACTGACACCATTCATCCTAGCAAATGAAGCGCTAAAAAAAGCAAGAACCAGATGGGTTCTGAAGGAGATATCTTGCCAACCGTTCCTGTAAAGAAAGCAAGCCAAGATTCTCAGAAAATACTGATGGTTGTTCAGACGATATGTGGCTTATGGCCGCTTGTGAAATCATTCCAGAACCACCCGTAACATTCATAAAAGAAAAGAAAAGATAGAGGAACATCCCCCAATTTATTTAAAAGAAAAGTACCAACACTATCAACATATTTTATTTTCTTTTTTTCAGAACTTATTTTGTTTCTTTATTTGTACTTGTTAATATACATTCATCATTGAAAAAATTATGCGAAATAAATCATTTATAATTTGTTCTAAATTATTTTAAAAAGGAGAAATTATAAATCATAAAAAATTTTAAGAAAAGTCCATTTCAAGTCAAATTTTAAGTGCATTTTTTAATTTCAATTAATACATTTTTTGTTTTAATATTTTAATTATTTAATATATAGTACCTACTAGTTCGGCAAGATATATAAACAATTTAAATAAAAGTTGTACCAATAAAACCTAAAAAGTCTCCATATGCAACAAAATGTGGGTGCTCTGAGCGGAGGTGAAAAAAAAGTCTATTGAGCCAGTAGAAATCAGTTCACATCAATTCGAACGTGATTTAAAATACAAGTTAAGTTCAGTTAGGCCTGTAAACAAATTAATTAAATTTTGTAGATAAAATACTAGTTTATAGTATGTGTCTTAACTGTGGTGAGTGTTTTAGAAATCATAAATTAATATTTTTGTCAAAAAACTAATATATTAAACTATGAGAAATAATTCGATACTAAAACAAATAATTTTTTGTATATTACATTTAAATATCTCATTTATTAACCTTAAATTATTACGATTATTATTTAGTGTATTAAATTGACAACTAACAAAAAATCGATTGTTATTTAGGGTATCAAATTAAAAACTAATAAAATATCTTGTATTCAACTTCTAAGTTCTAATAATATGATATATATTTGAAAATTTATCTAAAAAATTATATAGAAATTTTTTTATCAAAAAGCTCAAATTTTTATCCCGGCTAAATCGAGCTTTTTTTAATCTAGTCTCATTTCAATTATTTTATCATGAACGAATGCCTAGATGTGGAAGGTCGTTATCAAAATTAGTTTAGAATTAGAATTGTAACTATTATTGAACTTTGATCCTCCATGAAATTGTATTGTAATAGTTGTTGATATAAAATCAATGACATCTCAATTTCCCATCACGTTCTCTTTCGTGCCTCGTACATGCTCACTACTTAGCTCAACAAGTTTATCCTGATCTTGTCCTTTTAAATTGGGTTTCTATCCATGCTAAGAGCATATGCACTCATTAAGGGCATCAATTCATCAATTGAATCCATGGAGTTAGTTACTATTCATGCTAAATCCACTTTTTTCGATAGTTTTTATGCACCCATATACTGCATCAATTCATCAATTACTATTCATCAAATGAATAATATTATATTTTATAAATTTAATTCCATCTCTATTATTTATTGGCCCCAAAAATGATATTCAATAATAGATTGCTAGATAATTTTAGATTTTGATAAGATTGTGGATAAATTTAAAGTTATAATAGATTTTCTTTGAATCATATTATGACACGTGTCTTGATCTAAATTTATAGATTAAAATTTGTGTATAAATAATATTATGATCTTGATATATCTCAAAATCACTCAAATCTTTGCAATAATGAATTTATCAAAAATATTTTTAAGTATAAGACAACAACACAGTCAAGAAGAGTCTGAAATTATGAATACCATGGTGACTAAAGCGGCAATGATAATAAAGTTCATCAATACTCCTGATGAACCATAAGGATGGGGCTCACGTCCTGGAAAATCTTCTAATCATCTTAGAGAAAGGCTTTCTAATCATCTTAGGAGTGGAAAAATTATCCAAGCGGGTGGGGGAGGGGCTTATAGGGGTCGTAAAGGAAGCCCTACTACTATTTTGGAGGCAGTCGCTTCTTACGACACTTTGGTTTGGAACGCTTTTTTCGGTATGCCTGGAGCTCAAAATCATATTAACATTCTGGGCCAGTCTCCTGTGTTTGATAAAGTCATCACAGGAAATAGCCCAACAGTGATATTTGACATCAATGGCAAAAGATACAATAATGCTTATTACCTTGCTAATGGAATTTATCCTAGGTATTCAACATTTTTAAAAACCATATCAAATCCAGGAAA